>NW_020949696.1:4129780-4238486 GCF_900497805.2 Vombatus ursinus
AAAAGAAAAGAAAAGAAAAGAAAAGAAAAGAAAAGAAAAGAAAAGAAAAGAAAAGAAAAGAAAAGAAAGTAGTACCTATAGGACTATGGTTAGTGGAAAAATTCATGACCAAAAAAGAGATGACGATTACAAAGACAAAACAGACAACTTCAATTACATAAAATTAAAAAGTTTTTCCACAAACAAAATCAATACAACTAGAACAAAAGTAAGAAACTATCAAGCAACGGAAATCTCTGCATCGGCCATCTCTCGTAAAAGCGATAAGGGAAATTGATACAAATCTAAGAGTAAGCTTCCCCTCACTTCCTTTCCTCTCACTCATTTCCCGACCACTTCCAGGCTGGTTTCTGAGCTCATCACTCAACTGAAACTGCTCTCTCCAAAATCACCAATAACTGTCAATGGCTCTTTCTCAGACATCATTCTTTTTGACCTCTCTCTGCAGCATGTGACACTGCTGACCACCCTCTCTCCTCTCTGGATTTTTGTGATAGTCCTCTCTCTCTCTTCCTCTCCTACTGTCTGACTGTTCTGTCTCTCCTTAGCTGGATCATCATTCATGTCACACCCACTGTTACCTCAGGGTATACCCAAATCCACTTCACTCTCCACACTAGATGACTTCACCAGCCCCCATGGGTTTAATTATAATCTCTATAGAGATGGTCAATAAGTCCAAACCTAGCCTGCCTCTAGTGTCCCTGCCTCAAATCTGCACTCCCTGCAGTCCATCTTCCACAGAGCAGCCAAAGTGATTTTCTGAAAGTGTAGGCTTAATCATGTCACTCCTCTACTCAACAAATTCGTTTTTTTGGGTTGTTTTTTTTTCAATCCTTTTTTTTTAAACTTTTTTTTTTAATTTTTAACATGTGTTTTTAAAACTTTTGGTTACAAATTTTCTTCCTTCCTCCTCCTCCACCCACCCTCATTGAAAAGGCAAGCATCTCCATACAGGTTATAGATGTATAGTCATGCAAAACACTTTCATAGTAGTCCTGTTGTGAAAAACCAAGCATATTTCCTATCCTACCCCCCATTTATTCTATTCTCTCTTTTGACCCTGTCCCTCCTCAGAAGTGTTTGCTTCTGATTATCCCCTGTATCTGCAATCTGCCCTCCCCTCTATCAACCCCCTGCTCTCTTGTCCCCTTCCCCCCTTATTTTCCTGTAGGGTAAGATAGATTTCCATACCCCATTGTGTATGTTATTCCCTCCTTAAGCCAAATCCTATGAGACTAAGATTCAATCATTCCCTCTCACCTTCCCCCATTTCCCCTCCACTGTAAAAGCCTTTTCTTGTTTGTTTCATGTGAGATAATTTACCCCATTCTACTTCTCCCTTTCTCCTCCAAGTCTTCAACTCACCCTGTGCCCTCTATCTATCTATACATACATATAATTTTTTTCCCTCCCACTACCCTAATACTGACAAAGGACTCGTGAGTTACAAATATCATCTTTCCCTGCAGGAATGTAAACAGTTCAACCTTAATAAGTCTCTTATGATTTCTCCTTCCTGTTTACCTCTTCCATGTTTCACTTGAGTCTTGTATTGGAAGGTCAAATTTTATATTCAGTTCTGGTCTTTTCCACAGGAATGCATGAAAGTCCCCTATTTCATTGAATGACCATTTTTTACCCGGAAGGATTCTACTTACTTTTGCTGGGAGTGATTCTAGGTTGTAATCCTATTTCCTTTGCCCTCTGGAATATCATACTCCATATCCTCAGGTCCCTTAATGTAGAAGCTGCTAAATCTTGTGTTATCCTGATTGTGTTTCCACAATACTTGAATTGTTTCTTTTTGGCTGCCTGCAATATTTTCTCCTTGACCTGGGAATTCTGGAATTTGGCTACAACATTCCTAGGAGTTTTCCTTTGGGGATCTCTTTCAAGAGTTGATCGGTGGATTCTTTCAATTTCTATTTTGCCCTCTGGTTCTAAAATATCAGGGCAGTTTTCCTTGATAATTTCTTGAAAGATGATGTCTAGGCTCTTTTTTTGATCATGGCTTTCAGATAGTCCACTAATTTTTAAGTTCTCTCTCCTGGATCTATTTTCCAGGTCAGTTGTTTTTCCAATGAGATATTTCATATTCTCTTCTATTTTTTTCATACTTTTGGATTAGTTTTACAGTGCCTTGATTTCTCAAATTTTCCCTAGCTTCCAATTGCTCCATTCTAATTTTTAAGGAAATATTGTCTTCAGTAAGCTTTTGGACTTCCTTTTCCATTTGGCCAATTTTGCTTTTTAGGGCACTCTTCTTCTCATTGGCTTTTTGGACCTCTTTTACCATTTGGGTTAGGCTATTTTTTAAGGTGTTATTTTCTTCAGTATTTTTTGGGGTCTCCTTTAGCATCCCTCTCAGTTTTTCCTCTACTTCTCTTACTTGCTTCTCAAAATCCTTTGTGAGCTCTTCCATGGCCTGGGACCAATTCATATTCTTCTTGGAGACTTTGGATGCAGGAATTTTGGCTTTGTTGTCTTCTTCTGGTTGTGTGTTTTGATCTTCTTTGTCACCAAAGTAAGATAATATAGTCTGACACTTTTTGCGCTGCTTGCTCATGATCTCATCCAATTACTTGAGTAATAAACTCTTTGTTAAGGTAGGGGTCTGTTTCCAGTATGGAGAATGTACTGTCCCAAGCTTCAGGGGTTTTGTGCAGTTGTTTTCAGAGATACTTCTAGGGACCTGTAAATTTTCAGTTCTTCCAAGGTGCTATGATCAAGGGTGAGGTGTTTACACCCTTCCTGGCCTGTGCTCTGGTCTATGAGTAATCACAAGCACTCTTTTCTGTCTTGGAACTGTGAGGAGGGTTTCCTCTACACAGCCACTACAAGCTCCACCACGCCAGTGTTCCTCCTCGCCCCAGGACTGCCACCCAGAACTGTGACCCAGATCCAAGCACAGGCAAAGCAAGAGAATCCTGCACCAAGAGAGAGATCCCTGCAATCACCCTCTGATCAGCCACTCGATTCCCCCTCAGTCTGCAGGCTGGAAGCTCAGGAAGCAGCTGCCATCTGGGGGCTGAGCTCTGGGAATGGGGCTGAGACCTTGTGCTTCTCTCTCACCACAGAAACAGACTTTTCCCACTGACCTTCTAAGTTATCTTTGGCGTTCATGGGTTGAGAAGTCTAGAAACCACCACAGATGCCTGTGATTCAGTCCTCTGAGGTCTGCTCCTGGCTCACTGCGACCTGTGTGCCCATGCCGAACTGCGTTCCTCTCCCAGCCCGGCGCGATACACCTTTCCGATCAACCATCCAGGTTATCTTGGACTGGAAATTTGTTTCACTCTGTCTTTTTGTTGGTTCTGCTGCTTTAGAATTTGTTTGGAGCCCTTTTTTATAGGTACTTGGAAGGGGAGAGCTCAAGCAAGTCACTGCTTTTACTCCGCCACCATGGCTCTACTCAACAAATTCAAATGGCTCTCTCTTACCTTTAGGATCAAAGGTAAACCTTGGCTTTTAAAGCCCTTGACAACTTGGTCCCCATCTGCCTTATTATACATTATCCTCCTTCCAATCCCCTACAATCCACTCAGTCTGGCCTTCTCACTACTCTCATATTCGCATGCTTTTCACTGGCTATCTTCCTCATACCTCGAATATACTTCTCCCTCACCTTGGCCTCTTAGAATTCCTAGTTTCCTTTGAGACTTACATCAAGAACCATTTTCTACATGAAACCTTTTCTGATCTCCCAGCTGTTAGTGCCTGTTCACCAAAATTACCTTGTATCTATTTCTACACATCTTTTTGAGTACGTGTTGTCTCCCCTGACAGAATGTAAGCTCTTTGAGAACATGAACTGTTTCACTTGTCTTTTTGTCCCCAATACCTAACACATAGTACACTTAAATGCTTATTGATTGATTCCCTAATAGCTAAATGGTCAAAGAATATGAAGTTTTCAAAAAGAGACATACAATCAACTATTAAAAGTGCTCTAGAATGTAATGGAATTGTTCCATAAGAAATGGTGAGCAGGCAGATTTCAGAAAAACCCGGAAAGATTTGCATGAATTGATACAAAGTGAAATGAGCAGAACCAGGAAAACAGTGTCCACAGTAACAGCAACATTGTGTGATGATCAACTATGGATGACTTATCTCTTCTCAGCAACACAATGGTCTAAGATAATTACAAAGGACTCATTATAGAAAACGTTACCTACATCCAGATAAAGAACTAATGGACTCTGAATGCAGACTGAAGCATAATTTTTTCACTTGCTTTACTTTTTTGTGTTTTTTTCTTTTGGTCTGTTACTTCTTTTACAATTATGCCATATAGAAATATGTTTTACATGATTGCACATATATAACCTATATCAAATTGTTTACCATTTTAGGAAGAGGAAAAGGGGAGGGCAAGAAAAATTTGGAACTCAAAATCTTGCTAAATGCTAAAAATTATCTTTAGATATAATTGGAAAAAATACTATTTAAAAAAGTGTTCTAAATCACTAAGAATGAATATGAATTATAAGTACTATAGAGTATCGCCTCACATCTATCAAATTTACAAGATAAGAGACTAAAAAAAGTCAATATTAAAGAGGTTACTGGAAGACAGGCACATTAATACACTGTTGATAGAGCTATGAATTTGTCCAACTATTCTAGGAAAACAATCTGGAATAATGCAATAAAACTTACTAAAGAATTCCTAGCAATACCTTTGTTCCTAGAGATCCTCAAGGAGGTTAATGATAAAAAGAAAGTATCAAAATATTCACAGCCATACTTTTCATGGGTACCTATCATTTGAAGAATGGTTGGAGAAATTGTGATACATGAATGCCATCATCATACCAAAAGGAATGAAAACTATGAGCAATTCACAGAAACATCAAGACTTGTATGAAATGATTCAGGGCAAAGAAAGCACCAGGAAAAAAACATGTAAAAAAGCACCAGGAAAAAAACTTGTATGATGACCACAATAATGTAAACAAAAAGACTAAATAGCATCAAATTAAATGCAATGACTAAATGAATATGCTTAGTTATGAGTATGAATAGACATGAACAGTTCTCAAAAGGAAAATCGTAATTATTAACAACCATATGAAAAAGTGCTCCAAATCATTAGTAAAGATAAGCAAATCAAAACAACTATAAGGTTTCAACTTACACCTAAAAAATTCACAAAAATAGCAAAAAATGGGAACAGACAATGTTAGAGAGGTTGTAAAAACACTAATGTTGGCAGAACTGAGACTTGATCCAACCCTTCTGGAAAGCAATTTGGAATTATGTGAAAAAACTCATTAAAACCCTCGTATCCTCTGATCCAGTGATTTCACTGGTAGGCATATATTCCAAAGAGGTCAAAGACATAAAGGTCCCAATACACCAAAAGCATAACCGCACTTTTTGTAATAGCAAGCAGGAGTAAGGGAAGGGACTAAGCATCTACTGGATGCCAGGCATTGTGCTAAGTGCTTTTAAAATATTATCTCATTTGACACTCACAACAACCATGTGAGGTAGGTTATGTTATTATTCTAATTTTACAATTGAGGAAAGTGAGGCAAATAGAGGTTAAGTAACTTGCCCAGAGTCATATAAGTAAGTATCTGAGGTTGGCTTTGAATTCAGGTCTTCCTGACCACAGGTCAAGAGCTTTATCCACTGTACCACCTATCTGACTCAAATGATAGGTAACAAAGTATAAGTCCATCAACCAGGAAACAGCTAAACAAATTGTAGAATGTGTAATGGAATAAAGCTGCACTGCAAGGAACAATGAATAGAAAGAATTTGGAGAAGCACAAGAAGATGCACATCATGTTGCAGAACAAAGTAAGTAAAACCAGAAAAACGCCATGCATGAGAATCAATGGATTATAACGATGGAAATGGAAACGACAAAGAGAAAACTGAATGTGGTATAATGATAACAACTAAGCTTGTATCCAAAGAAGAAATGAAAAGCTCGCCCCTCTCCCTTCTTGTAGAGTGGTATATTACACAAACTGTCAGATTTGGGTAATGTGCTGTTTAGTTTTGTTGAAAGGATCCCCCCCTTTTCTTTTTTATTCTTTATTACGAAGAATAGCTTTATGTGAAAGGGGGAAAAATTCAGAAATGATAATGGAAAAAAACAAAAACAAAAACGCAAATCAAAAAATTTTTTTGAATGCAAGGACCAATTCTAGAGATTACTAATGAAATACAATTTCCTTCTCTCAATAGTGGGGGTAGATTACAGATACTGGATGGTATATACATCATCACTGATGACTAGTTTTAACTTCTGTTATAAAGATTTTTATTCAGGGAGGCTTACTGAAAAGTGTCAGTGAAATAAAACAACCAAAGGGATCAGTAAAACATGAAAAAGAAAAGGCAGCTTACTCTGAGCCCAAAGATAACACCTAACAATTTCTTTCCTATTTCTTCTTGACATGTAAGCTTCTCAAAACTTACGGAAAACTGTATCTGTTAGAGTAATTACAATAAATGGTCTTGGTCCCAAAGAATGAATAATGAAACATACCTTCTTTCTTAGGAGAGAGGTGGAGGGCAATGGGACTGAATGCTGCTTACAGTGTTAGACCCATTTTCTCTTCATCAGTTGGTATGGCTCGACTAAGTTTTAGGTTGGGGGACAGGGGTTGTTACAATGACCATTCAATACAGGGAGTACATAGAGAAATTAACATGGTATAAAAAAACGAGACATGCAGCGATTATAGTAATCTACTTTTTGATAAATCCAAAGACTCCAGCGTCTGGGATGAGAACTCATTATGTGACAAAAACTGGAAAATAGTATGACATAAACTAGGCATAGACTGACATCCTACACCATATACCAAGATAAAGTCAAAATGGGTACAAGATTTAGATATAACGGGTGATACTATAAACAAATTAGGAGGGCAAGGACTAGTTTACCTGTCAGATCTACAGAAAACAGAAGATTTTATGACCAAACAAGAGATACAGAACATTATGAAATTGCAAAAATGCACAAATAAGGCCAATGCAAACAAGACTGGAAGGGAAACAAAAAGCTGGGAAACAATTTTTACAGCCAGAGTCTCTGATAAAAGCCTTATTTCCAAAATACACAGAGAACTGAATCAAATTCATAATAACACAAGTCATTCTCCAACTGATAAATGGTCAAAGGATATGAACAGGCAGTTTTCAGATGAAGAAATTAAAGCTATCTATAGTCATATGAAAGAATGCTCTATATCACTACTGATTACAGAAATGCAAATTAAAACAACTCTGAGGTACCACATCACACCTATCAGACAGGCTAACAGGAAAATGATAAATATTGGAGATGTGGGAAAATTGGAACACCAATGCATTGTTGGTGGAGTTGTGAATTGATCCAGCCATTCTGGAGAGCAATTTAGAACTATGAACAGTTTCATAGCATACCTTTTGACCCAGCAATACCACTTCTGGGTCTATATGCCAAAGAGATCATACAAATGGGAAAAAGACTTACATGTACAAAAATATTTAAAGTAGCTCTTTTTATAGCAGCCAAGAATTGGAAATTAAGGGGATGCCCATCAATTGGGGAATGCCTGAACAAGTTGTGGTATATGAATGTAATGGAATACTATTGTTCCATAAGAAACGATGAGCAGGGGCAGCTAGGTGGCAAAATGGATAGAGCACTGGCCCTGGATTCAGGAGGTCCTGATTTCAAATTCCGCCTCAGACACTTGACATTTACTAGCTATGTGACCCCAGGCAAGTTGCTTAATCCAGACTGCCTCACTAAAAAGAGAAAAAAAGAAAAAAGAAGAAGAAAAAAAGAAATGATGAGCAGGCAGACTTCAGAAAAACCTGGAAAGACCTACATGAACTGATGCTGAGTGAAGTGAGCAGAACCAGGAGCACGCTGTACAAAATAATAGCAACACTGTGCAATGACTGACTTTTTTAGACTTAGCTCTTCTCAGCAATGCAATGATCTAAGACAATTCCAAAAGACTCATGATGGAAAATGTTATCCACATCCAGAGAAATAGCTGTTGAGTCTGAATGTAGACTGAAGCATACTATTTTTCCTTTTTTTTTTTTTTTTGGTTTTTTTCTTTCTCATGGTTTTTCCCTTCAGTTCTAATTCTTCTTTACAATATGACTAATGTGGAAATATGTTTAATGGTTGTACGTGTATGGCCTATATCAGATTATACGCCATCTTGAGGAGGGGGGAGGGGAAGGAGAGGGAGAAAACTTAAAACTCAAAATCTTATAAAAGTAAATGTTGAAAACTAAAAATAAATATTAAAAAAAACCCCACAAGACATGAACTCTTTTTAATCCTATTTGGTTCACTTAAGGACTGTTTGCCCTTAACCCCTCTTAATTCCAGTGCTTTCCCTCTATTAATTATTTCCTATTTATCCTGTATTGCTTTGTATAGATTTGTTTGCATGTTGTCTCCAACATTAGATTGTAAGCTTCTTGAGAGCAGGGACTGTCTTTGGCCTCTTTTTGTATGTGTACAGTGCCTGGCACATATAGACACTTAATAAATGTTTACTGAATTGAATCACATTGTCAACTGAGGAATTCTGGGTTTGTTTACTAAGCTTCTAAAGTAAGATTTCACAAAGAACCAGTACTGTTTGGATAAAAAGAAATCAAAGTTATCTGTAAGGTAAAATTTATGAACTTTATAGCATATCAGGTTTTACAAGAGTAAATTTCAAATGGCTTCTTCTCCTTTCTATCCAGCCACTTACTTCTGCAGAGCACTATGCTAGAATAATCTTATTTGAGCTTTACAAAGCCCCTGGGAAGTCTGCAGCATTTAGCAGTCTTATCATTCCCACTTTACTGATGAGGTTCACAGAGGTGAAGGGACAGGCTCAACATCACAAAGCTAGTAAATGATGACCCAATGTCTACTAGGCTTTCTTCACCCTTTTAAAAACTACAGAGCCTCAACTGAGACAACTCCCTTTCCAGTAAAAGCAACACCACGGTTATGACACTATCCTAAATGCCCAAAGTCTAAGAACTGTGGCAAAGATTCAGAAGGAAACCTAAAGTTTAAAGGTGATAAATGGTGCAGGAAAGAAGACTGAAGGGGTTTATTTCCCTACATAGATAATAAATCAGTCACATTATCAGGTGCTTAATAACAGCTCACAGAATGTTCTTTCGAAGAAAATCAAAAGTATAGATTCCTCTACCATATTTAAAAAGGGTCACAAAAGAAAAAAATTGACTGAATTTTCTAAAAGCTTTCTCGGCTGGTTGGGAACAACTGAATCAACCCAAGTAGCTGCAGCTTCTGGAGCTCTCAGCCCCATAGATGGTCAAAGGGGTTGGACAATTGGTCAGAAGGAGATTACAGGGGTCTCTTTGCTGGCACTATAAGCAGGACTGTGTTGCACTGCTCATACTTAGATCGAGGTTGCAGTCCTAAGTCACAGTCCCAAGTCACAGTCCCAGGGCAAGGAAGAGCACTAGCACACCAGAACTTGAAGCCTCAGGAGACTGTGGACCTTTTTCACAGTTCCAGGGCAGAAAAAAGTACTTGTGGTTACTCACAGAGGAGAGCACAGGACAGAAGAGTAGTAAACAAACCTCTCCTTAGATCACAGCACCCTGGAAAAACTGAAAGCTTACTCATCCTCAGAACTAGCTGCACAAAATAAAAAAACCTGAAACTCAGGACAGTGTCCTCTCCAACCCAGGAGCAGAGCCCAACTTTAATATAAAGTTAAAAGTCAAGAAATAAGCATGGAAAATGAGCAAACAACAAAAAGAAAAGATCCTGATCATAGAAAGTTACTATGGTGAGACAGGGAAGATCAAAACACAAACTCAAAAGAAGACAACAAAATTAAAACTACTATATCCAAAGCCTAAAAAGGGAAATGTGAACTGGTCTCAGTCCCAAAAAGATCCTAGAAGAGCTCAAAAAGGATTTTAAAAAGCAGATAAGAGAAGTAGAGGAAAAATCAGGAAAGGAAATGACAGTGATGCAAGAAACTAATGAAAAAAGAGTCAACACCTTGGTAAAGGAGGCACAAAAAAAAATACTAAAGAAAATAACATCTTAAAAAACAGAATAGGCCAAATGGTAAAAGAGGCACAAAATTTCACTAATGCGAAGAACTCCTTAAAAAAGCAGAATCGGCCATAGGGGAAAAGATGTACAAAAATTCACTGAAGAAAAGAACTTCTTAAAATGTAGAATCCACCAAATGGAAAAAGAGGTACAAAAGCTCACTGAAGAAAATAATTTCTTAAAAATTAGAACTGGGCAAGTGGAAGCTAGTGACTCCATGAAACATTAAAAAGCAATAAAACAAAATCAAAAGGATGAAAAAATTAGAAGAAAATGTGAAATATTTCACTGGAAAAACAACTGACCTGGAAAATAGATCAAGGAGAGATAATTTAGGAATTATTGGACTACCTGAAAAGCCATGATCCAAAAAAGAGCTTAAACATCATCTTTCAAGAAATTATCAAGGAAAACTACCCTGATAGTTTTAAACCAGAGGGTCATATAAAAAGTGAAAGAATCCATTTATCACCTCGTGAAAGATCCCAAAATGAAAATTCCCAGGAACATTATAGCCAATTTCCAGAGCTCCGAGGTCAAGGAGAAAATATTGCAGGCAGCCAGAAAGAAACAATTCAAACGTCATGGAGCCACAGTCAGGATAACCCAAGATTTAGCAGCTTCTACATTAGAGAATCAGAGGGCTTGGAATGATATTTTGGAGGGCAAAGACGCTAAGCTAACAACCAAGAATTACCTACCCAGCAAAACCTAGTATAATCTGTCAGGGGAAAAAAATAGAAATTCAATGAAATAGAGAACTTTCAAGCATTCCTGATGAAAAGACCAGAGTTGAATAGAAAATCTGACTTTCAAGTACAAGACTCAAGAGAAGCAGAAAAAGTTAAACAGGAAACAGAAATCATGAGATTCAATAAGATTAAACTGTTTACATTTCTACATGGGAAGATAATACTTGTGACTCCTAAGAACTTTCTCATTAATAGGGTAGTTAGAAGAAGTATACATTGACAGAGGGCACAAGTATGATATGAATATGATGGGATGATAATCTAAAAAAATAAAACTAAGGGGTAAGAAAGAATGCACTGGGAGAAGGGGAAAGGGAAAGGTAGAATGGGGTGCAAAAGAATTTTTACAGTGGAGAGGAAGATTGGGAAGGGAAGCAGCATGCGAACTTTCCTCTTATCTGAATTGGTTCAAAGAGGGAATAACATACACACTCAGGTATAGAAATCTATCTTACCCTACAGGAAAGTAGGAGAAGAAAGGGATAAGAAGGTGGGGGGGGGAGCCTGATATAAGGGAGGGCACATCAGGGAAGGCAGCAGTCAGAAGCAAAACACTTTTGAGGATACATAGGGTGAAAGGAAAGACAGAGCACAGGACAAACAGGGGGGAAATAGGATGGAGGGTAATAAAGTTAGTAATCATAGTGTGAAAAAAACTTTACAGCAAGTTCCTCTGATAAAGGCCTCATTTCTCAAATATATAGAGAACTGAGTCAACTTTATAAAAATAAGAGCCATTCCCCAGTTGATAAATGGTCAAAGAATATGAACAGGAAGTTTTCAGAAAAGTAATCAAAGCTATCTACAATCACATGAAAAAATGCTATAAATCACTATTGATTAGAGAAATACAAATTAAAACAATTCTCAGGTTAACACCTCACATCTATCAGATTGGCTAATATAACAGAAAAAGAAAATAACAGATGTTGGAGGGGATTTTGAAAAACTGAGACACTAATGCATTGGTGAAGTAGTATACTGATTCAACCATCCTGTAGAGCAATTTGGAACTATGCCCAAAGGGCTATTAGGCCATAAAGGGCTTTGACCCAACAATAACATTACTAGGTCCATATCCCAAAGGGATAAAAAGCAAAAAGGAAAAGGACCTATATGTACAAAAATATTTATAGCAGCTGTTTTTGTGGTGGCTAAAAATTAGAAATTGAGGTGATGCCCATCGATTGGTGAATGACTGAATAAATTGTGACATATGATTGGGATGGAATACTATTGTATTGTATTATACTGACAAGCAGGATGCTCTCAGAAAACCTGGAAAGACTTACATGAACTGATGAAAAATGAAATGAGCAGAACTAGGAGAACAGTGTACACAGTAATAGCAATACTGTATGATGATCAACCATTAATAACTTAGCTATTCTCAGCATATAATAATCCAAAACAATTCTGAAGGACTTGTGATGAAGAATGCTATCCATTTCCAGAGAAAGAACTAGTAGGAGTCTGAATGCCTATCAAAGCACACTGTTTTTTTACCTTATTTTTCTTGAGGTTTTTTTTTTTTGGTCTGTGTTTTCTTTCACATCATGACTAATACGGATATATGTTTTACATGACTGACATGTATAACTTCTATCAAATTGCTTGCCTTCTCAAAGAGTGGAGGAGATGAGGGAAGAAAGGAGGGAATTTGGAACTCAAAAAATTTTTTTAAATTGTTTTTACATGTAATTGGGGGAAAAATAAAATATTAGAGAGAAAAAACAGCTTTCTAGCTGGTAAAATAAAAGCGCAAAATTACATAGCATACTTTTTAATTATCAAGGAATGTTCCCTGAAAAGCACTTTTACCCTTATAGCACTTCACAGTGTTTAAAATCAGATGAGTTTCCTACTGCTCATACACATTACCAAACGGACAATTTATTTCTCAGTAACATCAGAATCTATTTCAGCATGAAGAAAAGCCCTTATAGTTAACTGCCACTGTCAGAAGACCAGTACTTATTCCCAGCTCAAAATCAAACACAAAGTATTTCACTAGAAATTAAAACATTTGAAACAAATTCTTCAAATAACAGGCCTGAAAGAAACCTTCACAATTATTAAGTCCCATCCTTCATTTTACAAATATGAGGTAGTTGAGGCTGAGGAAGATGAAGTGACTTGGCTAGCAACACAGTTGGTTAATGACAGTATCAGGGCTGGAATCCAAATGAGCAGATTCCCAGTTCAACGTCCTTTCTGCTATTCCACCTTTGCAAGGCAGTGTTCAGAATGCCCAAGTTTTTTCCCCACCCTGTTTTCAGTACAAGATTTTTGGTAAATTACATCTCTGTCGACAATTCTCTAACTTTGCAGTTAGCAGAGCACACAGCAGAATCATACAGGCTTACTTGAGTAAAGCTAAGAAAGCAGCAGGTTCCACATCTGGCAGTTCAATTTCCGTAGAAGTTGTGGCCATTCCACCATTAAACATTGCATCGAAGACAGCGCTGCCCACAGCCAACACAAACCTAACATTCAAAAGGAGAGAAAAAATGTCCATTAAATTTCCATTCTTTTATCGGCACTGAAATATTACCAAAATATCTATGCTCATTACCCTCTTTTGCCCCCTCCCAACTGATCTTTGAAGGAAAAGGTTAATGTTTTACACCCACATTTTTAGATAATTCTAGGCTGCCTTATGTGTCAACACTTCCAAAGACATGAAGAATTTGCACCTGACCTGGTGAAAAGCTTTTCCAGGACAGGGGTTGCCCTTTCAAGCTTGTCTTCTACCCCAAAGACACCCATACACAAAGCAGTTAGTGAAATGCTGTACTTAAGATTAATGATTTACAAGATGATTGCTCAACAAATTCAAACAACCCTGAGCTGCCATCCCACATCTATCAGATTGGTTAACATGATCAAAAAGGATAATGACAAATGCTGGAGGAGATATGGAAAAATAGGTGCACTAATTCACTGTTGGTGGAGTTGTGAACTGGTGCCACCATTACGGGGAACAATTTGGAACTATGCCCAAAGTACTAGGTCTGTATCCCAAAGAGATTAAAGAAAACTAAAAAGGACCTATATGTACAAAAATATTTACAGCAGCCCTTTTTGTGGTGGCAAAGAATTGGAAATTGATGCTCATCAACTGGGAAATGGCTGAATGTACTACGGTATATGGTTGTGATGGAATACTATTGTGCCATAACAAATGACAATTAAGACAGTTTCAGAAAAACCTGGGAAAACGTATATGAACTGATGCAAAGTGAAGCCAGTAGAACCAGGAGAATACTGTACACAAAGTAACAGCAATATTGAAATGATGATCAATCATGAAAGACTTAGCTATTCTGATCAATACAACAATCAACACAAGACAATTCACGAAGAAAAATGTTATCCACCCCCAGAGACAGAACTGATGAACTCTGAAGCATACTTTTTTCACCTACTTTATGTTTCTTGATTTTTTTTTTGTTTTTGCCAGATGGCTGATATGGAAATATTTTGCACAACCTCACACGTACAATTTGTTATCATATTGCTTGCTTTCTTCTCAATAAGCGGGGGAGAAACTAGAGATAGGGAGAGAATTGGGAATTCAAAAACTTTAAGAATGTAAAAGTATAATTATTAAAAAAAGGGAAAAAAGGATCATTGAACTAAATAAATAGAATCATACACTATCAGACTAAAAAAGGTTCCTTAGAACATAGAAAATGAAATGGTGGAGCAGGAAAAGTCCTAAGAATACTGCATGTCAAAACTGGAAGAGAACATAGAATGTTCCAGGTAGAACTCTTGGAGATTATCATGAGTTTTTGCAGATGGATGATGTGCTCAAGGCTTACTTGTTCAGGTTGGTCCATCTGAATAACACAACAAGTTTGTGTGCTGCTTAGCACAGGTACTATAACAATTTTACAAAAAAAGTGAAGTGCTAAGATATCATATGATTTCTTAAGCGTGCACAGCTTTCCACTGACAGTTCTAAAACTCATTTTCCCCTAATATTTAGAACTACTTTCCCTAATCTGGAATTGAAGTTCTGAAAATTCTCCAAGTCCTTAATGGAATTATACATCTCAAAGCTGCTATTTCTACGGTCCTACAACAAAGACTCTGTTTTTACTGATAATTACCTGTAACAAATACTCTTCTCCAAACCACTTGTTTTAAGAGTGCCTTGTATTTGCAATTTAGTTCTACTGACAAATAGATGAAAGGCAGCTCAATATGGAAGAGGGAGGGCCAGCACTGGAGGTGAGAACACCTAAGTTCAAATCCTGCTTCTGACACTTATTAAGAGTAGGACTGTGGACAAGTTGCAAAACTTCTCAGTGCTCCAGGAAGCTTTAGGACTATGAGTTACAGATGACTTATAGATCTGTCCTAGCATGTTTCAATACAGAAAAAGTTCCCCACACAAATTAAATCAGGAGTCCAGATTGAAATCTCTCTCTCTCTCTCACACACACACACACACACACACACACACACACACACACACACACACGGAATAATGGTTTATGGTTATACACATGTTAAGCCCATTCTCTAATTTTATCTTCAAATCCAGGTCTTACATTAAATCTGATATTTCTTACACATACAAAACTTAAAATGCTTTTCCAAAACAAAAAGGAATTCTACACAACCGCATTTCCCCTCACTTAATAAATTCCAATGGTTCTCTATTACTTCCAGGGATCAAACAGAAAATCTTGTTTGGCTTTTAAAGCCCTTTACAATCTGACTCTTGTCTACCTATCCTACTTTCTTATTATACTTTACTCCCCCCTCCAAAGATCTGGGAGGGGAAGACCTGTTTGGGCCCTGACTGGTTCAGAATGAATCTAAATAACAATTGTTTCTGTTTTGGCAGAAACCCTGAGGGTCTTCCCCTCCCACATTTATTTTTGTTTTAATTTTTTTTTTCAAGAGGCCATCCTTTGCCTCATTTTTTATTAAGCCTTAATCACTGAATAGGCTTTGCCTTAGTCAAACTGAGACCTGTTGAGGACCTTAGCTTGAAAAGGCCAAGTTTCCCAGTGCATTCTGGGCCATCTCCAGTTGTCCTGATCCATATCTGGCCATTGGACTCAGATGGCTCCAGAGGAAAAAGTAAGGCTAGTGACTCTGCACAGCCCTCCCTCACTTAAATCCAATTCACTTGCATATCACAGCACTGCCTCCCTCATGCCACCATCCTCTTTGAGAACAAGGACAAACAGCAGTAGCAACAAGCCCCCTCCATGCACTTCAGGATCCAGCAAAACTGGGCCTTCTTGGTGGTCCTCCCACATGACCCTCCATCTCCCAACTCTTCGTTTTTTCAATGGCTGTCTCCCACGCCTAGAATGGTCACTCTTCTCACCTCTATCCCTGGGCTATCTTTAAGACTAGTTTAAATCCCACCTTCTACAAGGAGCCTTTCCCAGTTTCCCCCGCCCTGTCCCTCCACCAGTGCCTTCTAGGATTACTTCCCACTCACCCTGTATGCATCTTGCATGCACATAGCTGTCTACAGATTTTCTATCCCACTAAAACAGGAGCTCCTTGACAGCAGGGACTACTTCTGCCCTTGTGATTCCACAATGCCTGCACACAGTAAGCAACTGAATTCACAGTGTGCATATTTGATCCAACAATACAGATGGCAAATACACACGCCTGCACATTATGACTGTTATCTAAGTCTTCCCACAATATGCTTCGATGGGTCCACAATGTGAGGATGGTCTTCCTCACTTTCACTATGCATCACAAGGATACTAATGGAGCACACAAACTGTTCATGAGTTATCTATTCCTCTCAGCCAACATTGTAAGCTAGATAGTGCTTAGAAAGCTCAGACACTGAATATGCAACTATACTGTGAAGTATCATTAACATGTCACCATGTTTAAAAATGATTCCTGATATTTTAGCCAAAGGTTCCTGCGTCCCTATTACTCTCGTGCAACATTTTATGTTTAGAACCAAAAACTCCTAACTGTACTAAAAGATATAAAGCAGTTTTCACAGCTTAGCACAGTACCTGGCCCATAGTAGGCACTTAATAAATGTTTACAGAGTGACTGACTGATTGGAATAGCCTCCCTCCAGGGCATGTGGATATGGTCAATGAAGGAATTTACTCTGCTTGACTAAACCTATTTGTTGGGTTTTTTTCCTTTTGTTGCTGTTCAGTGGTGGGGATGGGTAAGAGAGAGAGAAAATAAATGCTTGGGGGAGGGGTAACATTAGATTCCCTGACTGCCAAAATACGAATGCAGGTTCTCTGCCTTGAACAAAGTAGGCACTTAATAAATGCTCACTGAATAGAACGGAATATAGTAAAAATCAATTTCACAGATGCCAGACAGGGAGGTATGACTAGAAAGTATGTATGCAAAAAACATGGAGGCTCAAATAGAGCGCAAGCTCAGCCTGATTCACTGAGGTGAAATGGAAGCCAAAAGAAGCAGATGCTACCATAGACTTGAGAGAGAGCTCTCCAGAATGAGAGGCCATGGTGCCATTAGTCTGGCCTGGACAGACAACATCTGGAATACTGTATTGAGCCTTGACAAGCTTCAGAAACCAAGACAGTGTGAGAACTGATGGCCATGCCATATGGGGACTGGTGGATGGGAACAGGGAATATTTAAGATGGAGAAGAGAAGATTTAGAGGAGACATAATAATAATTTGAAAGGCTATCAATGTGGGAAAGAGATTAGAGTTGTTCTGCTTGGCCCCAGACTACAGGAGCAAGAACAAGTAGAAGTTGCAGAGGGACACATTTAGACCTGATGTAAAAAAAAAAAAATTTCTTTTCCTAACAATTCAAGCTATGAGAAGGTAGAATGGACTGCTTCAGGAGGTATCTAGTTCCCTTCATCACAGGCCTTCAAGCAAAGACTGGATGGCTACTTGCTGAGAATGTTGTAGACTGGTTTACTATTCAAGTATGACTAGATTAGATGGGCCCTTACAGCCTTTCTAACACTTGGATTCCATGATTAACTTTGAAAAAGTCAGACACTGGCCTGGATCATCACTCAATCCATGCTAAGACTGTCCTTGACTCAATTCTCTAAAACCAGATTAAGAAATCCTTTCAACAATCAGGAATATCTGCATCCTTTCACACTGCTTCTCTATATAATGGCTTGTCCAGTCCCACTGTGCCATGACTAAAATGCTTTACGTACCAAGCACAATATCAATGTACATAAAATAAATGTAAATTTTTAAAAAGGTGAAAATATTTTTAAATGTGTTAATTTTCAGGGCATGTTCCAACATTAACCACGGACACATTATTTATCCCGTGATTAGACTGGGAAAGAATAGCTAACAAATCAATACAACATATTCTATGGATTTTCACTTTAAACAAGTCTACATAAGGAGGGAAATCCAGTGTTTTCTAGAACCACTTTAACAAGTAAACAACTTTTCAAAAGTTCATTCTATTCATCTGTATTATTCTAATCTATAACATAAACTAATACAAAGATCAAATGAACTACTATGGATTTCAACCCATACCATAATTCAAAGAGAATAAGGTTTACTCCCCACTCCTCCCTTCTATCTCCAAGAAATGTTATAGGAAAGCACACTCATTAAGAAAAAATATTCCGGCAATATAAATCCCCCCTACTTCATAAAACAGTATTTTCCAAATTGACTAAGGAATACTTTTGGCCTTGAAATGTACCATAATGGTCTGAATATAGAATGCACTTCCCCCATACTCCTAGTCAAGGCTTGTACAAAAGCAGAGCACGGCCTAAATCTTTACTCAGCGCCGTAAGAAGAAAAGTCCTGATTTTTATTAAA
Organism: Vombatus ursinus; assembly: GCF_900497805.2. Lineage (NCBI taxonomy): Eukaryota > Metazoa > Chordata > Mammalia > Diprotodontia > Vombatidae > Vombatus > Vombatus ursinus. The sequence goes on from NW_020949696.1 coordinate 4,148,414, forward strand.
CTTTCCTTTATATGTTGTCTCCCTTCCATTAGAATGTGAGCTCCTTGAGAGCAGGGACTGTCTCAGTTTCTAATATGTACTCCCAGTACCTGGCACATAGTAAGTACTTAATAAATGCTTTTCCATTTTATTTAAGATTGTGAAGCCTCAGGAAGTAGGTAAAACCCCAGCATATATAAAACAAATTGTAAATTTTTTTAAAAAGGTAAAAAAGATTTTAAATATGGTAATTCTCAGGGCATGTGCCAATATTAACCACGGACAGGTTAATCATCCTCTCTAATCCACCTATCTGCAAAATGGGAATCACCATACTTATATTAACCTACCTCACACAGCTGTAAAGAATTGGTGAATTTTGCTTTCTTATACATTCTTGTACATCAATTGAAACAAAAATTTTTTAGATATCTGAATCACAGGGCAGGTAGGTGGCGCAGTGGATACAGCATCGGCCCTGGATTCAGGAGGACCTGAGTTCAAATCCGGCCTCAGACACATAACACTCACAAGCTGTGTGACTCTGGGCAAGTCACTTAACCCCAACTGCCTCATTCCCCCTCCAAAAAAAAAAAAGATATTTGAATCGCAAAAAGGCTTAGATATTTCTATTTCATACTTCACGACTTTTTTTATATTTCTGTTATCAACATTCCTTAACTTCAAATAATGAAAGACATAAAGCATGTGGGTCTACCTATAAGGACTAAATGCATCAAAGGATACATATGCTTAAATACTTTATACTTCTGTTGTAAAAATAAGAAAAAATGCTCCTTCATTTATTTCTTTTGGATTATTTCCTTATCCACATTAGTCATTTCTCTTTGAAGTGTCAGTGGAATTGGTCAAACATTTATATAATACTTTGCGATTAACATATTTATAGTTTTGAAAATTATTTTTTCATGTATTTCCCACTATTTTACTCATTTTAATTTTTTCTGATTTTTCAGATTTTCAGAATTTATAATTTGGTATAAACAATATAGCTGTCAAGCCAATGCTTGAATCCTTACTCTGATGAACAGATTTTAGAACTAATAATATCCCATCCTACTTATGTGGTAGTGAACTTTCATGTAGTGAATGTGATAATGGAAATGCTACAACTGCTGCCCAAGAGGCAGTGAAAGAGTATTATTCTTCATCTGATTCCAGCAACAATGTGTCCATCAGTTAAATTCCTTCTAAAGCTGATAATCTAAAAGGTAATGAGAAATGGAGTTCTTGCCAGACCCAAGTTCATGACAAAAGAGATGAGTATCAAATGAAATGACATTTGTAAAACACTTAGGCCAGCATCTGGCACACAGTAGGTGCTATGTAAATATTAGCTATTATTATGAAGAGCCACAACGTCTGAAAGGTAAAGATGGTTCTTCGTGTCAATGCAATACCTAAATACTATTACACTTCGATCTGGCCCTACTGCAAATTCCACAATTTTGTGGAGAAAAGTCCTGTTTCTTCTTTTCAAATTTTATTTAGTGAGCCAATGCTTAGAAACATTCAGACACGTACAAATAACTGGTCTGTTATATATTCAGAGGTACCTGCACTGCAGCCTCAAGGCCACATGTGCTCTCTAGGTCCTCAAGTGCAGCCCTTTCGACTGAATCCAAACTTCACAGAACAAATCCCTTTAAAGAAAAGATCTGTTCTGTAAAACTTGGACTGAGTCAAAAGGCCGTACCCAAAGACCTAGAAGGCCACATGTGGCTTTGGGGCTGAAGGTTCCCCACCTCAGCATTAGATGAATTAGAAAAGTTTACTGGTTTATTGCAGCATTATTGATTGAAGAAACCTACTCATAAAAAGTATGTGGCATAGCTCCTGGGGGTTATTCAATAAAACTATGCCATGTAAGCAATTCCTAGATATAATGAGATACCTTCAACTTTTACCTGAAAACTGACAGAAAGCAAAACCTATCTCAGGAAAAGTTTTATCTAGCATCCTCACTATTGAATCTTTTATCGAAAGTTGTCAGAAGGAACTTTTACCTGATGTACATATGCCAATCGATGAGCTGCTTTGCAAAGCAAGTTGTAAATTTATTCCATATATGTCAAACAAACCAGACAAACTGGGTCAGAAATTCTGGTTCACAACAGACAACAAATATGTGGCAGCAGAAAATAGATGCTTGTCCAATAGATGCTCTTAGTTGGGAAAACACTATACTATAGAAGCAATGATATAGTATTATACGTGCAGGTGTAGTAATGTTGAGGCTCATGAAACTACAAGTCAACAATTGCTACAATTTAACCTGGGGCAATTAATTTACATTGCTTGATCTTTCCTTGAGACTGGTAAAGCAATAGGGCAGCATTGTTGAGACTATTAATCACAACTATAGAAAATGAGGACAAGAGAACAAAGAAACACATAGGCTACTGCATGAAACTGGTTTTGAAATCTACCTAAATCTACCTAAAAGCCTACTAAAAGTAACACTGACTCCCTACCAGTGTAAGAAATCCAAATCTGTAACAATTATGAGAACCCTACACTCAAATGTTCACATTCCAGCAGAGAACAACCCAAAGCCAAAGCCAGTAAGTTAGGAGCAAATGTTCTTGACCAAATGGCAAGGTGCTACTCAGGGAAAGTAGCAGTAACCTCCAGTCTCACACCTCCAGCTGTCTTTCAGATATCTCAAACTGGATTTCCAAGAAACATCTTCCACTCAGCATGTCCAAAATCAAATCATCATCTTTCCCCTGAACCCTCCCCTCCTCCTTTCTTCCATATTACCATAGAGGGCAACACCATCCTCCCAGTCCCTTGGGCTTCCAACGTAGGAGTCCACTTGGACTCCTCCTTTTCTCTCACCCCCCCCCATATCCAAGCTGTTTGCCAAAGCCTGTCAATTTCACCTTCACAACCTCTCTCCAATATGCCTCCTTTTGGCCTCCACTCTGGTGCTAACCCTCATCACCTTATGCCTGGATCACTACAATGGGCTGCTGGTGGTCCTCCCTGCCTCAAGTCTCTCCCCACTCCAATCCATCCTCCATTCAGCCACCAAAGTGATTTTCCTGAAATGCAGGTTTGACCATGTCACTCCCATTCTATATATCTCCAGTGGCTCCTTATTTCCTCTAGGATCAAATACAAAATCCTCTGTTTGGCATTCAAAGCTCTTCATAACCCAGCACCCCCTCCCCAACCTTTCTGGTCTTCTAACACCTAACTTCCTGACATGTACTCTTTGATCCAGTGACACTAGCCTCCTGGCTGTTCTACAAACAAGACACTCCAGCTCTGGGTGTTTTCTCTGGCTGTCCCCCCTCCCCGAGTCTGCAACCTCCTCATCTCTGCCTCCTGGATTCCTTGCCTTTCTTCAAGTGCCAACTAAAATCTCATCTTCTCTGAAGGGGTAATATCTGGAAAATAAAATTAAGGGGTGAGAGAGGATTATACTGAGAGAAGGAGAAAGGAAGAAGTAGAATGGGGTAAATTATCTCACATGAAACAGACAAGAAAAGGCTTTTACAGTGGAGGGGAAATGGGGGAAGGCGAGAGGGAATGAGTGAATCCTATTCTCATAGGATTTGGCTTAAGGAGGGAATAACATGCACAATGGGGTATGGAAATCTATCTTACCCTACAGGAACACAAAGGGGAAAGGGGACAAGAGAGCAGGGGGTTGATAGAGGGGAGGGCAGATTGAAGATACAGGGGATAATCAGAAGCAAACACTTCTGAGGAGGGACAGAGTCAAAAGAGAGAATAGAATAAATGGGGGATGGGATAGGATGAAGGGAAATATAGTTCATTTTTCACAACAGGACTACTATGGAAGTGTTGTGCATGACTACACATTTATGACCTGTATGGAGATGCTTGCCTTTTCAATGAGGGTAGGTGGGGAGGGAGGAAGGGAGAAAATTTGTAACCAAAAGTTTTAAAAACACATGTTAAAAATTAAAAAAAAATTTTTTTTAAATAAACAGAAAAAAAAAATCTCATCTTTTACAGAAAGCCTTATCTACCCTTCTTAATACTAGGACCTTCTCCCTATTATTTCCTTTTTATCTTGTATATAGATTGCAGATGTTTGCTTGTTGAATCCCCCATTAGACTGTGAGCTCCGTGAGGACTGGAACTCTACTCTGCCTCTTTTTGTATCCCCAGAGCTTAGCACACCGTAAGTGCATAATAAATGCTTATTGACTGGCTGATATGGCCCAAGTGCTACATGCTTTCCAAGAGGTTTACTTGTAGGGGTATGGCCCATGGGGCAACCTATATTATTATACTGATACTTTAACAGAACTCATAAGTGCTGGCATACATGAGGATTAGGGAAGTTTTGGAGCCAAAGAGGAAATCAGGTTTATTTCCATACTGGTAAAACTACCTATAATAAATACATACACATACATGCAAAACTTCATGTTTAATATTTTAGAAGAAAAATATCTCTAAGTGGCACCTGACTAGAGCACTGGACTTGAAGTCAGAAAGATATGAGTTCAAATCCCACCTCCAGGGGCAGCTAGGTAGAGCAGTAGATAGAACACCGGCCCTGGAGTCAGGAGGACCTGAATTCAAATATGACTTCAGTCACCGGACACTAGCTGTGTGATCCTAGGCAAATCACTTAACTCCAATTGCCTCAACAAAAAAAAAACAAAAAACAAACAAAAAAAACAAATCCCACCTCCAACACTTACTAGCTATGTGACCCTCACTTAATCTCTGCCTGCCTCAATTTTTCCTCAAATGTAAAATGGGGAAAATAACAGCATCTCTCCCCCCCTTCCAGGTTGCTATGGGGACCGAATGAGATGATATTTGTAAAGCACTTAGCACAGTGGTTGACACATAGCAGGCAATTGTTCCTTTCCTTCCTTCACTGAACCCCTATTCATATCACTCAGGATACCAGAGTCGCAGAGAACACAGTTTGGAAAACAAAGTCTTAGAAGATTTCAGGCACAACTCTCTCAGTGTTTTACATTAAGCTGTCAACCCTGCTGTTCCATGTCACAAATGAAGTACGACTCTATTTATTATCAGGAGGTGGTGTTAATTGTTGATGGCTTCTTTTAAAAACTGCCTATTCCTATCCTTTCAAAAACTGTCAATACTTGATGCTACTACATCCTTACCTTCTCACTTTTCCCTAGACTTTTTATATCTAGGATTCTATTACCACAACTTTAATGAAACTACTCTAAGATCACCAATTAATCAAATCCAATGGCCTTTTTTGGTCTTTCTCCTTTCTGATCTCTCTGCAGCATCTGGCCCTACTGACACTCCCCTTCCTTAGCTTCCAAGACACCAGATTCTCTAGGTCTTCCTTCTGCCTCTACTCTTCTGCCTTTTCATGCTCTTTTTGGCATCTTAAAATGGATGTCTTCCAATGATCTATCTTTGGCCTTCTTCTCCATATATATTCTCTCCTCTTAGCAATTTCTTCATTCCTCCAGCTTCAACTACCATGTTAAAAAACGTGGTGCTAGCTTTTCAAATCTTCTCCTCTCATGTACATTCAGTTACTTAGTTCTACTCAAAATATCCCTCACCAAAAATTTTTTTTAAATCTTTCACTTTGTCTCTATTCCCTCTGCTTTGACTAAGAAGGGGTGCTCATTATCACATACACAGATTATTCTAACAGCTTCTTTCACGTTCTTCCTTCCTTCCTCTACTCTATCAACTGTCTAATCCATCCTACATATTCCAGCTAAACTCATCTTCCTTATGCAAAAATCCAATAATGTCAGCCCTGTGGTCAAAAATCTTCAGTGGCTCCCTACCACCTAGGGAGAAAGTTCAAACTCTTTTGCCTCACATTCAAGGCCCTCCAGTTTGGCACCACTTTACCAATCTTACCTGCGTTTATTCTCTTCCATACTTCAGGCAAACTAAACTGCTCTCCAGCCTCAGTATATGCTCTATGCTTTCCCGCCTGTTCTTTGATGCCCATCTCAAATGGGGCTACCATCAATCAGTGAATTAATATTAAGTGCCTACTATGTGCCAGGCATTGTGCTAGGTGCTGGGGTTATAAAAAGAGGCAAAAGACAGTCCCTGACCTCAAGGAATTTACAATTCAATGGGGGAGAGAACATGCAAACAAATATACAGAAAACAAGCTATATACAGGATAAATAAGAAATAAATAACAGAGGGAAGGCCCTGGAATTAAGAGGAGTTGGGAAAGGCTTCCTGTAGAAGGTGGGTCAAAGCAGAGTGGCTTAATCCCTCTTTCACATCACCAATCCTTCAAAATACTTTAAGGCAGTGATCACAGGACACTCTCTTTTCTCCCCTCCCCCAACAAGACTTCATTTCTCCAGAGTAAAAATCTCCTACTCTTTCAACTGATCCTCATATGGCAAGATTTCTACTGACCAGAGGAGAGTACAACAGAACTATCCAGCTACCTAGTCCTGTACGGTTTACCCCACCACCAAGCCTAAAATTGCATTCATCTGTCAAGTAAGGACAGGACATCAGACTAGATGACCTCTTAGACTCCTTACACCTATAAAATCTGTGACTGACCCCTCCCGCTCAAATCCCATACCTATTAAGTAAATCCTAGTGATTCTTCCTTAACAAAGTCTCTCAAATTCATTCCCACTGTCACCAACCCAGTTAGCACTACTCTTTGTAAACCTTCAAGTGCTATACAAATTCCAGCTCTAATCATCATCATGACTTTATTATTATTTAGTCTGAACTAGCCTCTCCTAACTGGTTATCTTCACAGTTCTCCCAGTCAGCACAGCACTACCAGGCTACTCTTCCTATACTCATTACTTTGATCTCACTACTCTGCCCAAAAACCTTTTTAAGTCCAAGTTCCTTAACCTGACATTCAAGACCACCACAACCTGGACCCAAGCTACTTTGGCAGCTTTATCTCCCAATAATCTGGCCAAACAAAATTATCCACAATGTTTCATACACATCTTAGGTATCCTTACCTCTGTTACCTTTGGCCTTCTCCTTCCCTGAAAATCCTCTTTGGCCATCCCAACTCCATCTCTGTCTTTTAAAATCCAACTCATCTTTCTAATGTCCAGGTCAAATGCTACTTCTCTCATAAAGTCTTTCCCAATACTCTCCAGTTAAAAGTCTTCCCTACCACCCTCAAATTCTTATTATCTCTTTAGAGCAATCTTCAGGACTTTATCAAAAACTGACATAGATTATAATTGCGTGTATGTCAATAAATGTTTATTTTTTAACTGACTGATCTCCCCAGCTAGATTTTAAAGTCTGTGTCTCATTCATTTTTGCAACTCCCTCTGGTGGTGCCTTATACACTACAAGCATTCACTGTTAAGCCAATTATCACCTGAGTACCATTCCAATGAGTACCTGTCATACAGACAGGTTATCTCCAAAAATATCTCCTGATGCACTAGACACTAGGGGCAGCATAACCTAGCATTTGGGAACAAGCCTTTAAGTCAGAAAGACACATACAGGCTGTGTGACCACTGCCAAATCACAACCGCTCAGAGTTCTAAGTCAGTGGCGTCAAACTCAAAAAAGAAAGGGAGCCACTAAATCACACATAAGGGTCTCTGCTGGCTACATACTGACTTAGTTTTAAGATTTAATATCATCTATGTTTTACAGTATTTTTATTTTGTTAAATATTTCCCAATTATATTTTAATCTGGTTCTGCCATACTTGGGAATGTTGTTTAATTTGGATTTCAAAACCACAAAAGCCCATGGCTCCCTGGGTGACCTGTCCAATTCCCCCTCCTCCAACCACTGAGTTCCTCTCCTGAACCTCTGCTTGAGGAAGCACAAGTCAGTCATGCCCACTTCAAACCCACCATTCCCCAGAATACTTCTCCACCTTGCCCCAGGTTCCTAGGCAAGAACCTTCCCCTACTCTCCCTTTTCTGCTGTCTTTTATGTGAAGTCTCCTAGACTGTAAGCTCCTTGAGAGCACTCTTTTTGCCTGGTTCTGTATTCTTAGCACAGTGCCTGGCACACAGTAAGGGCTTAATAAATTCATTCATTCTCTCTCTTTCTCTCTCCTTTCCTCCCTTTGCCTCCCTCCCCTTTTTTCCTCCCTCTCTCTCCCTCCACGGGACTTAATGACAACCAGTATGATCCTATGGTCTCTGATGACCCCCTATTCTACACTAAAGAGAAACCTAAGGAGCTTTATCTGAGTGGCATGAATGATCTTTTGGCTCTCCCATAAATTTAATCCCATGCAGCAGGTGAGAGTTTGGTCAGCCACTGAAGACTCTGAGATCGTCCACTGCACCCTGGCCATCTTTCTCTCCTCCCCCTTCCTAGATGCTGACCTACAATGCTGGAGGGAATTTCCTCAAGATAAGTTTAAAGTCACAGTTCTAGTTCTCCTTACTAAACACCAGCAATTTTATACAAGTTACACTATGTAAGTTCGTTATCATCCTCACCCGTCCCAAATGTCAAACATGATTCTTCATATGAATTCTATCCCAAAAATATGCTTCAAACATTCTTCTAATTCAAAAAGACTTTCTATCTTGAAGCAGCAAACAGCGCAAAGAACACAGTCCAAGGTCCCCTTCAGCTCTCCATCTCTGATCCTATGGAGTCAGAGTTCCAGCTGTGTCTGTAAACATATGACTTAAAAGACCCTGAGCCTTAGTTTCTTCATTTGAAAAATGCGAAAAATAACATTTATAGTTCACTACTTGAAAAGGTAACTGAGAGGAATGCACTTTGTAAACTTCAAGTCCTACATAAAGGCAAATTATTTGTATTGTCATTCTACAGAACTTTTCAACAATGAAAATGATTATGAAAATTATTTTCTCTCAGAAGTACTCCAGCCATGTTGTATTTCCAGTAAAACAAAAAAATGGTCTAACTAGGAATGTCAATTTCTCTGTGCATCTGCTAAATTTCAAAATTTTATTTCAAGAAAATGCCATCTGAAAATCATGTGACTTAGTTAACAAGTAATTTAAAATCATTGTTATCCTTTGCTAAAGGATTTTTAAAAATTGTTTTTTTTACTTACTGTGCAATTGCACTATTTAATAACAACCACTTGTAAATTATTTTGCAGTTGATATGGAAATACACTGTCAAAAACTATTTACTAACAAATATTTGTTAAGTATATTTTTAAATAATTTTTTTTCTTTGGCTAGGGTGGGGTTAAGTAACTTGCCCTGGGTCACACAGCTAGTAAGTGTCAAGTATCTGAGGCCGCATTTGAACTCAGGTCCTACTGACTCCAAGGCCAGTGCTCTATCCACTGTGCCACCTAGCTGTCCCTAAAATAATTTTTTATCATCCAGAATAAACTAAGTAAAATATGCAAAATGGTAGGAGATGAAAGAGCAGAGGTCAATTAAATCTCCAGTGAAACCCTCCAACTTGTACAAGCACAACAAATCACAGCATTAGAATTGTGAGGGCCACTAGTTCAAATTCCTAGTTTTGTAAATGATGAAACTGAAACCCAGAGAAGAAAAGCCACTTCTTCAAAGTCCCAGAGCAAATTTATAGCAGTCGGGATCAGAATTCAGGTTTGATGACTCACAGTACTAGCATTCTTTCCACTATACCAAGATGCCTCTAAATGCTGCTGAAATAGTATTCATTTCTTTGGTGAATGCAACAATAAAGAATAAATAGAGCCAGAAGGCAGTACTAAAATCACTGTCTAGGCAGTAGTTCTTGCCCCTGTGCATCCACAACTTATAGTTATCATACTTGGCTCTTGAGTAGACAATCTTCTCTACTTTGAGTATCTACACTGCACTCCTGGTATCTTGCCAGCAACTTCACATTCCACTCTGAATACCTCCTGCCTCTCCCCTCCAACTCAGAAAGCAACGTAACACTTCTCCAAGCCTCCATCCTGTAAGATTTCCCTTTGAGGAAGCCTGGTTTCAAACACAGGAGTACTTAATTGGACTCCTTTATCATAAACAGTTACCATTTGCCTTCTCATCTTCTAAAAACCAACAAGGTTAGTGGATAAAAATTCCATTTCAGAGTGGATCTATGTGTGAAGCTGAAGAAACATTAATTCAACCTGACCACATCTCTAGAGCAACAAGAGAAAGTCCTGGGAAGAAGAGGCAGGACATGAGGATCAAGGAGCTGGCTGGTTTCTCCTGCCTCCAAATCCAGCGCTCTTCTCATTGTGCTGTGCTCGTAGCCTTCCTCCTCAAAGTCCCTGATCTATTAACAACACACAAATAGAAAGGTATTTAAGGCCCAAAAGAAGGTGCATAACACTTCAAGAAACAATAAAACATCTCTTATCAGGAATGACAATATCTGGCTTGAAGTCCAACATACAAAAATACCTGTACAAATATCCCCGGAGAGATACTGACAATTTGGCAGAAGGCAAGAAGGTTACAGAAAGATACACAAGTAAAGGGAAACAGGAATACTTGGTTTGAACGCACAACAGAAAATTCTAGCTGTGCGTGGTGGGTCAAGGAGGGCACAGCAAGCTTCTGAGGAGAGAACTAAAGACTATCAAACTGCAAATATACCAAGCAGCCAACATTCATTGATCACCTCCTATAAAAGATCACAGGATTTAAACTGAAAGGGACCTGTAAATACGAGGCTCATTTTCTACTTCTTATTGCCTTCTTTTCCCTACTAGGCCGTAATATTTCTGACATTCCCTTTCATGCCTCACTGCTTATGTGTAAACCCTGAGGGGCAGGGGCCATGTATGCCATAACTTCATTTTTATATTCTCTGAGATGTCAAACATTTATGAATTTATGAAATCTATTGAACTAAAAATGCCTCACCTCTAAAAAGTCTTCCCTATCCATCCCAGGCTTAGCCAATAAAAGATGTTTGTTTAACTGCATCACCTTCTCCTCCTCATTTCAGTAATTAAATGATTTGCCCAAAGTCACACAGCTATTAAGTACCAAGAACCAATTCAAACTTGAGTCTCCTGACTCCAAATTCAGATCAAATGAGATATTATCTGTAAAGTCCTTAGTATGGTGCCTGGAACATAGCAGGTAATTTTAAAATGCCTGTTTCAGAGCAGCTAGGTGACGCAGTGGATAAAGCACTGGCCCTGGATTCAGGAAGACCCGAATTCAAATCCGGCCTCAGACACATAACACTTACTAGCTGTGTGACACTGGGCAACTCACTTAACCCCACTGCCTGGCCCAAAATAAATAAATAAATAAAAGTAATAATAAAATGCCTGTTTCCTTCCTCCCCTAATCCAAGTTACTATATAAGAGACTGTGCTAGTTGCCATTTTCATGGGTCACTGACCTTATGCAATCTGCCTGGGGAAAGAGACTGTCTTATATTAAAATAATTATACAAGGAATAAGTGCTAAGTCTCAAATGAATAGCATAAATCCTAACTGCTGCATTTCAGAGGGGGGAACCATTGCTATGGGGTAGGATGGTCAAAAAAGGCCTTCCAGAGAAGTTAAAGCATTTGCAGTTCAACTAAGTATTCATTTCATGCCTACCATATGCTTGACACCATGGAGAATACAAAAGGAGTACGGCCATGGTCTCTGACTTCAAAAAGTGTAAATGCAGGTATATACAGTAAGGACTGTAATACAAGAAGGTAGGAATGAAAGGGAAGCTATCTCAAGTATCTACTGTCCTATTCAATAACCAAGTGACCAAGATATATTTAGTACCTAACTACCTACCCACCTAAAGGACAGGAGATGTGGTTGGAAAAGGAAGACAAACGATTTTAAAATACCAGTGGGTTAGGGAAGAGAGGGGAGTTAAAGGAGAGGAGCTAGAATTTACTCACTGCTTCCTTTGTTCTTTTTGAGAGACTGTTTAAGAATTAAAGGTTCAAGGTGACAACAAATCACAGGGCCCTTAGAGAGCATTTGGTTCAACTCAATCAGTTTACAAACAGAGAAACTGAGGTCCAGGGAGGGAAAGTAACTGGGGAGGGGAAGGGTGTGAAGGAGAGAAGGGAGACCAGGACTCATAGAAAGAATCCCAATTCTAAAAGGGGACAGTGAGCAAAGAGAAGGTATGAACCCTGTGGGTGAACTAGGAGCCTTGGAGACACAAAGGCAACTCTCCCACTATGAGGGCATGGGAGACCTCGTCTTAAGTCAATGGTGGCAAGGGGGCCCACACCTGAAGAACTGGGCTAGGAAGAACAATGTGAAGGATTTAGGAGCTGACACCCTTAAAGTAGAAAGGTATATTCTAAGAAGGGGTTGGGTTTTGGATTTGGGGGGTTTGGGGGTTTGTTTGGTCGTTTTGTTTTGTTTTTGTTTTTTTTTTGAGAAATAAGGGGAAAGGTTTCAGAGGAAGGAGGTTCAGGAACAACAGACTCCGTAAAAGAGGACAGGGTACCTGGGTAGGGGGGAGTAGTAGAGTGTTTGATCTAAAGGGAAGAGTAGAGGTCAAGGACCATAGAGAGGTTTATCTGCACAAAGTGGCAAAAGGCAATCAGTGGGGAGGGACCTGGTTTGGGGAGCCTGAAGAGAGGGAAGGGCAACAGGAAGTCTGGAAGTGGTGCCAAGGAGGGGGCCATTATTATCCCGATAACTGGAGGCTCCCTCTGTGGCCTGTGCTAGCACTGCCCCTCTTTTTATCTGCAGGGCTGTGGTGAGGGGGTACCACAGTGGGGGAGTTCCAGAGGAGGGGCTATTATCATCATGCTCATCACTTAAGACTCCCTCTTTGGCTCTCCCAGGATACTGCCCGGCCCAGCTTTTTCCCTGCAGGGGGAAATGGGGGGAGGGGGAAGGAGAATACTTAGACCTCATCATTACCATCTTAACTGCAAGCTCCCTTGTTGGCTCTTTGCCTGGCTTTTTCCCTGCAGGGTGGCTAGGGTGGGGTACCACTGGGGGTGGGGTGGGGGAGTGTTCAGATAAGGGGACATCTTCATTATCCTCCTAACTGGACACTCCCTCTGTGGCTCTGGGAGGACCCTTGGCTCCCTCCTTTCAAAGGAGCTGGAGTACAATAGTGGGGGGTTTCCGATGAGTGGCCATCACCATCCTCGTCCTATCTTAGTGCGGTGCTCTCTGAGGGGCTGCCTAGCTTTTTTTTTTTCAGGGGTGCTGGGATTGAAGTGGAAGGATAGAAGAGAGGGAGGGGTTTCAGTTGGGGACCATCCCAATCCACCCCTTGTCTAAGGGAGCCCTCCCTGGCTCTCCAGGGCTGCCCAGCTCTTTCTTTTCAAAAGGGTCGGAGATATAATGGAGGAGGAGTGTTGGATGGGAGCCATCCCCACCCTCCCCCTGTCTAGGGGAGCCCTCCTTGACTCTCCAGGGAGGCTCGGCTCTTTCTTTTCAGAGGCGCTGGGGGAACAATGGGGGCGAAGCGGTTGGATTCCCCATCTTCCCCCAGTCTGGGGGCACCCTCCTTGGTTCTTGGTGGGCTGCCCGGTTCTCTCCTTTCGTGGGTTTTCAGATGGTGGCCATGCCCATCCTCCCCCGATCTGGAGGCGCCCTCCCTGGCTCTCCAGGGGCTACCCAGCTCTTTCTTTTCACAAGGGTTGGGGGTACAATGGGAAAGAGGGTTGGGATGGGGCCATCCTCATCCTCCGGGGCGGGGAAGAGGATCGGATGCGGGCCATGCCCATCCTCCCTTGGGGGGTTGAAATCGGGTGCGGACCATGCCCATCCTCCCCGCGGGGGGGGGGATCGGTTGCGGGCCATGGCCATCCTCCCCGGGGGGGGGGGGGGGGGGGGGTGGCGGGCCATGCCCATCCCCCCCCCGGGCGTGGGTGTGGAGATTCGGACGCGGCCCTTGCTCACGCTCCCCGAGTCTGGGGCGCCCTCCCGCCGGGGGTCGCGGGGCTCACCTGTGCGCGGGGATGCGCTGCGAGCTCATGCCTTTGCCCACCAGGAAGTGCACGTCGCTGAGCACCTCGTTGTTGAAGAGGAAGGCGAAGCGCTCCTTCACCGTGGGCTTCGTCGCCTGCCAGTTGTAGACGGGCTCGCGGTGCAGCACCAGTCCCGCCGCCGCCGCCGCCCCCACGGCCCCGGGCGGGGCCGGAGCGGGGACCGGGCCCGGGGCCGCCGCCGCCACGGCCGAGCCTGCCCCGCCGCCGCCGCTCCCCGCGGCCTGGGCGGAGGCGGCCCCAGGCCCGGCGGAGGCGGAGGAGGCCGCGGAGGCCGCGGAGGCGGAGGAAGCGGAAGCGGCCGCCGAGTTACCGGGGGCCGAGGCCGCGGCCGCCGCCACGGCACAGTTATTGTAGCTCAGGCCCGTCCCGGGCCCGCCGCCGCCGCTGCCGTTGCTGTTGCTGCAGCCGTTCCCTACCCCTGGCGGGCAGGACGACAGGCCGCCGCCGCTCCCACCGGCCGCCATCTTGGTTGGAAGCTGCTGCGGCAACGGCAGAGACAGCGGGCGGGCGGCGGCGGCGACGACGGCGGCGGCAGCAGCGGAGGCGGCGGCGGTCGGAGTGTTTACAAATAGAGCCGGGCAGCAGCGGCGCATGGGAGCGCGGGGCGCGCGCGCCCTCGGCCGAGGGGGGGGCTGCGGGGGGAGGGAGTGCGGGGCGCGCGCCCTCCGCGGGAGGGGGACAAGGGCGCGCGCGGCCGAGAGGGGAGGGTGCGCGCGGCCAACGCGGGGGGGGAGGGCAAGGGCGCGCGCGGCCGAGGTGGGGGCGGGGCGCCCGACGGCAACCCTTGAGGGGGAGGAGGGGGAGGGACCTGGGCGTGAGGCCGGGTGGGGGTGGGGAGAGCGACTGAGGGGGCGCTCAGGGCACGGGGCGGGAGACTCGTGTACACTGAGGGGGCGAGGTGGCCGGAGGGGCGGGGCCCCTTGTGGGACCGTTAGGTGAGGAGGCTGGGCGACCCCAGGGAAGCGGCAGTTCCCACCCAGTCCCCGGGCCGGGTTGGTGAAACCGGAGCCTTTCTTAGACTACGAGTGAGGCCCGGAACAATTCTCTTCTTCATCACCCCGTGCCTCAGTTTCCCTATCCATACAAAGTATAGGATTTGGACTAGAAGCCAATTTCCAAGGTTCCATCGACTCTTTTCTAAACCCTACAAACATATTTCAGTCACATTTACCTCAAGTCGATAGCAACAAAAATTTTTTTGAAGAGATTTTTTTTTAGTCCAGACCTATGATCACAGGCAATCACAAGGGGAAAAAAAATGTAAAGACATTTTGAGGCAGGTTGGATTCATTCTGAGGGATTTACAGAAAGAGATGAAAAGAGATGAAAGAGATGGAGGCGAATTACTCAGAAGTAAATGGGGGTGGGGAATTGCTTTACCAGGCATATTTGTTAAAAGATTATGTTTTTCTTTTATAGTGATGGAGGTGGGAGGGAGAGAAAATAAATTTAAATTGAGTTAATAAAAAAAAATGGAGAAAAGTTGGGGATTCTTATTGATGGTGTATGCACCCTGTACAACATCTCAACAAAGCTCTTTCATTTATGTGAATTCACTTGGATCTTTAAATAAACAGGTTTTTTTTTAATTACAAAGTTATTGTTACAGAGGAGCATGATGTGAATTCACTTGGATCTTTAAAATAAAGTGTGTTGGTTTTAGGGAAGGCAGCTCAGACAACAAAAGCTGTTGATCCCAAAGTCTGCCTAGCCTAGCCCAACCTGAACCTGTATAGGAATTTCTTCCACATCTGTAGATCAAGAAATAAGCACTATTCAAGGACCTGCTATGTGCCAAACATTATGCTAAGCTCTGGAGATACCCATAAATGCAAAAGACAATACCTGCCCTCAAGGAGCTAGCATTCTAATCGGAAGAGACCACATGCAAAGAACTGCATCCTAAAGAGAAAGCTTCATGTTTGAGCTCGGTCTTAACCAGGGATTGATTCCACGAAGGGAAGGGAGGGAGAGCATGCTGATCACAGGAGAGACATCAAGGCAAAGTCACAGAGATGGGAGCGGAAAGTTGGTGGGGAATGGGACTTCTTTTTCTTGCTGTGCAGGTTAGACTTCCACGTCTAGCTATGCCCTTTTCCTGCCTAATCTCTAGCCTTTGGAGGGAAGAGGAGGAGTGAAGCAGTGGGTCTCAGCTGACCAGCTGATCATGTACCTCCCATCTCATTCTGCACTTGACTCCAATCTCCAGCCTCCTTTGGGAAGAGGAGTGGCACCTTCCACTCAGTCATGAACATTCTTACGCCTGGTCATACCCTTCACATCCCAGTGATTCTAAATCCCTGCAGTTCATCATCCAAACCCTATTTCCTCCGACCCACCCCAATTCTTCATTCCCATCCCCTTCAACCCTCCTACCTCAGAGTTTTAACCAAGTGCCACCCAGCTCTTCCACGGTGCCCTCTGGAATGCCTGTTCTGTAGACAAACAGACTTCCTTTGGGCTTAAATCTTTTCCTCTCCCACTCCTTCCATGTACCAAAGTTTACTGAAATCTGGCTTCCCTCAGATGACACAGACTCCATGACTACTCTCTCTAATTCTGGCTGCACCTTCATTCTCCTCAACTCACTGGTTGAGGCAGAGGAGTTGGAATACTCCTTGCTCCCCATTGCCACTCACCCTATCTCCATCACTCAGTAACCACTCTTCTTTGAGATTTAATATGTTCATCTCTACCATTCAATCAAAGTCTTGTTGTCTGCAGACCGCCAGGTCATTTCCCTTCTAACTGAGAAAGTAGAAGGGAAGGATTGGTTGTATGAATGGAATTAAGGGAATCGATTGTCAATGTTCTATGGGAAGAGAAAGGAATAAATATTTATTAAACATCTACTGTGTCAGGCACTATGCTAAATTCAAAACTGACCTCAGACACTTACTAGCTGGGTGACCCTGGACGGATCACTCAGTAGGTCTGCCTCAGTTTTGAGCTCAGATCCAGCATTCTATCCACTGTGCTACCTCTATGTAGAGAGGTAGAGCTGCTTCTATAGAGATCAAAGGACAAGACTGGGCAATTGCCTGTATATGCAGAATGGGTGAAAGTGAGGACTTGAAGGAGGTTTTGAGTCTGAGTGACTCAGCGGGTAGTAGTGCCCTGAATCGTCGGGGAGTTTAGAAAGGGGTAGAGTATAGTGGGAAAGACGGGTTCTGTTTTGGATAGACTTGAGTTGGAGATGCCTGGAGGCCTTGTTGGAAATGTCTCATAGGCAGCTGGGGACTCAGGACTGCAACTCAGGAAAGGGAAAGGGTCTGGATTTCTGGATCTGGGAATCCTCAGTGCAGAAATGAGCATTAAACCCAAACCAGTTGGTAAGATCACTGAGGGAGAGAGTGTAGAGAGAGCAGGGCCTGTGATGGGACCTGGATGATGCAGACTGTGAGGAACTGAATTCAGCCTTTGCCTGAAAGCTGCCCATTGTGAGGAGACTCCCACCTTCTGAGACAGCCTATTCCACTTCTGTGTACCTCCAACAGGGAGCTCGCCCCACCATACCTAAATGTACTACTTTGCCACTCCTTCCCATAGACTCTAGTTCTGTCTTTTGAGGTCAGAACTTCCTTCTTCCGTACCAGATTCTTTCCAAACCCTTGAAGATAACTATCATGCTCCACATAAGTCTTCTCTCCTCTAGGCTAAGCATCTTCAATGCCTTCAACAAATGTTGAAATGCCTACTTTGTGCAAGATGCTGTGCCAAAATGAGGAGGAATGAGGGGTCACTAAAACCCTTTCAGCTCTGGAACTTTGCTCAGGGAGAGGAGAGGAGAGCAAAAGATAAAGTTGGAGGGGTAGAATTCGAGACTCTGGAATATATTGAATCTAGTAAGTCTGTGGCCGTACAGCTTTGCTCACAGAACCCTTAGCCAGAAGTGCCTTTATATAACACAAGGACAGACTTCTTCAGTAATATTCACAGAGGAGAAAACTGAGGCTCAGAGAGTGAGATTGACTTGCCCAAGGTCATAGAGCAAGTCAATGGCAGAGCCAAGACTAGAACTTATGTCCCTTTACTCCCAGGTCTGGAGTTCTTTCCATCACACTAAGCTCAGTCTCCTCACTCTCAAGTTGTCTCCCACAGGGCAGAGGGATGTTTCAGGAGCTAAGTGCTGAAGAAAAAATACTAGTACTGAACTATGCATTTTAGGCAATTTAAAATTATTCTAAATCTAAGCTATTTCTAGCTCAGGAAAGAAGCATCCAAATTAGCAGTCTCCTCATGCCCTTGACCTCTCCATACCCCTAGATAATTCGAGGTAACTTTTGCAGAACTCTTTAACAAGGAAAATATAATAATATGTTAAAATGCAGTTTGAAGTTGACATTCCAGAACAACAGTCACTACTCCATTACTTCTTTGACCACTATCCTCAAGTGTTCTGAAGAAATCAAAGGGGCCTTCTCTTGTTGATGAATATTTTAATCAAGAAGAGAGAACTGCCCTTAGGTGGGCCATAATACAATCACTTCAGGAGATGGGGGAGGCAAAGATCTTAAGGAGATCTTAAGTTTCATTTTCCACTCAATCAATTTCCTTAAGATTTGTGGCTTTTTGACAAAATCCAACACCCATTTCTATTAAAAATTATTGAAATCCAAAACCCATTTCTATTTCAAAAAAGAAAGCATAGGGATAAGTGGACCTTTCCTTAATAGAGTAAATAGTATCTATTTAAATCCAAGAATAAACATCATATGTAATACAGAGTAGTTAGAAGCCTTTCCAGTAAGATCAGAGTTAAAGCAAAGATGCCCATTATCACTGCTACTATTTAACATAGTGTTAGAAAAGCTAACTATAGCAATAAAACAAGAAAAATTAAAGGAATAAACATAGGCGAAGAGGAAACAAAGTAATTGCTATAGATTACATTATTTATTTGAAATAAATGACATGACTCAGCTCTACTATTACTAAGTCTACTCAGCTTAGTACTCAGCTCTATTAAGTCAAAGAGCTCAAAGAAAGAAAAAAAGGACATATGCATAAAAACAATTATAGCAGCTCTTTTCATAAAAAAAAAAAATCCAAACTGGAAACTAAAGGGGTATCCTTCTACTGGGGAATGGCTAAACAAATGATGGCACATGTAATGGAATATTATCGTACCACAAGAAATGACAAAAACAGACAGTTACAGAGGAAACTGGGAAGACCTATGAACCAATGCAGAGTGAAATGAGCAGAACTAGAACAATTTATATAATGACATTATAGAGAAAAAGAACTTTGAAAAATGTTAGAACTCTGATGAGAGTAATGATAAACTATGAGTCCAGAAGACTGAAGACTTTTTGTCTCAGAGAGGTGATGAATTTAAGATGCAGAAAGAGACATACATTTTGGCACATGGCCCTTTGGGGAATTTGTTTCGCTGAACTAAACGTGTATGATGAAGGTTTTATTTGGGGAGAGGTTGTTGTCCAATAGTGGGAGGAATGGGGAGACCCAGTGAGAGACAGATTATAAATGCATGTAAAATAAGAAAATATAGATTTTTTTTTTAAAGAAGAAAGATCTTTCATTGTGAACCTAAACTACCAAAAGAGACACATCTGGAAAAGGATTTTTAGACTAGAGAAATATTTCTTGATATTTCTAGAGAAACTGAAAAGGAAGTTTTAAATATGCTTCCACATAAGCAAACCAAATGCTGGAGGCAATACTGCTGTACCTCTACAGAAGTAGGTAATGATAATAACACCGTGTAATTGTAAATGGCTTTTACTGTCTCATATTGTGTTAGTCTTCCCTCTTGACCTAGTCACTAGCTCCCCAAGGGGAGTGAATATGTAGCAACAAAGATCTTCAGGTACAATTTAGTGGTCTATTTCTATTTGAGTTTGGTCCCACGGCTCTATATTTTCTGTTTCTTCTTCCTTACTACCTTCTCATGACTATTTCTAATCCCACCACTCTATAGAAAATGTTCTCTCAAAGGTTAACAATGACCTCTCAACTGATAAATCCAGTGATCTTTTCTTAGTCCTTATTCTACTCTACCTCTCTAAATTTTATAATAGCTAACACTTATTTAGACTTCAATTCCTTACCTCTAGTCTAGACTAAGATAATGGCCTATTAACTGGTATCCCTTTCTCCAGAATCTTCCCTATCCATTTTCCACACAGCTGACAAAAGTGCTTCTAACATAGAGACTGACCATGTCACTCCTTTGCCCCAACATCACTAGTGGTTCCCTAATCTTTCTTTCTTTCTTTTTTTTTTTTGGTGAGGTAATTGGGGTTAAATGACTTGCCCAAGGTCACACAGCTAGTATGTGTCAAGTGTTTGGTCTGAGGCCGGATTTGAACTCAGGTCCTCCTGACTTCAGGGCTGGTGCTCTATCCACTGTGCCACCTAGCTGCCCTGGTTCCCTATTCTTTCTATGATGCAATACAGGCTCCTTGGCCTAGCATTTAAGGCCATCCATAACTGGGTTATGATCCACCTCTCCATATTCACTTCACATTATGCCCTTCCATAATAATATGAGCTTGAGTCTTCCTGACTACCACTCTAGCCCTTCTATTCTCTGCACCAGAAGTATCAAACTCCAGTAGAAAAAGATATATATATAGACTTTGAAAACCACCCAAAAAAATTCTATCATGTTATATTTTTACTTACTTTGTTGAACATTTCCCAATTACATTTTAGTCTGGTTTGGCCCCACTCAGGAGTTTTGCAGGCTGCTTGTAGCCTGGCCCACATTGCAACCACATTGGAATTTCTTGTTTCTTCATCACTCTCCCTCCTCTAGACAGTCATATAGTTCTTCTACCTCTCTCTCTCTTTCTCCTCCAGTAAAAAAGTACTGGAAGGCAAGAACTTTTTTCCTATGTTTTTATATTCACTGGACCCAGCATGGTGCTTTGTACATAATAGGCACTTAGTATTTCTCAATAATACTTAATAAGTTAATAATATTTAATAAATATTTCTATGAGGCAGCTAGGTAGCTCAGTGCATAGAATACTGGTCTAATAGTCAGAAAAACCTGAGTTCAAATCCAGACTTGAATTCAAATTTAGCCCCAGATATTTACAAGTTGTGTGAGCCAGAGCAAGTCACTTAACCCCAGTTTCCTTAACTGTAAAATGGGAACAATACAAGCACCTACCTCTCAGGATTGCTGTGAGGATCAAATGAGATATTTGTAAAGTACTTAGTACAATTCCTGACACACAGTAGGTGCTACATAAATGCTTATTCCTTCCCTCTGTCTTTACTATACCATCTTAGTAAATACCTTTGCTTAAAAGCTAATTAAGTCTACTGGCTGATTGTTAATTGAAAGCACATTGGTTGGGGTTCTAGCACTACAGTACTAGAGTACTACAGTACTAGAAAAACAGCAGCTCAGAATTACTCCAAGGACCCTAAGAGTAGTAGCAAGCCAGTCTCTGAAGAGTAAATGTAGGTTGGGGGAGTTGTCCTAGAAAGGATAATATATATTTCTTTACATACATATATGCATATAAATATTGCTGTATATGCATATATGTATATATATATAAACATATGAACCTATATGGATGTATACGTGCACGCACACACACACACACACACACACATACACAATATACACACATATATCTTTCTAATTCAGCAGCCTACACATCCAACTTCATGTTAGGGAAGCAACAAGCCTGAGGACTTGGGCTCGAATCCAGCCTCTCATTCTAACAGTATAACCTTCAGCAAGTCACATAACTTCTCACGCCTCAGTTTCCTCACTTGTAAAATGAAGGGGCTGGCCCAGATGGCCTCTAAGGTCCCTTCCATCTCAAAATCTATTATCTTATGTGATTATACAGGCACTATGCAGTAGTCTTTTTGCTCTTGGCTTTGTGGCAATTGATAGACCAGAATCAAATCAGACTGTTGGCAGTTGTAAAATGTATTCAGAAAATCTTAATTGTTTGGAAACCACAGTACAAGGCTGGTTGCTATAGTGGAAAGATTGCAGGCCTTATAGCTAAAAGAGTGAGGTTTCTGATAATTACCAAATGTTTGACTATGAGTAGTCACTTTCCCTTTCTGGACCTCAGTTTCTCTATTTATAAAATGAGAATAATAATTTTTGTACTATTTTCACAGGTTATTGAGAGGAAGGCATTTACTAAATGTCAAAAGTGCAGAGACAGACTTTCTTTTATAGCATTTTATGATTATATGTCTTCTCATATATTCTCATTTGATTCTCACAACAAAGAAGGGATAGTAGGAATTACTATGCCTCCTTTTTTAAATTTTTTTGATCAACAAACTAGAATTTTAAAAATTATTTTAAAAAACATTTTTATTGATATCTTATTTTAACAAAAAAAAAATGCCTAATTTTTACAAAATTATAACCCCTTCTCTCTCTGCACTCAGAGAACCATCCAAAATAACAACAACAACAACAAAAATGTTAAAATGAAAAATAAAAAGAGGGGGAAATCAATAAAACTGATCAATATGTTGAAAAAAATTTGACAATACGTGCAGTGTTCCACACCCATGGCTCCCCTCACTTCTCACCATCTCTGAAAAGAGTAAGAATAGGTGCCTTCTGTGATGTTTAAAAAGTTTGAGTGACATAGTTTCTGAGTAATTTAATCATTTTATTAATAATGCTAGCATTGTAATGAAAGAGGTCAGTGGCACTCTGTAATGCCAAAGACCCCTCTTGGCAGCCAGCTCACAGTTTATATGCCTTTGGAAGAGTGTTTTTTTGAGGGTGGCAATCAGCTCTGACTGGTTAACAATTAATGAATGTTACAATGAGAAGCAGACTTACTCCAAATAAGGGGCTCAGAGTAATCACTTCACTCTGGGACAGAGATTATCTTTATACCCGACCCCACCTCCTCCCTTAAGCAGTCTAATCAAAGAATTTATCCCCACCCAAACCTGAGTAGAACATAATGGGCTTCCCCACTTTAGGTTAAATTCCACATTAGGTTGGATGGAGTCTGACCAAGATTGAGGAGAGTTTATTCAGTCTCATAATCAGTAATGTCCTTTAGGAGACTGACCTTTGAAATGAGGACTATAGGAAAAGGGGGAACTTTGGGTCTCCTCAAATCATTGGTTATTAATAACCATTTCTCTTACTTCTCATATCTCTTTTTTGGGGTCATGTTTGTTTGTAATTTTACAACATTCACTTTTTATTGTTTTGTGGTGGGTTGTTGCTATTTTTATTTACATTGCTATTATTTTAAATCATTTCATGTAAGTTTTTCCATTTTTTTTTTTTTTGCATTCACCATATATCTTGTTCCTTATAGTGTGGTAATAGAATGTTACATTCATGTACCACTTTTTTTTTTTAACCATTCTCCAATTGATAGGCATCTACTTTGTTTCCAGTTCTTTGATACCATAAGAAGTACTGTTACAAATATTTTGGTGTTTATGGAGACTTTCTTCTTATCAATGACTTTCTTAGGGTATATGCCTAGTAGTGGAATCCCTGGGTCAAAGGGTATAGACATTTTAGTCATTTTATCTGCATCATTTCAAATTGCTTTCCAAAATTGTTGTATTCATTCATAGCACCACCAACAATGTACTACGACTATCTTCTAACAACCCCTCCAATATTGATTATTTTCACCTTTTGACATCTTTACCATTCTGCTGAGTGTGAGGTGAAACTTCCAGTTTGCTTTGACTTGTGTTTCTCTTATCAGTAGTGATTTGGAGCATTTTTCATGTGTTAAAAATTTGCAATTTTCGTTTTGAGACCTGTTTGTTCTTACTCTTTGTTCACTTATCTATTGGGGAATGGTTTTTGGTCTTATATATTTCTCTTAGTTGTCTGTACATACGTGTTGAATACCAAACCCTTATCTAAGAAATCAGATACAAAGTGGTTTTCCCCATTCTACTGCATCCCTTCTTATCCTAGCTGCATTAATTTGTTTGTGCAGAAGTTTTTTCAATTTCATGTTACAAAAATAATCTATTTTGTCTTTTGTAATTGCCTCTAACACTCTGATTAAGAATACATCTCCTATCCAAGGCTATGAAAGTTATATGATCTGTTTCTCTTCTTTTTATGGCATCATTAAGATCATATATCTGTTGAGTTTATTATGGAATGTTGGGTAAGATGTTGGTCTAAGCTTAATTTCTTCCAGATAGCTTTCCAGTTTTTCAGCAGTTCTTATTAGGTAGGGATTTCTTTCTTAAATAATTTATGTTTTGGGGTTTATTGAACATTGAGTTATTGAGTTCCATTATTTCTTATTTTTCCTTGTCTAGTCTATCCCACTGAATTTATTTTTAAATGATTGCTTTGTTTTACAAATGCATAGGCATTACTTCTGGAAACAGACATCTTGGCAGGTAAAAGCATCATTCCCAGAGATTCCTCCCACTGTAATTCAGTACAGATTCCTCAGTTGGTTTTTCCAGATGATAAAATTGAGGACTGAAGAAGGGAATTGACTAAGATAAGGATACTAACTCACAATTCTCTAGTGCTTTAAGGTTTAAAACCCTGTGAGGTAACTAGTGAGAATATTATTTTCTCATTTTACAGATAAGATAACTTACCGTAATTTAATCTAACAAGGAAGGGAAGAGAATAAGCATTTATCATAATAATAAGCACCTACTATGTGCCATTGTGCTATGTGCTTTTACAAATATTATTTCATTTGATCCTCACAACAACCCTAGGAGGTGGATGCTATTATTATCCCAATTTAACAGTTAACGAAATTGAGGCAAACCAAGATTAAGTGACTTGCCCAAGGTCACACAGTAAATGTCTGGGACCAGACTTTAATTCAAAATTTCCTGACTCCAGGCCTATCACTCTATCCACTGTGTCACCTAGCTGGTACAAAATAGTCCCCCCAAAAGACTGGGGCACATTCTTCCACAAGTACACTCAGATCCATGGGAAGAGTGGGATCAAACTAAGTATAATGGTAGTAAGGCCACACATGTAGGATAAATCTGTGACAAAGGAGTAACTCACAACTTCTGGTGCTTGGAAGTGACTTGGAAGCCTTTTCTTGAGTCAGTGGCTGGCATTCTTCTCTGGTGCAAAGAGTCATGCTTCTTGATGCTGCCTCCCTCCTTGGGTGATTATCTGTCCACATCTGTTTGTTCTTGATATGGCCTTTTGCAACCAGCCAGATGTGCTATGTCCTATCTCTGGATGCCCTGTCTGTTACAGGTCCATTCTCTCTGATGACATGATCAGATAAAGAGAAAGACTCCCTCTGGGAGAGATTTCCCCTTAAGAGTTTGGCTTCAGTTCTCCACCTGGAACTCCTCTACCACCAGGAGACTGATTCAACCATTCAGCTTACTGTTTTCATTCATGGGACTTAGTCTTCTCAACCAATTATGAGAGGTTTCCTATATGGCATCATCTGCCTTTCATCCAGTGGCCCAAATCCTCTATTCCCCTTGAATGGATTAAGGACTTACTAACACCTAGTTTATACTTTGGGTTGGTTTAGACTATTAAAATTGTCTAAGCCTTCTATTTTTATATTAACTGAGGTGAGGGTGGAACTCTACCCTTACATATGTGTATGCAAATTAATAAGAATTTATTAAGTGCCGACTATGTGCCAGATACTATGCTAGGCGCTGGAGATACAAAACCAAAAGCAAAAATGGCCTCACAATTACGTGCACATATGTATATGTAGATATACGGAGAACAGACGCAAAATAATGTTGGAGGGAAGGTAGTAGCAGGTCATAGACTGTAGGGACCATGGCTAAGATATCTATTCCTCTATCTGTCTGTCTGTCTATCTTACCTTCTATATTTCTTTATTCCTTCTTTCCTAAAGGATTCTTTTTCTTTTCTCCTCTTTTCTTCCCTTTCTTTCTTCCTCCTTCCCTCCCTTTCTTCCTTCCTCCTTTTCTTTCTTCCTTCTTTTCTTCCTCTCTCTTTTCCTCCCTCCTCTCCCTTCCTTCCTTCCTTCCTTTCTTTCATCTTTTCTCCTCTTTCTATCATTTTAGCCACCTACCTATCTACTTTTATTGCTATCATTTTATCTATCTTTCTTTCTCCCTTACTTCCTCCTCTCTCTTTTTTTCTATCATTCTATCTATTCATCTATCTGTCTATCCTGTCTTAGACTTACCATGCAACTGGATAACTAGTGGAAAAGGAGGAGGGCAGGTTATGTTGCATTTGGGAAATTGCGTATCCCTTTCAACTATCCCAAACTGCTTCCTGACACAAAGCCCTATCTTCTGAATACCAATATCTTTCCCCGTAGTGTTAGATAGTAGTAAAGAATAAGACTTTGAAGACTGAAGATAGTAGGCAGCCCAAAGAATTGAGAGACCCGGGAGGGCGGTGGTGTGAGTAGATTATATCTTATTTCCAGTCGTGACTCAAGAGGTTGTGTAAAAGACATCATCAAAGAAGTGCATGATTGGGGAAAGAGGGAAGGGAGCCAGCATTTATTAAATGTCTCCTGTGTGCCAGGGGCCAAGGGCTCTAGCCAGTGCTCCACCTAGCTGCCAGGGTTGTGAAGTGTGGTATGGAGTCTATTAGAAACTTAAAAAAAAAATGCTATGAACTGGAGGTTCACAGTTTCCTCTCTTTTCTCTTTTGCTGTTTACATGAAAATTCTCCCTTTTTTTGGTGTTTAAGTTCAAAATTTAAAAAAAAAATAAAGGAGCTGGGATAGTCATATAGCAAAAGGAATCATCACTCTCATCACCCAAGTTCTCACAACCTTGGGGTTATCTTTGACTCCTCATTTTCCCTCATCCCCTATAGCCAATCAGCTGCCAAATCTCACCGGTCCTATCTGTGTCCTCATCTTCTTTCACACAAGTACAATACAAGTTCAGGCCCCCTTCACCTCTCACCTAGACTCCTACAGAAACCTCCTGACTGGTTTTTCCTCCTTCCCCAGTCCATCTGCTACAGAGCTACCAAAATGATTTCCTGACTCACGGATCTGACCATATCACTTTTCTGCTCAGCAAACTTCAGTGGCTTCCTATCACCTCCAGGATCAAACATTATTTGATTTCTTATCCTCTTTGATGTTGATTTTTTCATGAAAGTTTGATAATATATACAATTATTAGTATGGTAGTATATTAATATAATTTATAGATAAATATGCACATATTGGAGGTGCATGTTCAAAAGAAGAAAGGAAGGGGATAAGTATTTATATAGTACCTATTATGTACCAAGCACTTTTTAAAAATATTACTCTATTTAATCAAAAACATTTTACTAATATGAATAAGCAATAAAAAATTTTGGAGGCCACTGGTCCAGCCTACCTTGGTCTTTTTGTATTTTGACCCTGTCATTCAGTGTCAGCTATCTCTACCTGCTTGTTTCATCTGCAAATTTAATAAATTTTTGCTCTCTCTCCCTTCCTCCCACATATATAATATGTATGTATATATGTGTGTATATATGTATATATACACATACATATGTGTGTATATATACATACATAGTATGTATATATATATATGTATACACACACAATCACACATATATATCCAAGTCATTGATAAAAATGTTAAACATTAGGCTAAGCATAGATCCTTGGGGCACTCCACTGGAGACTTCTAACCACATCAACACTGAATCATTAACAACCACTCTCCATAGTTAACATTTACAACTACAGCCATCCAGCCAGTTCTGAATCCTTCTTTCTCTCTATCTTCTCCATTAGAAGAGAGTATGAGAGACTTTTTCAAACATTTGCTAAAATCTAGGTAAACTTACCTACAGCTTTCCCTTGATCTACCAGTCTAGTGATCCTGTTGAAAAAGAAAAAAAAATCAACCAAAATTAATTTGGCATAACCTGTTCTTGATGAAGCCATGCTAGCTTCTCATGATCATCACTTCTTTTTCTACATTTTCAATAACCATTCCTTTAATAAAAAGTTCTCGAATTTCTTCGGGCATCAAAGTCAAGTACACTGAGCTAGGTCAATTTTGGTAAAGTTTTTATGCATAGTTGAGAAATAGGCAGTTCCTTTCTATTCCATTAAATAATAATTAGAGATCTATCATATCTAACTTCTTAAAAATTCAATTCAGGTCCTCAACTTTTCTTTTTTTTTTTTTTAGATCTTTATGTCCTCGAAAAGGGTACATTTTTGTCCCCCACTATTACAATTTTACCGTCTATTCCTCCTTATAACTTGTTTAGCTTTTCCTTTAAGTGTTTAGATGCTACATCATTTGGTTCATGTATGTTAAGCATAGATATTAATTCATTGTCTATGGTACTTTTCCGCATAATGTAGTTTCCCTTTTTATCTTTTAATGGAATCCATTTTTACTGTTGTTTTGTATGAGATCATGACTGCTACTCCTGCCTTTTTTGATTTTGCTTCAACCCTATGTGAATCTTTTATGTTTCGAGTATGTTACTTGTAAAACAGCTGGATTTTGTTTTCTAATCTGTTCTGCTATCCTTTTCTGTTTTATGGTGAGTTTATCACATTCACAGTTATGCTTGTTAATTATGTATTTTCTTCCATCCTATTCTCTTATACTTTTTCCTCTCTTTGCTTCTCACCGTCTCTTTTTAAAGGAGTGTGCTCAGCACCAGAGCTCTATACTTGAGTTGTCTGCTTCTGCTTCTATACCCTTCTTCTCTTTCTTTTTTTTTGGGGGGGGGGGGGGGGCTAGGCAATGGGGTTAAGTGACTTGCCCAGAGTCACACAGCTAGTAAGTATCAAGTATCTGAGGTTGGATTTGAATTCAGGTCCTCCTGATTCCAAGGCCAGACCTCTATCCACTGTGCCACCTAGCTGCCCCCCTTCTTCTCTTTCTTTGTCTTTAGTCCAGAGCCCAGTCACAGGTTCTTACTTTCTCAGCCTATGTTCTTAACCCACACTCTGTGGTTAGAGTTTGTTTTGCTTATGACTGATCCCTCCCTAAGTTTACTTCCTCATTTATTCCCCTCATTCCCACCTCCTCATTCCCTATGTTTAGTGAAAATATATTTCTGTTGAATGAAATATATCTCTGCACCTAGCACGTTTTTGTGTGTGTGTGTGTGTGTGTGTGTGTGTGTGTGTGCGTTCTCCCCTCTTTTGAATGGTTCAGATGAAGGTGAGGTCTCAGTGTCCCCTTTCCACCCATACCTTCCTCCTTTTTTGGTAGTCTTCTACTTGTGTACCCCAGTTATGTGAAATAATGTCCCACATGCTACTTCTCCCTTTTTCCCTGATGTATTACTTTCCCCCACCTTTTCCTTTCTTCTTTTAAGATCTTCCAAATATAACGAAACCATTCCCAGACCTAGTCCCTCTATGACCCCTTGTTTCACCTCTCTCTATTAGATTGTAAACACTTCATCTTTGTTTACTTCCTTCTGATTACTTGCTTGTATATACCTTTTTATGTTTCTCCTGACTCCTGTGTTGGTATTTCTAAGTCTCTACTTAGCTGTGATCTTTTTTAAAATAAATTTTTATTGATTTTTTTTATATCACCATAGTTATCCCAAGTATCCTTCCCCCTCCCAGAGAACCATCCCCTGGGATGAATAGTATTTTTCTAGATAGTAAAGAAAAATTAGCAGAACTGATCGATACAATGAAAGAGTTGGAAAACACGTGTAGTGTGTACTGCCTGTGCCCTTCCTACCTCTTCGAAGGGGTAGGTTGGGGTGGGGGGTCCTCTGATATCTCTTCATTTGATCCCTACTTGATCTTTATAATTTTGCTACATTTACTTCAACATTTTTGGTGTGTTGTTGTTGTTTCCCTTTACATTGTTGTGGTTATTTCATTCTGCATCGGTTCATATAGATCTTTCTAAGCTTCTCTATATTTATCACACACATTATTTTTTTTAAATTTTTTTTATTTTTAACATGTGTTTTTAAAACTTTGGGTTACAGATTTTCTCCCTTCCTCCCTCCCCACCCACCCTCATTGAAAAGACAGGCAACTCAGTACAGGTTATAGATGTGTAGTCATGCAAAATACTTCCATAGTAGTCCTGTTGTGAAAAACTAAGTATATTTCCCTTCATCCTATCCTACCCCCTATTTATTCTATTCTCTCTTTTGACCCTGTCCCTCCTCAGAAGTGTTTGCTTTTGATTATCCCCTCCCCCAATCTGACCTCCCCTCTATCAACCCCCTGCTCTTTTGTCCCCTTCCCCCCTTATTTTCCTATAGGGTAAGATAGATTTCCATACCCCATTGTGCATGTTATTACCTCCTTAATCCAAATGCTATGAGAATAGGATTCACTCATTCCCTCTCACCTTCCCCCATTTCCCCTCCACTGTAAAAGCCTTTTCTTGTCTGTTTCATGTAAGATATTTTACCCCATTCTACTTCTCTCTTTCTCCTTCTCCCAGTATAATCCTCTCTCACCCCTTAATTTTATTTTCCAGATATCACCCCTTCATCTTCAACTCACCCTGTGCCCTCTATCTATCTATACATATATATAATTTTTTTCCCTCCCACTACCCTAATACTGACAAAGGTCTCATGAGTTATAAATATAATCTTTCCCTGCAGGAATGTAAACAGTTCAACGTTAATAAGTCTCTTATGATTTCTCTTTCCTGTTTACCTCTTCCATGTTTCACTTGAGTCTTGTATTGGAAGGTCAAATTTTATATTCAGCTCTGGTCTTTTCCACAGGAATGCATGAAAGTCCCCTATTTCATTGAATGACCATTTTTTACCCTGAAGAATTATACTTAGTTTTGCTGGGTAAGTGATTCTAGGTTGTAATCCTATTTCCTTTGCCCTCTGGAATATCATACTCCATATCCTCAGGTCCCTTAATGCAGAAGCTGCTAAATCTTGTGTTATCCTGATTGTGTTTCCACAATACTTGAATTGTTTCTTTTTGGCTGCCTGCAATATTTTCTCCTTGACCTGGGAATTCTGGAATTTGGCTACAACATTCCTAGGAGTTTTCCTTTGGGGATCTCTTTCAAGAGTTGATCGGTGGATTCTTTCAATTTCTATTTTGCCCTCTGGTTCTAAAATATCAGGGCAGTTTTCCTTGATAATTTCTTGAAAGATGATGTCTAGGCTCTTTTTTTGATCATGGCTTTCAGATAGTCCACTAATTTTTAAGTTCTCTCTCCTGGATCTATTTTCCAGGTCAGTTGTTTTTCCAATGAGATCTTTCACATTCTCTTCTATTTTTTCATTCCTTTGGATTAGTGTTACAGTGCCTTGATTTTCCAAATTGTCTGTAGTTTCCAATTTCTTCATTCTAATTTTTAAGGAAGTATTTTC
The DNA here is from genome assembly GCF_900497805.2 of Vombatus ursinus. NCBI lineage: Eukaryota > Metazoa > Chordata > Mammalia > Diprotodontia > Vombatidae > Vombatus > Vombatus ursinus. Next base: position 4,179,526 of record NW_020949696.1, read on the forward strand.
TTCAGTAAGCTTTTGGATTTCTTTTTCCATTTGGCCAATTTTGCTTTTTAGGGCACTCTTCTCCTCATTGGCTTTTTGGACCTCTTTTGCCATTTGGGTTAGGCTATTTTTTAAGGTGTTATTTTCTTCAGTATTTTTTGGGGTCTCCTTTAGCATCTCTCTCAGTTTTTCCTCTACTTCTCTTACTTGCTTCTCAAAATCCTTTGTGAGCTCTTCCATGGCCTGGGACCAATTCATATTTTTCTTGGAGGCTTTGGATGTAGGAGCTTTGGCTTCGTTGTCTTCTTCTGGTTGTATGTTTTGATCTTCTTTGTAATCAAAGTAAGATAATATAGTCTGACACTTTTTGTACTGCTTGCTCATGATCTCATCCAATTACTTGAGTTATAAACTCTTTGTTAAGGTAGGAGTCTGTTTCCAGTGTGGAGAATGTACTGTCCCAAGCTTCAGGGGTTTTGTGCAGTTGTTTTCAGAGATACTTCTAGGGACCTGTAAATTTTCAGTTCTTCCAAGATGCTATGATCAAGGGTGAAGTGTTTTACTCCTTTCCTGGCCTGTGCTCTGGTCTATGAGTGATCACAAGCACTCTTTTCTGTCTTGGAACTGTGAGGAGGGTTTCCTCTCCACAGCCACTACAAGCTCCACCACACCAGTGTTCCTCCTCACCCCAGGACTGCCATCCAGAACTTGACTCAGATCCAAGCACAGGCAAAGCAAGAGAATCCTGCACCAGCAGATAGATCCCTGCAATCCCCTTCTGATCAGCCACTTGATTCTCCCTTAGTCTGTGGGCCAGAAGCTCAGGAAGCAGCCACAGCCCCAATGAATGGGCTCGGCGAGCTTCTCTCTCACCACTGTAGAAACAGACTTTTTCCACTGACCTTCTAAGTTGTCTTTGGTGTTCGTGGGTTGAGAAGTCTGGAAACCACCACAGCTGCCCGGGATTCAGTCCTCTGAGGCCTGCTCCAGGGTCGCTGCGGTCTGTGTGCCCTTGCTGCACTGCGCTCCTCTCTCAGCCCGGTGTGATATACCTTTCCGATCAACTATCCCGGCTGTCTTTGGCTGGAAATATGTTTCACTCTGTCTTTTTGTGGGTTCTACTGCTTTAGAATTTGTTTAGAGCCATTTTTTATAGGTGTTTGGGGGAGAGCTCAAGCAGGTCACTTGGCTCAGCCCCACACACATTATTTTTTATAACATAACAATATTGCATTACATTCATGTACCACAATTTGTTTAGCCATTCCCCAATTGATGAGCAACTACTTTGTTTCCATTTCTCAGCTATCATGAAAAGTTCTGCTGTAAATATTTTGGAGTATATGAAGACTTTCTTCTTATTGGTGGCTTCCTTGAGGCATAAGCTTAATAATGGAATCTCTGGTTCAAAGGGTATAGACATTTTAGTCACTTTATTTGCATAATTCCAAATTGTTTTTCAAAATGGTTGCACTATTTCACAAACAAAGTACTGGTGTGACTATCCTCCCACAATCACTCCAACTTTGACTTTTGCTATTTTTTCTCACATTTTCAGTTCTGGTCTTTTTGTAGTTTTTTGTTTTGTTTTTGCCTTTCTTTTTTTCTGGGTATGGTTTTTTGTTTTTTTTTGTTTTGGTTTTGGTTTTGGTTTTTGGCTAGGTAAGTGACTTGCCCAGGATCATACAGCTAGTGAGTGTCATGTGTCTGAGGTCACATTTGAACTCAGGTCCTCCTGACTCCAGGGCCAGTGCTCTATCCACTGTACCACCTAGCTGCCCAGTTCTGGTCTTTTTGGTCAGGACTCTCAGATACTGTAGTGATTCTTAAATTCTCTTTCCTCGATCTGTTTTCCAGGTCATTTGTTTTTGCTATGGATACCTTACATTTCTATCTGTTATTTTAGTCTCTTGATTTTGTTTTAATATTTCTCATCTCACTAAGTTATTAATTTGTTTGGTCTATTATAATTTTTAATGAATTTATTGCTTGGATTTGGAACCATGCCCACAGGGCTGTAAATCTGCGCATACCCTTTGATCCAGCAATATTATTACCAGATCTGTATTCCATACAGATTTTTTTTTTAAAGAAAGATAACAGGACCTATTTGCACAAAAATATTTGTAGCAGCTCTTTTTGTGGTGGCAAAAATTAGAAACTGAGAGGATGTTCTTCAATTGTGGCATGGCTGACCAAGTTGTGGTATGTGATTATAATGGAATACTATTGTGCTCTAAGGAATGATAAGCAGAAGGCTCTCAGAAAACCTGGACAGAGTTGCACGAACTGATGCAGAGTGAAATGAGTGAACAAGAACACTGAACATGGTAATAGCAATAATGTATGATGATCAACTGTGAATGACTCAGCTATTCTCAGCAATACAAGGATCCAAGACAATTCCAAAGGACTCATGATGAAAAATGTTATCCACCTCCAGAGAAAAAAACTGATGGAGTCTGATGCAGATTAAAGTGCACTGTTTTTCACATTTTTTGTGTGTGTGTTTTTTGATTTGCTCTGTGTTTTCTTTCACAACATGGCTTATATAGAAATATGTTTTGCATAATTGCACACATATATATGTCAAATTGCTTACCATCTGAGGGAGGGGGAAAGGGAGTGAGAGAGGGAGAGAATTTGGAACTCAAAATTGTTAAAAAAGAATGTTAAAATTGTTTTTACATTCAACTGGGAAATTTTAAAATCAATTGGGAAAAATAAAATATTATTAAAAATAAAAAATAAATCAATTTATTGCTTGGGTAAGGTTTTGTACCTCTTGAACTAAGCTATTAATTCTTCCTCCAAGTCTTACCTTCAAAAACTTTTATTTCCTTTCCAGTTACTTTGTCTAACACTCTCATTCCACATATAACATCATTTTTTAACTCCTAAAAACTTGCTTCATTTCTTTCAGAAATTTTAGTTGAACTTGTGTCAAAGTTATGTTTTTTTCTTTGAATGTTTGCTTGTAGATGTTTTAGAGTCATTCTTTTCTTTATGGTTTATGTCCAAGTCGCCATAACAGCTTTTTATGGCAAGAGGGATTTTTGTTGTTTTCTCTTTTTTTTTCTAGCCGTACTTCTAGAATTAGCAAAATATTAGAGTCAGGCTCCAGCTGACTCTAACATTTCAGGAGAGACTGTCTGGGACTTGCTCGGTCCTGTTTTTATTCTCTGAGGTCCTGCTGCCATTTTTCCCAAGTATTGAGTGCTGTATTCTTCAAGTATTTCAGGAGTGGCTCAGCCTAGGGATCCGGAAGCTTTCAGTACTCCCAAAGCGTCTGATCTAGAGTGAAATCTGATTGCTGCCCTTCTAGAATGAGTTGTTCAAATTCCTGATCCCTGTTTGAGTTAAGCCAACACGATTGTAGGCATCCCCTTGTTGGAGCTCCAGTAGACTGCTGCTGGTCCCAGCCCCTGTCAGCTAGCTGGAAGCTTTCAAGGTTCAGAGCAACAGAACTTCAGGCTCCCTCTTGGCTTGAACTCCTTGCTCTCGTTATGTAGCTGCAGGCCTTAGAACAGGCTAGGGGGCTGAATCCGATACTCGGCCAGGGTCAGAGCCACAAAGCTGCTTGCTTCTGCCCCAGCTCCTTGCCCAGTACTCAGGTCTGTGACGTGCACCTCCCCTTGATCCTCCAGGTCTCCTAAAGTTGCTTAACCTCATCCTCGTTGTCACTAGACCTGTGACACAGCTCTGGGATAAGAGTGACGGAGCTGCCGGCTGGCCCCTGTTCCTGTTCCCTGCTCAGCAACCCTGCTGGATCCAGGAATGCTTAGTACACAGCTGCAGACCACAGTCCAATCCTCAGGGTCGGAAGGCTTTGTGCATAGCACCTTCCTGGCTAGAACCAGTCCCCAGGGTTTGCAGACTCACTGTCTGTCTCCCTTTGCTGAACTGGAAAAATGACTCGCTGTGATTTTTCCTCGTATTTTCTGCCCACCATTCAGCCTATTGCTCTTTCTAGGTCTTTGTCGAAGTCATTGTCAGGGAGACCAAGGTTGTCCTACTTCTCCTCCTCCCCCATCTTTGACAGTCTCCCAAAGATCATTTTCCTTGGAAGAAAAGAACAAAAGCAAAATAAAAATAAACTCTCTCTTCTCCTTATGGTCCCATCCGGCATGAACGGTTAGAGGGCTGGCCTTGGAGAGGAAGATCTAGGTTCGAAATCTGCTTAGACACAATTAACCCGGAGGGGGAGGTCCTCAGGCAACTCCCTTAACTTCTGAGCCTTCATTCCTCAAATGTAAAATGAGAAAGATAATAACTTACCTGACAGGGCTGTTGTGAAGCTCAAATAAAATAACATATATAAGGTGCTTTGCAAACTTTAAAGTATTTTTTAAATGCTTTGTATTATTGATCAGAAATCATTCATTAAGCACAGCTATATTGATCAGCGGATAGAGTGCTGGGCCTGGAGTCAGGAAGCCCTGGTTCAAATCTGTCCTCAGACATTCACCAGCTGTGTGATCTCGGGCGAGTCATTTCACCCCTGCCTGCCTCAGTTTCCTCATCTGTAAAATTGTATAATAATAGCACTTAAATCCCAGGGTTATGGTAAGGATCATGTGTTAGGTACTTCATGAACCTTAAAGCACCATGTAAATGCTATCTATTATTACTAGGAGGCAAGTCCTACAACAAGTCCTGTCGATGATACGAAGAAGAAAAGCGAAACAATGCTTGCCCTCGAGAAGCTCACGTTCCATCAGGAAAAACGATGTGTACACAGATCAGCTGATATAAACTCCACATAAATACAAAGTGATGGGGGTAGGTAGAGGAGCGCTAGCCGCTGAGGGGACCCTGAAAACCTTCATGTAGGAAGGACACTGGGGATTCTAAGATCTAGGGGTGAGGAGGGAGGGAATCCCACAGATGGAGCATAATCGGTGCAAATGCATGGCTATGAGAGATAGGATGGAACATAACGTTTGTAAAAGGAAATAATGTATAATAAGTCTGGGAAGGTAGATTGGAAGCAGGCTGAGAAGGATCTCAGATGCCAAAGGAAGTTACGATTCTACTTCCTATTTCCTAGTAGAGCTAAAATAAATAAGAGGCAGCGTGGTGTAGTAGATAAAGGGATGGCCTCGGACCTGGGCTGATCCGGGTTCAAATCCTGCCTCCGACACACATTGACTGTGTGATCCTAGGCAAGTCACTTAATTTCTCAGTGTTCTGAGCTAGCGCTCGAAAACTGGGAGTTACTGAGAAGCTGCCAACCTGCGTCGGTAGAGTTTCCTCACTCAGGAGATCCTTCTACCAATGAAATCGCACATCTGGCCCCTGTTCCAATGTGATCCTGAGCTTTCTTGCTCATGTTACTCTGGATTTTACCTCCCCTATCACTATTTTTATGAAACCATGGCACAATTTTTTTATTCACCCCATTACTGGCCCTTGCCTCTGTCTTCCATACATGCCTGTGTAAGATCTTCATTGGTCAGTAAGTTCCCTGTGCATCCATACCTCGATACAACTCTTCATCCCCAGCAGAATTATTTTCTCTTGTGTCTTCTGAATTTCGTTCTTAAGAATTTCCCATCCTTCCTGCGCTAACCTCAATCAGTCAGACAATCAAGAAGCATTTATTAAGTTCCTATTGTGTACCAGGTAGTGTACTAAACCCTGAGGAGTAAAGAAAGCCCCCCCAAAAAAAGTCCTGCCCTCAAGAAGCTTACCTTGTAATGGGGCAGACAATTTGCAAACAACTATGTACAAACACGATATACCCAAGGTAAGTTGGAGGTCATCTTAGAAGGAAGGTACCAGCAGTGGAACAGAATGGAGGAGAGACCTCTGCGGATCTTTTATGTGATAGGATCCAACTGATCCTTCCTCCGAAGCCCCTGAAATATGCTCTCCCCAATCCAGGCTGCGTGTCAGACTAGGCCCCACTTGAACTGAGAGCCTGGGACCCTACAACCAAGTTTCCTTCTACCACTCCAGGCCCCCTCTCTTGTCATCATGGTAGAGGTGAAGGAACCATGAGCTTGGAGTCAGGAAACCTGGTTTAGGTCCAGGGATGTGCTCCTCCGTCATTAAATTTTCAATGTGAGCATTTCTACGTCAGAGATCAGCAAACACTACAAATCAAAGTTATTAGTTTATTGATTGTCTAGACTTAAGAAAGGGATGGAGAACACGTTAACAATAGAGATTAAACTTAAAAGTGTGTCCTGTGGAACTTTTTCTTGAAGAACCAGTTGTTAACCATTTAAAAGTACACCCCTGCTTAGGTCTCTGTCCTGATTCTGACACGGAACATTTTGCAGCTACAACAAACGAGTGATTTTCTGTCTCTGAGACTCAGTTTCTTTCTATTTACACTACTCATCCACATGGCTGTTGGGAGGAACGTCTTGCAAAGACTTTGCAAGTCTTCAGAAGTGGCAGATACTATTATTCTGTGATTCTGTTTTTTGGTTGTCCGTGACAGATGGCAAAGAGGCTACTGGGAATTACTGAAAGTAAAATTTAAAGAATTACCATTAGAGGGTGCTCATGTCCTACTCAGAACCTTGTCTTCCAACCACTCACAGGCTTGTGAAAAACCATAGCCTCATAGAAAACCAGAGCGACTCTTTTTCTTTTTTTGTCATTATTTTTTAAAATAGCCTCTCTTACATGGAATATCTCCCTGGGAGGGGAAGAGAGAGGGATACAGGGGGAAATTTGGGTGATGTAAAAAGGAAAGACAGCAATAAAAATTAAACAGGCCAAAAAAATCAGAGCTGGGAAAGGCTTTAGGAAATCTCCCAAAGCCATCCTTGGCTTTTTACGGATGGGGGTGCTCTGGCCCAGAGAAGGGACAGGATTTTCTGGGACTCACTCAGGGATCAGTCACAAAGCTGAGTTTGTGGGCTCTTGATTCCTAGACCAGGCCTCCTTCAACTATCCGGTGTGAATAATAGATGATATACAGAAAGACAGACAGGTAGGGAGTATATACATATGTATGTATGTGTATATGTATATGTATATGGTAGGTATTAGATATGTATATTAGATATGATATAGGTATGGATATATATTAGATATTAAGTTGACAGATAATAGGTAGGTAGATGAATAGATAGATGGGCAGATCAGATGGATAGATAGCTATATAGATAATAGGTAAATAGGTGTGTAGGCAGACAGGTAGGAAGTAGGTAGATATATATATATATATTACATAATAAATAGACATAAAGTAAATAAATGATAGATGATAGGTAGATAGATAGGTAGATAGACATACAGACAGGTTGAGAGACAGAGAGACAGGGGAAGGGGGGGAAGGGTAGGGGGAAGCAGTGTGCTAAGCACTGGGGGTATAGATATAAGAAAACAAGACACTTTCTACTCTCGGGAGCTTGCGTTCTGATAGAGGAAGACAAAACATAAGGGGGAGCTGGAAATCAGGAGGGGCAAGGGGAGAGGGTACCTGAACAAGGCAACTGGTGGGATGAGGAAGAGTCCAGAGAGTGAGCTAAGCTCAGAGTGATGTGAGCAGCATGGCGGAGGGTCCTCAAGAAATGTTGAACATGACCAGGAACATACACAGTGACTAAAACAAGGGAAATTAAAAGGTCACTAAAAGGAATCAGAATCCTGAGAAACGAAAAAACCAGCGAAGGTCTCAGAGAACACATAGGCAACCGCGGATAATGCATTGAGCTTAGAGTCAGGAAGACCAGAGTTCAAATCCTGCCTCAGACACCAACGCGCAATGTGAACCTAAATACATCACTTAGCCTCAGTTTCTTCATCTACAAAAGGGGGATAGAGTAGCATCTATGTTACAGTGTTGTTAGGAGGATAAAATGAGATGATATTTATAAAGTGCTTTCCAACACTTAAAACACTATACAAATGCTAGCTATCAGGAACATTTCTGCCATCCTCTCAGCAGAGGCATGGGAGACTTGGACGTCAGAATGTTATATACATTGTCCAAGGTAGTCGCTGTAGGGATTATTTTTACTTAAGTGTCTTCCTTTGCTATAGGGATGGGGAGAGGGGGGAAGTGAATGTTATAGGGGTGGGGGTAGGGAAATTACAGTGTTATCAAATGAGATAATATTTATAAAGTGCTTAGTACAGTGTCTGGCTCAGAGTAGGTACTATACAAATGCTTACTCCCTTCTCCTTTCTCCCCTGACATAACAACAAAAGTTATCAATAAAACTTTTATTTTCAAGGAATGTTAGTTATTCCTATTAAGATGAAAGGGCAAATTGCCAGGTGCTTCACCTGCCCGGGTGTATGAAAATAACGCCTATTTCTGCAGGATGTTAAAGTTCACAAGGGCTTCTCTCACAACACCAAAGAGTTGCTGAAGAGTACAAACCTCACTGTCCCCGTTTCAGAGGAAAATTGAGCATCAGAAGAGAAATGACTTGCTTAGGGTCACACAGCTCATATTACCAGAGGATTTAGAGCTGGGAGGGATCTAAGAGACAATCTAGAAAAGGGATCCTTAACCTTTTCTGTGCTGTGGATCCATTTTAGTCAGTCTAGCGAAGCCTGTGGACCTCTGCTCAGAGTCATGTTGTTAAATGTATAAAATAAAATACATAGGATTACAAAGGAAATCAGTTCCAGTGAAACACAGTTACTAAAATATGTTTCTTGTTTGTTTTTTGGTGAGGCAGTCGGGGTTAAGTGACTTCCTCAGGGTCACATGGCTTAGTAAGTGTCAAGTGTCTGAACAGTTTCCTGAAGTCAGTCAATAAGTGTTTATTCAGTACCTCCTATGTGCCAGGCACTATGCTAAGCACTGGGGATACAAAAAGAGGCAAAAGACAATTCCTGCCCTCAAGGAGCTCACGATCTAATGGGGGAGACAAGCAAGTAAATGTGTCCAAACAGGCTATTATGCAGAATAAATAGGAAATAAGAAGAGAAGGAAGGCACGAGCCTTCAGAGGGCTTGGGAAGGTCTTCCTGCAGAAAATGTGATTTTCATTGGGATTTAAAGGAAGTCAGGGAAGCCGGGAGGCAGAGATGATGAGGAAGAGCATTTCAGGGATGGGGACAGTGGGGAGAATGCCTGGAGCCAAGAAATGGAGTGCCTTGTTCAAGGAAGAGCTGGGAGGCGGGTTACCGGATGGAAGAGTAGGTGTTGGGGAGGAAGGTGTAAGAAGACTGGAAAAGTAGGAGGCCTTGGTTAGGAAGACCTTTGAATGCCAAACGGAGGTTTTGTATTTAATCCTGGAGGTAATAGGGAGCCACTAGCTTATTGAGTGAGGGAAGGGTTAGGGTAGGGGGTGGTAACATGGTCAGCTTTAGGAAAACCACTTTGGAGGCTGAATGGAGGATAGACTGGAGTGGGGAGAGACTTGGGGCAGGCAGATCCATCAGCAGACTATGAACGGTGAGTGCCAAGGGCTCCAGAGAGGGGAAGAAGAAAGAGGACTGAGAAGAGGCCATTGGATTTGACAATGAGGAGACCACTGGTAACGTTAGAGAGTGTAGTTTAGCGAGATGATGAGGTCAGGAGTCAGTCTGTGAGGTGTGAGGAGAGTGAGAGCAGAGAAGCTAGAGGTACCTGTGATAGACCGCCTTCTCAAGTTCAGCCACAAAGGGCAGAAGAGATATCAGACAACAGTTAGCAAGGATGGTAGAGTCAAGTGAGGACCTTTGAGGCTTTTTTGGGAGGAGACATGAGCATATTTGTAAGCAGTAGGGAAGGAACCAGGAAACCTGGAGAAGTTAAAGAGAAGTGACAGAGTGAGGATGACGGAGGGGTTAATCTGTTGGAGAAGACCGGATGGAATGGATTGCTTGGGCAGGTAGAGACCGCCTTGGTAAGGAGTAAGGCCACCTCATCATGTGAGACCAGAGTGAAGGGGGAAAGAGGGGCAGAAGCTACCTGGGTGACGGAAGATGAGAAGAGAGGAGAAGAGGGCGTTCACGGCGAAGGGCCCCATTTTCTTCTGTAAAGTAGGAGGTGAGGTTCTCAGCTGAGAGGGTAGGGGGAAGGGGAGCCGTGGGAGGTTTGAGGAGGGATGACAAGGTTTGGAAGAGCTTCTGTGGAGAGAGAATAGTGAGTTGATAAAGGAGACACAGAAGGATTTGCCCGGCAGGAGCAACGAGGGCCCAGTTAAGGTTGGGTAACAGAAATCTGAGGCGGACCCAGTCAGAACAGTTGTATGATTGTGTGATTTTCTCCACCTTCATTCAGAGGCTCATATGTAGGAGCAAAGCTGGCTGATGGTGGGAGTGATCCAAGGCTGAAGCTTAGCAGGGCATAACTGACAGTATGATAAGAGGGTCAAAGACTAGGGCAGGGGTAGGGAACCTGCGGCCTCGAGGTCACATGTGGCCTTCTAGGTCCTTGGGTGCTGCCTTTTGACTGAGTCCAAGTTTTACAGAACAAGTCCTTTCTTTAAGGGGATCTGTTTTGTGAAGTTTGGATTCAGTCAAAAGACCATACTTGAGGACCTAGAGGGCCACATGTGGCCTCGAGGCCGCAGGTTCTCCCCCCCCCCCACTAGAGAGAGGTAGAAAGCCTATAGATTATGGTCCTATAAAGGGATTTCAGAATTCTTGAACATAGTGGCAGCTAGGTGGTGCAGTAGATAGAGCACTGGCCCTGAAATCAGGAGGACCTGAGTTCAAATCTGCCCTCAAACCAAACACTTGACACACTGGCTGTGTGACCCTGGGCAAGTCACTTAACCCCAATTGCCTAAAAATAAAAATAATAAAAAAAATTCTTGAACATAAAGGTGATGCATTTTTAGGTGACGGCAACATCGAGGGTATGACCATTTTTGTATGTGTCTGGGGTGGAGTGGAGGGACAGGTCATGGGAAGAGAGTAGATTGAGGAACTGGGAGGTTAGGGTGTTTTTAAAAAACAACATATTCGTGTAGCCTGTGTTAAGAACCTCTGATCTAGAGCAATCCCTTCTGAGCGGGAGAGGGAGAGACTTGCCCAAGTTTGCACCGGGGTGCCAATTCAAAAAGGCTGACATTTATGTAGCATGTTACATCCATTATCTCACTAGGACCCACAATGTCCCTCTACAGCAGGGAGATCACCCTCCTTTAAAGATGGGGTAGGTTGAATGACTTGTTTGATCGAGGGTCACTCACTCAATAAGGGACAAAGCGGCGAATTGGACCGGGTCTTCTGATGTCAGGCCCAGCACTCTCTCCACTAGGCCGCAGCTCCCTTTGGAGGCGATGGGAAGAGAACAGGCAACATCAGAGCTGGGCTCCGATTCTATTCCTTTCTGCTCCCTACCTCAGTTTCGTGGAGTGTTTCTTTTCAGTCTCTGTTCTAACCGGCCTAAGGTCCATCAAACCCTTTACTCGCCACGTTCCAGGGAGGAAGGCAGGCGGTGAGCTCCCTTCAATTCACTAGTGGGGAAACTAAGGACTGGAGAAGGCAATTAGATGCAGCATGAAACTCAGAGGCCCCCATCCCTTGTCTGCCTTTGGTATTCCTCCCCCCCTTCCCCAGCTATAGCTGGGTTTAATCACAGAGCCCCAAATCTGGTGTTTCAGCTTCCTAGGCCTGTGTGGCTTCTCTGGCCTCCAGCGTCCCCATCTATAATATTGGAAGGTTGGTCTAGATAATCTCCAAGGTCTTCTCTGGTGTATCCCAAGACTATGGGTAGCCCCTTAAGCTTCTGGAGAGGCTTGGGTCTGTCTAGAAGTGCAGAGAGGAGAAATACACAGTCAGAGCAGCCAGGCCTGCCCCAAACTTACTTAGCCACCTCTAAGACTCATCCCTTTAACTGCTTCTGTACCTATGCCGAGTTCCCACCAATGAGCTCAGGGGATAATTACCCTCTCCTGACTCCCTGGGCTGGGGCCTGGGCTTAATTAATGTTTGTAAGGTGCTTTGAGTTCCTCAGATGAAAGGAATAAAATGTCATTATGTGAATGGTGAGATAATTACTATTATTATCCACTGAGGGAGATTCCTTCACTCCCATGGAACTTCCTGCTCTGGCCAGGCCCACAGGCTCACAGACACACCTGGTGGCTCTTTTGGCCTATAGGAAGCCTTAGCAAATAAGATGGCCCCTGGGAGGCAAACAATAGTCTCTATATCCATGACGCACCACCTTGGGTGAGTGTTATCTCTACTGTTCAGATGGGGAAACTGAGGCAGGAAGCAATGAGGTGGTTTGCCTCCAGTCATGCAACTGTGGCAAATGTCAGAGCTGGAATTTGAACTCTCAACTATTGACAAGAAGTCAGTTCAAGGAAGGAGCCGGTCAAGTCTGTGGCCTCAAATAAGGTAGACAGGTGGCAGAACCCTGGAGCAGATTGGGCCTGTGTTCAAATCCTACCTCAGCTGGGTGATGAGAGGCAAATCACTTTCCCTCTCTGGGCCTCAGTTTCTTCATCTGTAAAATGAGGATAATCATAACCCCAACCTTACAGGGTTTTTGTGAGGACCAAATGAGACCAATGAGACCAAATATGTAAAGTGCTTCATAAAAGCAAGCTATTCTTATTACATCGGTGCACAGAATACAGATAATAAGCAAGGTCAACTAGAGATCCTAATGGAAGGAAGTGAATTTGACATACTAGATATCACTGGCCTGGGATCCAGAACTGGAAGATGTCTCTAGAAGGGGTTACTCCAGGGGTGGACTAGAGCCACCTCTAACCTCTTGTGAGAGTCCATCATTAAATTTTTACTATGAGACTGTCGAATGCTTTATACCTCAGAAATTGGCAATCCCTACAAATCAGAGCTTGATTTACTGGTTTGTTGGTTGTCTAGGCTTAAGAAAGTATTAATAATGCAGATTAAGCTTAAAAGTATGTGCATGCATTTTTTCTCCCAGAGCCCAATTGTTAAACGTTTACTATATTTATATATATTTCATTAAATATTTCCCAGTTACATTTAAAAAATGTTGAACATTCATTTTTAAAAATTTTGAGTTCCAAATTCTCTCCCCTCCTTCCTATCCCCTCTCCCACCCCTTGAGAAGGCAAGCAATATGATATCAATTATACATGTGAAATTATGCAAAATATATTTCTATATTTGCCATGTTGCAAAAGAAAACACACACAAAAACCCCCAAGAAAAATAAAGTTTCAAAAGTATGCTTTAATCTACACTCAATTCATCAGCTCTCTCCCTGGAGGTCAATGGCATTTTTCATCATAGTTCCTTTGGAATAGTCTTGGATCATTGTCTTGATCAAAGCAGCTAAGTCTTTCACAGTTGGTTATCCTTACAATGTTGCTGTTACCTTGTACAATGTTCTCCTGGTTCTGCTCACTTCACTTTGCATCAGTTCATATAAGTCTTCCCAGGTTTATCTGAAACCATCCTGCTTGTCATTTCTTATAGCATTCCATCACAATCATGTACCACAGCTCGTTCAGCCGTTCCCCACTTGATAAGAATCCTCTCAATTTCCATGGCCACCACAAAAAGAGCTGCTATAAATATTTTTTGTACACCTAGGTCCTTTTGCCTTTTCTTTGATCTCTTTGGGATACAGACCTAGTAGTGGTATTGCTGGGTCACACTTTATAGCCCTTTGGGTATAATTCCAAATTATTCTCCAGAATGGTTGGACCAGTTTACAACTCTACCAACAGTGAATTCATTTCCCTATTTTTTCACATTCTATCTAGCACTTGTAATTTCTGTCATGTTAGCCAATTTGATGGGTATGAGGTTTCTCAGAGTTGTTTTAATTTGCATTTCTCTAATCAATAGTGATTTAGAGCATTTTTTCATGTGACTATTGATAGCTTTCTTCTAGAAAGCTTCCTTCTAGGTCAATTTCTTCTTCTTCTTCTTCTTCTTTTTTTTTGCTTAGGCAGTTGGGGTTAAGTGACTTGCCCAGGGTCACATAGCTAGTAAGTGTCAAGTGTTTGGTCTAAGGCTGGATTTGAACTCAGGTCCTCCTGACTTCAGGGCTGGTGCTCTATCCTCTGCACCACCTAGCTGCCCCTAGATGAATTTCTTCTAAAAACTGCCTGTTGATATCCTTTGCCCAATTATCAACGGGGAAATGGCTCTTCTTTTTTATAAATTTGGCTCGGTTCCCTATATGTTTGAGAAATGAGGCCTTTATGAAAGAAACTTGCTATAAACCTCCCCCCCCAGTTTCCTGCTTTCCTTATAGTTTTGCCTACATTAGTTTTGTTTGTGCAAAAGCTTTTTAATTTCAAGTAATTAATATTATCCATTTTATTTCCTATGATCCTCTCTAGCTTTTGTTTGGTCATAAACAATTTCCTTTTTCATAGATCTGACAGGTAAATTTTTCCATGTTCCCCTAATTTACTTATATCACCCTTTATGTCTAAATCATTTATTCACTTTGACTTTAGTTTGGTATAGTTTGGACAGCTGGGTGGTGCAGTAGAGAGAGCACTAAGCGTGATGTCAGGAAGATCTGAATTCTAATCTGGCCTCAGACATTTACTAGCTGTGTGACATCGGGCACGTCGCTTAATCCTGTTTGCCTCAGCTTCCTCAGATGTCCAATGAACTGGAAAAGGGAATGGCAAACCACTCCGGAATCTTTACCAAGAAAACCCCAAATGGGGCCATGAAGAGTTGAACATGACTGAAGGACAGAATTAGCATACAGGTGAGATGTTGGTCCATACCGAGTTTCCACCAAACTTCATCCCAGCTTTCCTAGGAATTTTTATCTGTTAAATGTTTACCAGCACACCCCTGTGTTGCTTTATAAACGTTGCTTGAGCACGGCAGGAATGTGGTAGAAGGCTCAGAGAGTAACAACAACAACGACAGGTATTTATGTAGGTACTTTCACGTTTGCAAAGTGCTTGCATCTGTCTTCTCGCTGGAGTCCCACAACACCCCTGGTCTACTCAAATACCCAATGGTTCTATGATCCCACGGATGTGGTCATTCTGGCCAATGAAGTGCCCATCCAGGCCGGTCCACTGTAAGAGGCTTGTGTCCATTTTTTTTCTTTTTGGTGAGGCAATTGGGGTGCAGTGACTTGCCCAAGGTCACACAGCTAGTAACTGTCAAGTGTCTGAAGCTGGATTTGAACTCAGGTTCAACTGACTCCAAGGCTGGAGCTCTATGCACTGTGCCACCTAGCTGCCCCTGTATCACAGCCAGTTCACCCAATGTGGAAAGGTTTTAACCTCCTGAGACTACCAAGAGATCACCTAAGCTAGTTATTTCTTGCTCTGGCCACATGACCAGCTCATCTTTTTTGCTCATACATTTCTTTGATAGCATCTTTTACCCCTCCCTCATAAAGTAATGTATCACATCCTGCTGATGTCTACCATGCACCTCTCCGTTGTCCTTCCGCCAATTTTCAATTTCACCTCTTGAGCATTCTGTGGCTTAGTCATACCACAAGGCTAGGAGGGTATTGGTGTTTAGATAGATAGATAAATAGATAATATGTGTATGTATGTATAAATATATATATGTATATACACACACACACACACACACATATATATATGCACATACACATACACATACACATACATATATGCCTTTGCTTTGGAGAGAGGTAATTAGAATAACTTTGCAATTTTCTGAAGACTATCCAGCCTGCTATCTTCCTGTTCAGTTCTGGGTTCAACTCATTGTACATTGGGAGTGTTTGTCCAGATAGAGTGCTTGGTACATAGTAAGTACCTAATAAATGCTCATTGACCCTTTTTTGGTTCCTGGCTTCCAAGATGACCAAGAAGAGGAAAAACAATGGATGCGCCAAGGAGGGCCACGGCCACGAGCAGCTCATCCACAGCACCAACTGTGCTTGCTGCACATGCCCAAGGACAAGGGCATCAAGACGTTCGTCATCCACAACATCATGGATGCCGCAGCCTTCAGGGACCTCTCCGAGGCCAGAGTCTTCGACTCCTATGTGCTGCCCAAACTGGACATGAAATGACAATACTGTGTGAGCTGCGTGATCCACAGCAGGGTAGTGAAGAATCGGACACCCTCGACCACTTCAGCCCTGCAGATGCTGCCCCCAGACCCCCTCCAAAGCCCATGTAAAGAGCTATCTGCCCATCAACATTCCTGAACGGATCAGAGGAAAATAAAATGGTTGGTCTACCAAAAAACAAAAACACAAAAAACCCAATAAATGCGTGTTGACTGATCGACTGATGGCGGAGCTCTATAACCCATCCATTCAGCTGTGCACCCCAGTCTGTACAACAGGCATTCCTTATTCACTTGGTTTGTCCTAAGTGGATGGTTAGACCAAACTCCTCTTTTATTTATTTGTTTGTTTATTTATTCATTTATCTATCTACCTATTTATTTATTTATTATGGATCTCATCTAAGAATCTCTGCCTTCGTTTCTAAGGGTATTCTTTACTTAAAAGAAACAGGATAGACAAAGGAATGTGTAGTGTGGGCCCAGAGTTGCTCTGTACTAAGAAGATATAATCATGTGAGGAAATTCAAGATGCCGGGGTGGAAAACTTCATGAAGAACATTTGAGTGAAGATAAACAAAAGCATAAATAGAAGGGATATTGTCATATTGTCATAACACAGACCACTTGCAAAGAAAGAGGAAATATATGAGGCGATGCGGGGGGAGGTCACAAGTCTGGCACAGAAACATGATGTATTAATAACGGGGGACTTCAATTATTCAAATATTGACTGGAGATCCCCCTCTGCCAAAAGAAGGGCATCTAATGAGTGTTTGACTTATCTTTGTGATAATGTCATCATTCAAACAATGGCTCCCCTAATGAAGGGAGTTTTTATTCTAGAGTTGATTCTTACAAACTAGGAGAAACTGGTTGATGGAGTGGAAATGGGGGAAATTTTGAGAAGTAGACAGTTCCATGTTAGAATTTACAATAGAGAATGAGAGGGAAGCATTGTGCAGCATTCACTTTTGATTTGGGGAGAGCAGATTTCAGAGGATTCCAGAAAAGAAAAGGTGGGACCCCATAAGCTAAAATTCTCCAGGGGAAGTCAGCCCAAGAAAGATAAGAAGCTGTCAAGAATGAAATTCCAATGACACAAAGAACAATTCCAATGAGAAGAAAAAGAGAGTTGTCTAAATAGGTCGATTAGATTTTAAAGATGCAGAGAGAAGCTAGGGGTAATGGCAGGTAACAGTGTGCCAATACAAAGCAACAAATGATATTCACATAAGGTTTTTAAGGTTTGCAAAGCACTTCACACACACTACCTAACCTGTATCTCCTCAAAACCCTGGAAGATAAATGCTGCTATTCTCCCAAACATGTGGAATGGTCCAATAACTTCTGGATCAGAAGTATTAAAACTCAGAATCAGTTGAGGCAGACAAGTAAAGACACTGGTGACAAAAAGCAGTGGTTTAAAAAAAGATGTTGGGGGGCAGCTAGGTGGAGAAGTGGAAAGAGCTCTGGCCTTAGAGTTAGAAGGATATCAAAATCTGATCTCAGATTCAAATCTGGCCTCAGACACTTCACACTTCCTAGCTGGGTGACCTTGGGTAAGTCACTTAACCCCGATTACCTCACCAAAAAAAAAAAATGCTGTTGGGAGAAGGAAGAGGATCAAGGAAGGGATAAAATGACTGCTAGAGGTGGGTGTGATCATAGTCATGGACAAGAGAGAGCAGAAGAAGCATTCCACTTGTCCATCTTGCATTCGTCTTTGAGTCAGGGAGAACACAACAGAAACGGCTAATAGGGAGGGTATACCCAACGTGAGTAGGGGGACTGTAGGAGAGCACCCCGCTGCCCTGGCTGAAGCCAGCCCACCAGGCCAGCTGAACTGCATCCCAGGGTGCTGAACTCATTGGCAGATGCATGGTCAGTGACTTCTAAAAGATGTGGAGAATGAAGTGCTGAAAGAATAATGAGGGAACGATCTTTTTTTTTTTTTTTTTTTTTTTTAGGAAGAGATGAGGCTGTAAATTAGAAGCCAATGAGCTTGACTTCAACTCCTGGGAGAATCCAGACTGTATTATTAAAAGGATGATTAGTGAACCTGTAGAAAAGGCTATAATAATCACAGAGTCAACACGGTTCCAACAAGGACAAGTCATACCAGATGAACCTCATTTCCTTTTGTTTTTTGATGGAGTTACTAGACTGGTAGGTCAGGAGAATGTTATAGGTGTAACTTACCTAGGTTTTAGGAAAGCAGTTTACAAAGGTTCTTATGCTTTGCTTGTGTAAAAGAATGAGAGATGTGAGCTATAAGACTGCACGATTAGGGAATCTCAAAATCATTTGTCGACAGTTGGATGGAATAAGTGATCAATGAATGGTTTGATGTTAACTTGGAACGAGATCTCTAATGGAATGCCCCCAGGATCATTAGGCTAGAGCAGGAAGGGACCCTAAAGATTCCTTCTCCAACCTCCTCCTTGTGCACACCAGAAAACTCAGAACCAAGGAAAGGGAAATGACTTGCCTGAGGTCACATAGGTGCGAAATATCAGAGCAGGGATTTGAACACAGGTCCCCTGACTCGAAATCCAGCATTCTTTCTGTTCTACATATGAATATATATATCCACACACTTATAAAATACATATAATATATACATACACATGTGTATACATAGAATACATATATAGAGAGAATACATATGTTTAGACCAGGGGTGGGGAGCCTGCAGCCTCAAAGCCACATGTGGTCTTCTAGGTCCTTGGGTGTGGCCTTTTGACTACTCCAAGTTTCATAGAACAAATCCTTCCCCCCCCCTTTTTTTATTAATTTATTTAGATTTATTAACAATCACTTCCATATGCTTTTGAGTTTAAAATTTTTCTCCCCCTCCCCCTCCCAAGACAGTGCACAATCTGATATAGGCTATACATATATATTCCTATTAAACATTTTCACATTAGTGATGTTGTAAGAATTAGAACCAATAGGAGGAACCACCAGAAAGAAGAAACAAAACTCAACAGAAGAAAAAAAAATAGCAAATAGTATGCTTTGATTGGCATTCAAATTCCATGGTTCTTTCTTGGGATGTGGATAGCATTTTCCATCACGAGGCCTTTGGAGATGTCTTAGATTCTTGTATTCCTGAGAAGGGCTAAGTTTATCAATATTAGTCATAGCACAATGTGACTGTTACTGTGTATAACACTCTCCTGGTTTTGCTCACTTCACTCAGCATCAGACCATACAAGTTTTTCCAGGTTTTTCTGAAGTCAGCCTGTTCATCATTTCTTATAGCACAACAGTATTCCATTACATTCATATACCACAACTTGTTCAGTCATTCCCCAATTGATGGGCGTCCCCTTACTTGCCAGTTCTTGGCCACCACAAAAAGAGGTGCTATAAATATTTTTGTACTTGTGGGTCCTTTTCCCATTTGTATAATCTCTTTGGGATATAGCCCTAGAAGTGCTATTGCTGGGTCAAAGGGTATGCACAATAGTTCTAAATTGCTCTCCAAAATGGTTGGAACAGTTCACAACTCCACCAACAATGCGTTAGTGTTCCAATTTTCCCACATCTTCTCCAACATTTATCATTTTCTTGTTTTGTCATCTTGGCCAATCTGATAGGTGTGATGTGGTACCTCAGAGTTGTTTTGATTTGCATTTCTTTAATCAATAGTGAATAAATCCTTTTATTAAGGGGATTTGTTTTGTGAAGTTTAGATTCAGTCAAAGGGCCGCACTTGAGGACCTAGAGGGCCACATGTGGTCTTGAGGTTGCAAGCTCCCCAATCCTGGTTTAGACGGTATGTAGGTATGTATATATGTATGTCAAGATATCACCCTAGGATGTCATTGGTCCTCTTCAAAAACAAAGGACAAACAACAACACATATATACCTATAGATCACTTTATCTATCTATATCTATCTATCTATCTATCTATCTATCTATCTATCTATCTATCTATCTCAGGAGCTCTGCCTAGCCATGGACTTTAACATTTCTACCAATGACTTTGAGAAAATATAGTCATATATTTATCAAATTTCCAGAAGAGAAAAACATCTGGAGAGATAGCTCATATACCAGGTGAAAGTTTGGATCCACAAAAATCTTGGCGAGGTAGAAGGCCGGGCAGAAGCTAAAAGGATACATTTTTAAAGGGACAAATGTAGTCTTATACTTGAGTTTAAATAAAATGGCCTCCCAAGTGCAATATGCAGGTGGTTTGCCCAGGCAGCAGTTTTTCTGAAAATTATCGGGGGGGGGGTGGGTTAATGGGCATAACAGACTAATATGAACCAACAATGTCACATGACAGCCAAAAAACTGATCCAATATTAGGTTACATTCAAAGGGGCAGGAGAGGCAGTGTTGCCTAATGAGTAGAGACCCAGAATCAGAGTCTGGATAACTTGGGTTTAAATCCCAATACGTTGGGCGATGTGACCCTGGGTCAGTCACTTAACATCTTAATTTCCCAGGCAACTCTCTAAGACGACATTGTAGAGTAGCTGTTGGCCTGTACTGATAGAGCAGGGTATCCACCAGTGAAATCATACGTCCAAAGCAGGAGAGGCATGATATCCAGGACTAGGAAGGTGATAGTCCCATGCCCATGTCTCCTCCATCCTCAGAAAACCCCCACTGGACTGGCCCGTTCCCACTAGCTGTCACCCACACCTCTCCTCCCTTTTGTGGCTAAACTCCTTGAGGAATCTGTCTGCAATAGATGCTTCCACTTTCTTGCCTCTCCCCCTCTTCTTGACGCCTTGTTTTCTGACCTCGACATTCATCTGAGACTGCCCTTTCCAGAGAACAGACCAGGCAAATATGAAGGGCTGCTAGACCATAGGAACTCAGCGAAGAGACATTACCACTGTGGGCTGAGGTGGTCAACAAAAGATGTCTGCAGGAGCAGAGATTTGAAGTGAAAGAATAATATGAAAGGAAGGGTCCCTTAAAACATCAGCTTAGGCTCCCCAGCCCAGAGGTAAAATGGTAGGAGCTACGGGAGGGGCAAGATTGAGAAGGTCTGTGTTATAATCCACAGGAGTGAGGGAAGGGGAAAAGAGAGGAATGAGGGACGAAAGAGCAGGAAGAGAGAATAAGGGAAGAGAGAGTGAAGGAAGAGCCAGAAAGGGAGCCATGGTGGAAAGGAGGAGGAATATTAAAAAGAGGCGGAGAGAAGTAGGGAAGAGAAAGAGGGAGTGAAGAGAAATAGGGAAGGACTGAAAGAAGAGTGGGAAGAAGGAGAGGAAAAGAGAAAAAGGAAGGGGAAAACGATGGTTTGATTTTTGTCTTTGTATTCCCAGAGCTTAGAATAGTGCCTGGCACAGATGTCTTCCACGGTTCCCTAGGACCACTCATTTTTATGTTTAGTCTTAACAGAGCAAAATGGGATGGGGGTAAACTCAAACCCTTGGGTTTGCTCAATTTACCCCATAATAGAGACTAGCTCTAAAACAGTCACTCAAGTCAGGAGAAATGTTAAGGCACAATTTTTTTGGGAGGGGGGTTTCCTCAAGATTTGTGAACGTCTCCATTTAGTTTTACCTACTGGATTTGGTGCATCGCTCTGTCTCCGCTAGATCATATTGGGTCCTGTGTCCTCCGATCTTAGCTCTCTCTCCTAGCTTTCTCCCCTACCCTTATGCACCGTGACCCTAAGCTTGTCACTTCTGTTCCCTATATAATGCAGATTGTGCACGCACCATCTGCCTCCTAGGGTAAGCCTTGAAGCCCTTTAAGGCTGAGGATCTCTTTCCCCATTTGTAAAATAATCTTGGATTTCATCTTCCTTCTAAGATCATTCTTCCCCTCCCCCCCTTACTAGCAAATACCTACTAAGTGTGAGGCACTGAGATATAAAAATAAAATATAACACTCCCTACTCCTACCAGAGCCTCTTCTACTGGCCGGGGTATGACAGCCAAGGAATACAACACGTAGACGGATGTGTCTATACAAGGCAGGGTGATTCAGATAGTATTGAAAAAGACTGAGGAGGAAGAGAATGATCTTGTGTTCAGCTTTGGGGATAACAGTCCACACGTATTTGTCAAATGCCTGCTTTGGGCCAAGCACTATTCTAAGTGCCCTCTCCAGGCACTTAGCTACTCTGCCTTGTATCACTAATGTCACCCCTTATGTACCTGCTCCCCTGGCCTGCCCCACCCCCAGCTCCATGAGGGCAAAAGCCAATGTGATACTCATCTGTCTTCCAACTAACACCCAAGGAGTGGGGTCCCAACCAACAACCCAGGTCCAGCACCCCGTGACGAAGACCACACGATCTTCTACAATCGATAGGTTGCAATGCTTTTATTAAATTCTTACAAAACAGAATACAAAATTCTGGCATTTGATAGTTGTTATAAAGGAAAACTCTTGAGCTGTATCAGTTTACCTGGTACCCCATAGTTAAAGTGCTTTTTTTTTTTCCCTCCTTTTCTTTCTACTGGGTTGGTGTATATTTTGTTTTTGTTGTTGTTGTTTTTTAGCAGTTTCTAAGCTGACATCCCCCTTCTCATGGGGGCCAGTCTTGGATACCAGCAGTGCAGTGTGTGACATCGTCTCGGCCACTTTCATGAATGGCCTACCCCGGGCGGGGGGGGGGGGGGGGGGGGGGGGGGTGGGCATCTCTTTATGAGCCTTGAAAAAGTCAGGTTCACAGTAACATTTCTAACCAGTTCCAAGTTGAATTAATTGGCTGAAAGGGGAGGAGGGGAAGAGTTGGGCAGGAAGGGGAAAGTGAACCTAAATTTAAAAATCAAAAATAAAAGTCAGTCATCAGTATCAGCTAAGTTCTGAGTAGGGGGGAAAATAGCAATTTGAGTCTCCAAGGCTTTTTTGGGGGGGAAAGGGGGGAGTTAAAAGAAAAAAAATCCCATAAAACTCCCAGCTGGAAAGAACCACTGATTTTCCATTTACACTCCCATCCTACTCAAGAAACTTCAGATACTGCAGACAGAGTCTTTGGAAGTGAGTCAGAAGTCTGACCCGTGAAGGGGGCCGGAGTGAGGGGCAGGAGATTGGAAGGCGGCCTCTCCATCTTCCTCCTCTGTCATGCCCCACCCCACAACACTCAGTAGGTCACTAGCAGAGGAAACTTCAATCCTCCAGGCCCTGCCCTGGCCTGCCAGGTATGTCCAAAGAAGATTTGGGGAGGATTGGAGGTCAAGGCATATGGAGGGGGGGAAACATCAGGAGAAGAGAGTTGCTTCTTTAAAAAAAATAAAACAAAAAACCTCTGCCCCCTCCTCCAGGTGTGACCAGGATTCCAGGTGTAGTGTGGGGATAGCCTGACCCCGACTTACACCATTCAAGTATTCTTAATATAAGACAAATACCCGTTGGGTGGGGGTGGGGGGCAGGATGAAATTGACAAGTCAGAGTAAAAACAAATTGCTCCAAAAATCCCTATAAAAACACAACGTACAATCCAAAGACCTTGGACTCTGAAGAAGCAAGCCTATCACTTCCTCAGAATCCCCAGCTCCCACCTGCGGTTGTCTGAGTGGTTTCGCGGCGTCCCCGGTGGGCATGGGACGAAACTCACGCGGCGTGACCCAGACTAGTCAAGGGAGTTCTGGCCGACGGCTGGAAGGGGTAGCAAGGGGACAAGAAAAATGCTATTGGAGGCTTAGGGGGGCTGACTATAAAGCAAACCTGAGCATTTCTCTCCAAACCTGTCCCACCATCTTCACCTCCCTGACTGGGAAAGAAAAAATTATATATATACACACACACACACACATATATATACATATATATATATATATGCATACATAAGACGGAGCTGGTATTGCATAGTTTATCCCTGCCCAGAATCCAAAGGTGGAGTGGGAAGTAAACACCCACCCAAGGAGGTGCCCTCTCCTGGCTTCGGGGAGGGTCTCTCAACGCGGGACGGCACTGGAGAGAAGATGGACCTGGAGGAGACACGAAGTCTCTCTACAGGATTTCCTGGTTGGAGCATTCCATCGGATGTCTAACTAGAGCCCCCATCCCCTCGGATCTGCTGAGCCCCAGGATCCAAGACCCCCAAAGTCCAAGCAGGAAACTAGAAGCTTTTGTTCCTGAAGGTTGGCAAATGAAATTACTCCCCTTGGAGGCTGGAGTTTGTTTAAGCTTCAGGCTTCAGTGTGGGGAAGGGAAAGACGAAGGACTTCTCCCCATTCTATCCCCACTCAATGAAATTGCCCATTCTGGGCTTAACTCCAAACTTAGGGGAAGGCAGTGGGCATGTCATTGCCCCACTCGTCCTGAGCCCTGAAAATGGGCACAGTAGGCCCAGGGGCCCATGCTCTAGGCACCTGAGCAGCCTGGTCCAGCTAACACAGGTGAATAAGCTTCCCCCTTGTTCCTGACCACCCCCCCCCACCCCCCACCCCCGTTCTCTGCTGTCCTACCAAAGGTTGGCACAAGTTTGACCAGGGTGTGGGGGATAGGGGTGGGGCTGCCCCACCCAGGTACCATAGTAGCACACACCCCCACCTCAGGAGCTGCCAACAAGAACCCCAGGGAACATGGGGAAGCCAGCTCTCCTCCTTCCTCCCTGCCTGGGACATGGGAATCACCCGTATTTTTATGGCCAGACCAAAGCCCAGGATCCCAGCACCTGCCAGCAGGGTCTCATCCCCATCACCAGCAGTCAGGTACACTTGCTTCCCCCAGGGAGACCAATATGTAACAGGGTCCCAGGGAAAAAAAAAATAAAAGGGAATTTGCAGAGGACCCAGATTGTCTGCCCCAGGAGATGGGGGAAGAGGAGGGAGAGGAGTTTTGCCTGTTGGGGATGAAAAAGGGAGAAAGCCAGCCACTACCCTGCTCTTAGACTACATTCTGGCCAGTCAGTGATGGGGTGGGATGGAGAAGGGAGGAGGGAGGGAGGGAGGGAGCCGGGGGAAAGGAAAGCCCCATAGGAGCGGCCCAGCTTGGGCATGCAGGACGTCATTCTCCCGGATCCTACTGCTCCAAGGCCAATGTGTCCAGATGGGCTAAACTCATCCTCCAAGCAGGACCCCAAAAGGAGAGCTTGGGGCTGGGGGAGGGAAGGACACGAGAGGGGAGGAAGGCTATTCTATCTGGAGTGGGTCAACATTTCACCTGGAGCTTAGGCATGGACACACTCCTTTCTCAACAGTGTACCCAGGCCAGGTGGGGAAAACTTCCTTAGAATACTGAGAATTTCCCATGGGGCTGGATAAATGCAAAATAAATTTTTATATATCATATATACATATGTATAAAATGCATATGTATACACATATATAGAAAAAATGCATATATGCAGTGGCAGGGGGTGGTGGGGAAGGGAGAACATTCCTCCCTTCTCCCCCCACCACCAGGGGCCCATCACCTGCTCTGGAAGGCTTAGAGGCTTCTGGCGTTGGGAAAACAGGCCTTCCAACTCCTGAGCTGATTCTTTATACTCCATCTGGAAGGCGGGCAAGGGAAAGGTAAGGGTGGGGGACGGGGCAGGGGATGGAGAACCACGCACCTCTTCACACAACTGACTGACCGTCTTTCACAGTATGGGGTGAGCTGAGCTTACAGCGCATCCTTTGGCGTAGGAAGGGAGGGGACCCCCAA
This sequence comes from Vombatus ursinus, assembly GCF_900497805.2. Classification (NCBI taxonomy): domain Eukaryota; kingdom Metazoa; phylum Chordata; class Mammalia; order Diprotodontia; family Vombatidae; genus Vombatus; species Vombatus ursinus. The sequence goes on from NW_020949696.1 coordinate 4,204,973, forward strand.
CAACAAAAAAGGACCCACAAACGTCAGTGTGCTACACGCCCTTTAAGCGTGCCTGGGGTGTGTGCCGCATTCTTGCTTTGTTGGTAAATACCATTAGATCATTTAAAAAATGTTTATAAAAAAAAAAAAAACTACTCCCAAGGTCAGCTGAACTCCCTGGAAACCAGCCAGAGGAGGGAGTGATCGCCGGCTGGCAACAGCTTAAAAAACCAAACCCAACCCCAGCGAACCCCGACAGGATGAACGCACAGCAGGGGCTGGAGGGGGACCTGGCTGGGGCCGTTACATGTGGTCGCTGACCAGGACCAAGGGGCTGACCAGGTGCTGGGGGGCTGGCGGGGCCTTGGACAGGCTGGCCTTCTGCCGCCGCTGGGCCAGCTTTGACTTGGATGGTGGCGACAGCTGCATGGAACATGAGGTAGCTTTGATGACGATTGGTCGATTCTCTTCCTCCTCCTCGTCTTCTTCACGCTGGGCCAGCTGGCGGTTCACGGCGATCGCCTCTGCCGCGAAGGAGGTGAGTTCTTTGGCACTGCTGTTTCTTGGGGATGAAAGGAAGGGAGAAAAGAGTCAAGGTCAACTCAACAACCCCTGCTGCCTCCCATTACCAGCCCTCTACTACTAGAATTGTGGGGTTTTACTGGGGGGAGGGAAGGATGCAATTCTAGGAGGAATGATGGCAGGGAGTAATTCCCGCCTACATTTCCTCAAAACCCAGATGACATATCAAAAAAGGAGCTGGGACAGGGGTCCAGATATGAGGCCAGAAAACAAAGTGAAAGTCACAATCCCACGCACTCAAGACCGTTGCTTCAGGGCGATAACCACCGGGCTAAGCTGGCCGACAGGAATATTGAACTGCTGCCTCACCAATTTAGGTCTCAATTCTAACCAGGACAAAGCCTTTTTAAGATCTGCATCGGACGAGCCAGCATCTTCTGTCCCCAAACCTCTGGGGTTAGTCCAACTAAGGATGGCCTCGTTCCCTTGCCAGGCCTAGAACCATAAGCTCCTCTCTAGAGGAAGACTGAAAGCTGGGGGTGGGGTGGAGGGGGGATGCCTCACCTCTGCAGGATTATCGGAGTGGGAAAGGTGTTATCCGGAGCACACTGCAATGAGAACACAGCACCTTCATTAGTCACGGGCCAGGCTGGTGGCGAGCTGAGGGCCTCGGTCACTCCTGTTACGGTTACAGGGTGGTTCTGCATCCTCAGCCACGAGAAGGCGGCTGGGACCCTATGCCCAACTTGGATGTGTAGTCCCAAGACCCAGAGGTCCTTCACTGCTGAGCTAGGGAAGGGGTATTTTCCTTAGGAAGGAACGGAGGGCCCCTAGGAGCTTCAGTGAGAAGAACGTAACCCAATTTATGCCTGAGAAAATTCTAATCCTGACCCTGCCATTTAGTAGTTCTGTCACCTTGGACAGACAGATTCCTTCCCTTTGCTCTCTCGTTTTCCTCATCTGTAGAGTTGGGCTAAGAGAAGCAGATAGCTACAAAGCACTCTGTGAATCACAAAGGAGTGTGCGTATAAAGGTTATGATGATGACCTTTGCCGCCAACACTCCTGTGGCCTTGGGCCAGGCCCTCCGCTTCTCTGGGTGTCAGTCCCTTCTCACCTGGGAAGCGAAGACCCTGGACATCACCACCCACCTCTCTTACAAGGGCAATGGAAATCCAATGAGAAAATGCATTGGAGAGCAATTTAGAAAGAAGCCGAGTTAACGTGCACGCGTAAAGGATGAACGCCATCATCATTAGCGTAGGGAAACAAAGGCATTTTCCCTGATGGCAGCACTTCCTAACATTTCTGAAGCCAGGAATGCTTTAGATTCATAGAATGCTAGACCCAGGAGGGATCCTAAGAGATCATCTAGTTCAATCTTCTCATTAAAGAAAAGAACAAACAGATGAGGAAACTGAGGCAACCTGTACAAAGTCACCAGGAATAAATTACATCTGTTCCTAGACTTAAATTAATACATATTAAATGTAAATAATATATGCAATAAATGTAAACAATGTATTATAAATATTGTAAATGTAAAGAATAAATTTACATGACAGATGTCGACACTGAGGCACAAAGCGGTCATGCCACTTGTTCTAGGTCAGACAAGGAAGTCAGACTCCACCAGCTTGCAATGGACAAAGAGATGGACGGAGTGGGGACTGGAAGTAAGCTTCCCAAGGTATAACGAGGTCCCAAAAACCAACTAAAATCACCATGAGGATGTATAATGGGGTGAAGAATAACTTCATTTCCAGGACATCTCAATGTTGTTTGGACCTGCTCCCAAATTTGGGTGGGGGTTATGTGTAATAGATTTTTCCACATATACATTCATTTTTCTTCTTTTTTTAAGGTCTCCTATTAGGAAGGCAGCCTCCATTTTGACCAATAATTATAAAACTTATTCTATACCTCTGTGACTTTAGGCAAATCAGCTGAGCCTCTGTTTCCTTCTTTGAACTCCTAAGGTACTTTCTAGCTTGATGTAGGGCGGATACACTTGAATTCAGGAAGATCTAAATTTGAATACTACCTCAGACACTCAGTTGTCTGACCCAGGGGACATCATTTAACCACTCTGGACCTCAGCTTCCTCACATGTAAAATGAAGGAGGTGGATTTGATGACCACTGAGGAAATTTCCAGCTCTGAATCTCTGATGTATGGATCGTTCTCATTCAAACCTTTTGACAGCTTTGGGGCCTTCTCTATTCCCACCTCACCTATCCAATCTCTCCTTCAACAAGTAGTTTTTAAAGAGACATGCAAGCTTTGTGCACCACCACCATTCTAGACCAGCCTGGCACTTGGTCGTCATGGAAAGCCACAAAATCTGAGGGAGATCGCTAGCTTCTCCCTTTCTCCTTTCCACGCTGTGCTCAGACCCCAAGGACAGCCCGAGTCCAACAGACCGTCCCGGATCACCTCGGCCAACCCTCACCACTCCCCAGTTTCCCAACCCCATGAATTTCTCTAGAGCTATCTATGCACCCCACTCATTCAGCCCTGAGCAAATATGACCGAGGATTATTAGTTCTTTTCCTATGTTTATTTGCCTTATCTCCTCCAAACAGACGTTTATCTGCAGGGACTGAGCCTTCTCCTTCTTCATGGCCCCTGGCACAGGAATGGAGGAGCCTCTTGTTCACAGGCAGCCTAGGACAGTGGGCCTCTCTGGCCTGTGGAAGCCAGGAGACCTTCCTTATGTTCTCTCTCTCCCTCCTTCTGGACAGGTCTCTCTACTTCAGAGACGTTACTGTTAACTGTTTCTCTCCTCTGATGTCTCTTAACTACTCAGCATGGTGAAGTAGGCCGAATATCGGTCTAGGCTTGGACCCAAATCCTAACTCTGACACTTAATTATCTGTGCGATCCCGGGCAAGTCATTTGACCGAAGTCTCTGTTTCTTCCTCTGTAACATGGCGGGACTGGACTAGCGCTATGTCAAGATCTAAAGAGGCCGTACAGGCAAGGAGTCAAACACACCTGAATGGAAAAACAAATGATAATCTTTGTGTCAATATAATTGGGTTCCTTCATAATCCTTTGTATTTCATTTTACGTATTGAAAAGGGGTCCGCAGGCTTTTCCAGACTGCTAAAAGAGTCCAGGACAAACACAAGGTTAAGAACCCCAGGATTCCAAGGGTGCCCGGTAGTTGATACCAGGTCTGACGGTCTGACTGTCTGTCACGTCCCTGTGCAGTTGGGGAATGCACTAGCTTTTGGGGCTGCCTTTCTTCCAGCGTCCAGAGGACAGTGAGGAGGAGGAGGGGGTAGAAAACGCCAAGAGGCAGATCTAAGCTTAACTGCAGCTACCCCAAAGTGGGAGGGAGTCCTTGGGCAGTCTCCTCTCATGAGAGGTCATCAAGCAAGGTCTGGAGGATTACTCATTACAGGGGAAATTCTTGACCAGGTATGAGCTAGACTAGATATCCTGAGGTTCCTTCCCTCTCAGATGCTCACTTACATCTGTGAAAAACCTTCCAAGAAATCTTCCTCACACCCCGCCCACACCCCAGGCTCCAGCAGCTGGTGGTGACCTCCACCCCATCTTTCTCTGCGGCACTTCGTGTGCGTCTCAGTCTTAAAGATCTAACTTCCAACACACAATAATCTGCTTCACGGCACCATTGTCTCTCCGCCTCCTGTAGCCCCAACAGAGGTCAAATTCATGTCCACTAGCTAGCATCTATTAAGAGCATCCTCTGTGCCAAGCACCGTGCTAAGCACCCGGCAAAACAAGCTTCCCTGCTCCCAAGGAGCTCACCATCTAATGGAAGAGACTCTGGTAGAACCTCCCCTCCCCCCACCAAGCCAATCACTGTCTGTTGAATTAAACTGAGCGATGGCCATCTATCTACTCCCTGAAAGGCTCCAGCCAGGTGGCTTCAATGGACCTCAGTTTCCTAATCTGTAAAGTAAGAGGGATATGAGATGACCTTTCTAAGGTCCCTTCCTCCTGTAAAGTTTAAGAGTTGGCACAGAATTGTGGGAAGAGCACCGGGTTTGGAGGCAGGCGACACGTGTGGAAGTCTCATCCTGACTTCTCGATAGCTTTAGGACCACAGAATGTGAGTCACAATTTTCCTCATCTGTAAAATGGGGACACTCATACTACCTACTTCACAGGGCTACTGTAAACCTGAGAATACTGTAGAAACACGAGGACTTATTATTACCCATTACTACGTCAGACCAGCTCACGGTGTCCCATTATTCTGATTTTCCCAGTTTTATCATCAGTCACGAGCTCTCAGGGGCTCAGTTCCCTTCATCTGAAAAGGTGTCTTCCTGGTCTCACATTCTGTAATTTTTTGACGCCTCGAGTAAAACCCAGGGTTGAGAAACCCCCACCTTTGTCCCCTTAAGGACTCAGAGGGTAGTGACCCTTCCCCCTCCTTCTTCAAGTTCAAACACATCACCACGGAGACCCCAAGGAGCAGACTTGGATACTCCCCAGCCCCAGTGACACTTACCCCCTGCACCCAGGGGTGCTGCAGGACCTGGGCCGCACTTAGCCGCTTCTTGGCATCCCGGACGAGCAGCTTGGAGATGAGGTCTTTGGCTCCAAAGGAGATATGGGCCCAATCCTTGTCGGGGAATTCGTACTTGCCTGCCTGGATGCTCTCAAAAAGCATGTTCTGGGGGGAGGGCCAGACCAGGTTAGTTGAGGAATGATTGACTTTAAGAACCCTAGTCCCCGACCCGCACCCCTGCTGCGGACGCCACGAGAGGTCTGGACACCGTACGTGTCACTGGGGATAGTTGAGGGAGCTGGGGAAGAAGTAGGGGACGTGATCCCTCTCTCTCTCGCCCCGAGTGTGCATGTATGTAAGTGTGTGTCTCTGTCTCTGTCTCTGATCCCCGCAGTGGTGGGAGGCATCCTGTGGGTGAAGGAGGCTGGGATTTCAATCCCAGCTCGGGAGCCGTGTGTGAATGGCCAGCTCTCTTGGTCCCAGGGTCCTTCTGTGTCACATGAAAGGTGGGATGAGAATAGCTGCACAGGACCGTTCTAGTACGGGCATTCTGTGAAATAGCATTTACAGGGCCAAGAGAACAGATCTCTGCTCGGTCCCAGAGGACGAAACTTGGAAAATGTGAGAGGGATGAGAAAAGTCATAGAGGGTCAATTCTGGCTCCCCCGAACTTCTTAACCATCGAAATCCATGATGATCAGAGGGAGAAGCAGGGGGTAAGCAGTTCAGAAACCCAGCGAGCACCAAAGAGATGCCAGGGCGGGCCGGGCCGCCCCAGGACCCCTACCTGGCAGGTGTGGCAAGCTTCACCCCGGTCCCAGCCGCAGTCGCTGCCGCAGTGGCCCACGAATGGCGGGTAGCCACTGAGCAGGATGTAGAGGATGACCCCAAGGCTCCAGAGGTCACACCGTTTGTCATAGATGGTGGCCTCCTCGTTGAAAGCTTCCACCACCTCGGGGGCCATGTACTCTGCAGAGCCACACTAGGAGGGAGCAGGGAGGGGGCAGGGTTAGAACCGGCCGCTGGGAGAGCAGCAAACACGGGACGAAGACCCGTGGAGTGCGCGGCACAGGGGACGTGGAGGGTGCTCAGAATTTGGTGCCGGGCGGGCTGTGGCGGCAATCAGATTCAGCCCCTTCATTTTCAGAGGACGGGCTAACACCGACGGCAGGCAGCCAACGTGGGGTTTGAGCTCTCCTGAATGTGCTCACTTTGGGTTCCCTAGACTACCCTGCAGGGACAAGCCCCAGACAGCTCGTCCTACACAGGTCCAGAGAAAGGACGCACAGAGAAAGAGGGGACCCACGATCTCAGGCCGGGGGTGCCAAGGGCCCAGGGCCTGGCACAGCCTGTGCTTCAGGAGGGCATCAGGAGCTATGGGGTAGTCAGGGAGGACTTCTCAGAGGGGACAGCAATTAAAAATAATTAAGATAAACAGAGAGAAAAAGGGAGGAGGAGCAGGTCGAGAATAGGCAGCCCATGTACCCAGAAGACAATCCACTGGAAGGTTGATCAGCTACATTGGACAGTCAAGTCCAGACTGGTCAAAGCCTCAAATGCCGGGCCAAGGAGCTGTGGGGTGAGAAGGCCCAAGGGTCCCACGGAGAGAGTGCTGGTGTGGAAGCAAGAGGACCTGGGTCTGAATTCTCCTGGGTGGCTGTTGGGCATATCATGTTTCCTCTCTGGACCTCAGTTTCCTCATCTGGGAAGACCTTGGAAATAATCTCTGATCCAACCTCCTCAATTTTATGATCACAATTATGACAACAGAAGCTGGCGTGTACACAGTACTTTGTCTACACAACAACTTTATGCACATTATCTTTTTTTATGATGATGACAATCCTAGGAGGGAGGGGTTGTTATGATCCCCATTTTACAGATGAGGAAACTAAGGCAGAGGTTAAGTGGTTTGCCCAGGGTCACACAGCTACTAAGAGGCATGGTTTGAAACCAAGGTCTCTGAACTGAGTGAATGTTTGTAGATTGACTCATTGATTGAGCCTCAGTTTCCTCAATCTATGAAATGAGGTTAACACTTGTAACTATTTCAGAGGACGGCTGTGAGGCTCAAATAGATGAGTTAACAATGCATGTGGACCACTTTGCATGCTTTAAAGTACTACAGCAAAGCCTGTTTTCTTCCTCTGTCAAACAGAGGGGATCAGACGTCACGGCCTTCAAGGTCCCTTCCAACTCTATCCTGTGATCTTCTGTCTCTCATATCCACTTTCATCTGAGCCCCACCCACGCCAGCCACCCAGCCAGGTCTGCCCAGAGTCAGGACTCTTGCCTGGGGGCGTGAGCCTCCCTTCCAAAATGGAAAAAGAGGCTGTGGTTCCACAGGAATGTGGCTGTAGTTCTCTCTCTCTCTCTCTCTCTCTCCAATGAGAAGGTAAACGGGCTGCCCGCCAAGGATTTGCCTAACCCCATTCCATGTAGTTAGGGTGACTCCCCCAGCCAAGATGCCCCATCCCTGGGGCACTAAACCGACATATGACCTCGCATAGGGCCCCACGTCCTCCTGTGGGGCCACAGGAGGCAGGAGGCCTGGACTTGGGAATACAAGGACCTGGGTTTGAATCTCGCTTCTATTCCTTGTTACCCCTGGCCCTTGGGTATGCCCCTTCACAGCTTGGGAGGACAACAGTACAGGCATCTCTTAACTGCCTCCTGTGTGCCAGGCACCGTCTCAAGCACTGGGGATCCAAAGGAAGGCAAAAGCCCTGCCCTGGGGTGCTCACAGACCGTCTAATCATGGGGTGCTCCGGCCTCCCTTTGAATGCTGCTCAAGACCGTTCCCAGACTGTGCTTGGAATCACAGGAACCAAAAAGAACATCAGAGAGGGAGGCCTAGCCCAGCCTCCTTTCCTCTTCCCCAGGACCAGCCAAAGACACAGAAGTCTTTTTCTCTGCCTCTTTCTTCCTTACCCTTCTAGTCTCCCCCTACCACCAATCCCCCGGTTCCCTTTTACCCACTAGCTCACAAACTGGCCAGGGCATCAAGAGCCTGCAGGCTGGCACACGCCTTTTGCCTTGCCCTTACCATAATGCAGGAGAACTGGGGGAGCAGGAAGCCCGGGAGAAGTGGGGAAAGAAGAGGTCAGTCCCTACGACTTTTCTAAGGCCCAGCAGAAGCCAATAGAGATGAAGGCCAGGGACAGGGCAAGGGTCCAGACACCCTTCCAACAGGTCCTGGAGGGGCAGCTAGGTGGCGCAGTAGATAAGAGTGCCGGACCTAGAGTGAAGAGGACCTGAGTTCAAATGTGACCTCAGACACTTACTAGCTGTGTGACCCTGGGCAAGTCACTTAACCCCAATTGCCTCCAAAACAAAACAAACAGGTCCTGGCTTTTGGTATGCCATTCACAGGAGTCTGTCATGGGGAACTCAAAGACGGGGGACCGCACCACAAAGATCACTGACTTGGGAGTCAGGAGATTAAATTAGATACCACCTGTAGAGGTCTTTGCTGGCCTTAAAATGCTATGTCAATGCTAGCTACTACAACTGTGATCATCTGTGTTTCTCTTCCATTCTAGCATCACCAGTTGTTTTCAGCGTGAGCCTGGCTGGCTTTGCCATATAACCTCCTGGGGTTTAAGAGTCTTCACTAAAGCGATCCTGACTCCCAGGCATTTTCTCCGTGTCCCCCATTCCCTCGTCATCTCGGCCTCCTGGCTTCCTTCGAGGCCCAGCGACGCCCCCCCCACCAAGGAAGCCTCTCCAGCCTCGTCTGCGTGCCGGTGCCTTCCCTCTGTGGATGATCTCCCATTTCTCCTGCTTGTGGCTTACTGTACTGGTACATAGAATGGGAGCTTCCTGAAAGCAGAGGGATGATTTTTTGCCTTTCTTTGTACCCCCAGCACTTTGCAAGGTGCCTGGTGTATACCAGGGGCTTAATCAACTGCCTGACTAAGGAAGGAATTATTCTGGAGAGCACCGAATCAAAGGCAGAGCTGCAAGGGACCTCAGACACCATCAAATCTAACTGCCCACCCCCTCATTTTACAGACAAGGAAACTGGAGCCCAGAGAGGCGAGTGACGTGCTTGACACACAGCCAGAAGGGTCTGATATTGAAAGTCCCTTTCACTGGCAGCCACCGGGTGCAGAAGGGGTTAAGGCACAGAGCACTAGCTAGCTAGCCAGCCACGGGGACTTTCCAGCCTCCCCAGAGCTGTGGGGGAGGGGAAGAGGGAGGCCCTCTGTGCACCAGAGACAGGAAGCTTGATGGGGAGAAGAGGGGGGCTGGGCAGCTCTCCCCGACTTCTACACCCAGACAGCCCCCGCTCTGCGAGACAAAGCACAACTTTGTGCCGGAGAGGGGAAGGTTGTCTGAGAAGCCAGGCCCAGCCGCATGGGGGATGGAGGGTGGCCCCAGCTGGGAGCCTCACCTTCCCCACCCAGCAGGACAGGGTTGCATCAGCTCCTTCTCCGCCCAGACTGGGCTTCTAGCCAAGGATTCCGCCTTGGGGAGGGGCAGGAAGGGCCAGGCAGGAGGGGCTAGATATGGGAAGGTTAGCTCCCTCCTTGGCCCCTGCACACCCTGCACGAGTGAGGCTGTCCCCTTCTCAAGAAAGGACTCTGTCCAGTGACTACCTTGGCCTGAGAATTAGCACCAGAAGGCGCACCCAGTAAATCTTTTGTGAAACCATGTGCCTGCTGTGCCCCAAATGGGTGCCATAGCTTGGTAAGGCACAGCCAGGGAGCTCTCTGGGGGCTACTCTCCTGCTTCTGTTGTCCCCAGGAAGGCCAGGGTAAGAGGTCAGGTCAGAGGCTACTGGCGCTGGGGGGCAAGCAGGGACAACCCCCAAAATCTGACTTTAACCAAAGAGTGGGGCAGAATGGGACTGACAGGGTGCCAAGTGGCTGGTGGGCAGGGATTTCACAGGACCGAAGGGTTAGGAGACACACAGCCAACCACAGCCTGCGTCCTCCCTCCGAAGTCCCACCCATCTCTGGTTCTCAACACCACAACACACATATGTGCACGGGGGGGGGGGGGGGGGGGGGGGGGGGGCCCCCGCCCCCGCGCCTCGAAGCCCCTCCTCTCTTCCTTTGCCCAAGCCTCGTCTGACCCATTTCTGGGTGCCCTGAGCGTAGGGCCCCACCCTCTCACCCAATCAGAGCGGCTGTTGCTAAGGCGAGCCCTAAGCTCTCTCCCTCTGGCTCCTCCCAGTGCTGCTGGGCTCCACTCCAGACCAACCAGGAATGGGGGTGTTATGTAACTCTGGGGCCCGTGGGGGCAGGGCGAGTTACAGCCCCAGAGAAAAAAGGAAAAGGGTAGTGCTCAGCCCAGCATTCCACCGGGACAGCCCAGGAGGAGCAGCTCCCCGGGGAGCCCGGGACAAAGCACCCCCAGTGAATCCTGATCCACCCAGTCCCTTAAAACTCAGCGGTCATCGCTTCCAGGCACAGATAGCCAGCCAGCTTAGAGCTACAGTCACCTCGACCTCAGGGTACTGGCCTGCTCACCTCAAATCCACATCATCCCTGGCTCCCTCTCTCTCCAGAAGCACACCGCAGGCTGCCAGGGCAATGGAGGGAAAGAGAGGCACAGTAGAGGGTTTCCTAACCCCTCAGCCCAGGGTGGGCACTTGCCTCCCAACCTCACCGCTGCATAGGCCAGCAGAGGGCACTCCTCAAGGGCAGGCCTGGGGCCAAGAGGCAATGAACTCTCACCTCCACCTCTGGGAACCTGAGCAGGGTCAGTGGTGAGCAAGACTTACCGGTGTGAGCAGCTCTGGGGTGGAGATGGGAGAGCAGTCACCATTGAGCTTAATGCCACTGCCAAGGTCAAAGTCGCAGATCTTGACTGGAGAAACCTGGCGGGAGGAGCGGGAAGTGGGAGACAGGCAGGTGCCCAGCCCACCGTGAATACCCCCCCCTTCTAAGCACACTCATCAGACCTTCAAGGACTTTCCCCACATCCACCCTGGGAAGGGAGGGCATGCAGATATGGTCGTTCCTATGTTACAAGTGGGGAAACCAAGGCAGAAAGCTCAAGGGATTTGCCCAGGGCTACCCAGCTAGTGAGTGTCAGAGGTGGGATCTGACCCCAGATCTCAGGACTCCCAAGTCTGTCATTTTTTCCTTCTAAATCACTGCCCCTCCCTATCCCAGACCCTGTCCGGTTATAGCCGGCTGACCTCTGGCACCTAGTGAGAAGCCAGGCCCAGGGAGCCAAGAAATAGAGGAGGTGGTGTCCTGCTGGCCAGGGCAGCCTCACAAAGGCTCAACTCCCCAAGCAAAGTGAGGGCAGGCCCCCAAGGCCACAGGCAGGCTTGCTACACAGCCCTGACACCATGACTGGGGATACTTATTTCCTGTTAGTTCCTGCCTGCCTGCACCTCTCTGCCTCACTCTCCTTTCCTTGAGCACCTCGACCTGGCCCAGAACCCCTCAGAGTAGGAGAGTACTTTTAGACAGTGTCCTCAGAGGGCTCTGACAGAGGGCATCACACACACCCCCATTTTACAGATGGAGAAACAAAGACCTGATGGAAAGTAGCACCCGAGCACTCACACTGTGAGCTAGCTACAGGAACAGAATGTTAGAATGGAAAGAGCACGCAACGGGGAGTCCTAAAACCTACTACGTTCAAGCCTCCTCACTGCTCTGAGCTCTAGCTTTCGCCTGTGTAAAATAAGGGGGGGCTGGACTGTATCAGGGACACTTACACAATGGTCCCCAGATCCCCCAAGGGGTCCATCATGAGATTCCACGGGGTCTGTGAACTTGTATTTTAAATATATTTATTTTGAATATCTTTTAAAAATTTATTAAATTCATTTTCAGTATCTTTATAAGTGCATTTCGATATCACTTGTAATCGTTTGTTTTTTATTTTATGCATAAAAAAAAGGGGATTCTGAGAAGGGGCAGGCCTCCCCAGGTGTGCTGCCAAAGGGTTCCCGGACCCAAAGGAGGCCCTTGGACCAGGTGATTGTTAAGGGCCTTCCCACCTCTGAGGGTGTGTGCTTCTGAGTCAGCAGCAGAGCTGGGGACTTGGGTCTCTGAACTTACCCCCAAATGCCCCTGCTCTAAAGTCTGCATCCCAAGGGGCCCACTGCTCCCCTCCCCCCAGGTACCAAGCTTCTTGGCCGCTCCTCTCAGGAGCCTCTCCTCACCTGGTCAGGATTTTCACAGAGGATGTTTTCAGGTTTAAGATCCCTGTGTGCAATCCCTGGGGGAAAGCCAGACAGCAGAGGCAATGTCAAGAGGGCGGGGGAGGGCACTGGAGTCAGGGGAGGGAGGATGGGGCCAGCAGAACCCAGGTTTTCTCAGAAGGCCCAAGGTGTTGAGGCTCCCTCGTTTTAGGGGGTGGGAAGGGGGTCCCCAGCAGGAAGCAGAGAGCCATGTAGCTGGTGCGGGGAGGGGGTAGGGTGGGAGAAAGGGGAGGAGAGAGAGGGAGGGGGCCCAGGCTTCTGGCCCAATCCTCCGCTTCTCTCCCAAGTCCCTTCCCCTTATACCCCGACATTGCCCACCTTTATTGTGCAAGAAGTCAAGGGCGCTGGCAATGTCCTGGACCACCATGCTGGCCTCAAGCTCGTTGAAATGACGTCGTTGATGGATATGAGAGAGGATGGAGCCTGCCGGGGGAGGGGCAGAGGGGAAGAGGTGGGTAAGGCACAGGTCATGGGGGAGGGCCAGCCTCATCCCCACCCCACACAGAACCCTGGAAAGGGAGGACCCCGGCGCTGCCACCTTTATAAGGCTCTGTTGGTATGCTTCCAACATGTTTCTATTGGCTTTCCTCACAACCACCCAAGGAGGCAGACAGTGCAAGGGTGACCATCCCTGTTTTCAGAGGAGAGAACCAAGGCTCAGAGCGCCGGCTTGCATAGAAGTTACCCAGTTAACGAGGAGCCAGGCTCCCTCTGACACCGAGTTTAGTGCTCTTTCCACTAAAACACACTGCATCAAGGGATGCTGCCGAGAAGGGTGACCGAGCCTGCCTCCTGCATCTCCTGGCTCTGGGGCAGGGGGCTTTTACCATCATGGGGACCATGCCTCATACCCACAGCACTTCACAGTTCACCGCCCCCCACACCTGCCTCCCAACCACACCGGCATGGAGGCGAGGGGGCACCCCTGCCCTTCCTCTTTTATAAGACAAGCAGTGACTTGTCCGGGGTCACAGAGACCATCAGCAGCTCTGAGACTCAAAACCGGGTGTGTAATCCCAACTACAGACACCCTTCTCCCACTCCTGGCTTGCCTCTCTTCCAACATGCACCAGGAAAAAGGGGCAAAGAGATCAATTTAGGCTTGACCTCAGTGAGAACTTCTCAACCAGAGAACTCTGTGAGTGCAGCCTGCTGCTGCAACAGGTAGCAAGATCCTCCCCTCCCTGGAAGTCTCCAGGTAAAGGTTAGGTAACCACCCTTGGGTATACCGAAAAAGGGACCTTCAGGCAATCCAGGGACTGGTTGGTCTATTTCCTTCCAGACTCAGCTCAAATCTCCCCCACCCATACACACATGAACACATACAGAACTCTTCAAGAAGCCTTTCCTGACCCATTGCCCCCTCTGGAGAAGATACAATCATTTATATGTCATTTCTTCCATTAGTATACAAGCTCCCTAAGGCCAGAGACTGATTTTTTTTTTTTTATCCCCATCACTAAGCCCTATGCCTGGCACACAGAAAACACTTCACAAATGTCTGTTGGTTTGACTTTGTCTAGATGCCCATAGAGTTCCCTTTAAATCAAAGATCCTGTACCTCTGAATCTGGAATCCCTCAAAAAACAAACAAACAAACAAAAAAAAAACCCAACACCCTTAGAGACTTTTTTATGGGTCTATCATGGGAATTTCTCTGAACTCTGCCAGAACTAGTTCCTATTTCCAGCCAGTCCCACCTCTTAGGACACCCGACCGCTTGCCAAGGCAAAACCACTTTGCTCAATCGGACAATTCCCTAAGACGCCAAGAAGGTGCTGCTACCTGCGTCATTCTGCGGAATTCCCTCATTCAGGAGTTCCTTAGGCCAGAGCAACAACCTCAAATAGGAGGAGGGGCCACCAAGCCACTAAGTAGAGAAGGATCCCTGAAGTCCACATGTCATCTCACCACCTCTATTTTACTGTATTCCTATTGATTTTGGTAACTATTTCCAAATGGTATTTTACCCTAGTTTGGGCCTCATTCCAGAGTATTGGGGGCTGAGTGTTTGACACTCCTGCCCCAGAACAGCTGTTCTCAATATGGGAGACGAGTTCAAATTTAATTGATTTAAATGATTTTCATAATAATACTAAGATAAAATGCACCAAAACAAAAGCTCTTGGGGGGAGGGGGTCCTTGATCATCTTCAAGAGAATAAAGGGCTCCTGAGACCAAAAAGCTTGAGAACCACTGTACCAGACTAATGAAATCCCAGGTCCAGCCCCAATCTCTTTCTTAATATCCCTTCTGAGTATCTAAGGGGATCCATTCCTAATCTGATGCTAAAGAGAGCCCTCTCAAGAATCTCCATTCTCCTTTAATTTCATGGATTTTTTTGGATTTCATTAAAATCCATAATTTCACGGATTTTCATCGTCTTTTTTTAACTTGTCTTTTGTGTCAGGAGTTAGGGAGTGGGGGAGACAAGAGAGAAGAACGGTGTGCTAATGCCCTATGGGAGTCAGGGGAAAACCTAGACATGTACCCGCAGCCTCCCATAGAATCCCCTCATACTTACCACCCCGCATCTTCTCAAACACCAAGTAGAATCTCTCTTCTTCTTCAAAGAACTCTATCAGTTCAAGGACATTTCTGGGGGAAAAGAGGAAGGGGGGGCAGGAGAAGGTGCTTCAGGATCAATCCCCCCATTCCAATCTTTTATGGGCAGCCCTGGGCCCTGAAGGAGGATCTGAATTCCCTCCCACTTTAGAGGAAGGGGCTATGCAGCAGAGGCCAGCCTCACCGGGTTGGGGCCGGGGACAGGGGAGGGAGGAGGAGTGGACCTTACTAGACTTATTTGCCTGTCAAAATGACCTCCATCAGAGAACTGAAGGCCTTTATCCATAGGCAAGCTCAGAAACGCAGTATGGACATGGGACAGGACGGCAGGAAGAAGCCAAGAGCCGAGACTCCCAAGGCAGAGAGATGGGGGCGAGGGTGCAGAGGGAAGGAAGGATTCATTACCGATGTCCCTGGCACTGGTACAACATCTCTACCTCCCGAAACACGCGACTTCGTATGTGGCCCAGGCGCTTCTCAATGATCTGCAAAAGAGCAAGGCTGGTGGAGTTACTAACAAGAGAGGAGCTACCCACTGGGCCCAGAGGACTCCAGAACAGCCTGGCAGGAAGAGGGCTAGGGGAGCTGGGAGGTTCAGAGGCAGAAGGGCCCTCAGACCTGGCGCTCAACACCAGGCAGGAAATGCAAATATTCTTTATCACTTTGTAGCTAAATGTTTAGAGTTCTCTATTAAAATGTAAATCTCCAGGGAAAGTGGACTGGAGGTCTCAGTTCCTAGCCCTTTAAGATAAGCTGGGCCTCTGGACACCCGGATAAGGGGGAAGGGGACAAAGACAGGCCTAAACAGGGGAGGGCAAACACCAAACTGTACGCTTTTGCCCAGAGCCAACCCTGCTCCATATGCTGGCTTCCTCTCATCCTTTCCAAACCTGGGGATAGAACGTGATCTGTAAATGCTAGCTATTATTATTACTGTCATTGTGACTGTGATTATTCCTGCTGGCTAGTGGAAGGACGAAGAAGGCCCAGATGTCACTCGTTTCACTATGGGACCCACATCAAGTTCCTGGATAGGCGGCTGGGGCATAAATGCAAACAGCACTTAGGACTTGGGAGGCAGAAGGCCCAGGCAGCTGGAGGTGGGGGGAAAATTTAGCCCTGATCCGGCCATCAGCAAGTCCTGAGCTCAAATCCAGTGTCAGACACTAGCTATGTGACCTTGGCCAAGTTACTTAACTTCTCTTGGCCTCTTCATCTGTAAAATGGGGATGATATAAGCACCTACCTCCAGGGGTAGTTCCCAGGACCCAAAGAGATAATATTTGTAAAGTGCTTAGCTCACTGTCTGGCACACAGTAGGTACTTTATCAATGTCAGCTATTGTTATTAAGCTTGAATCCTGGCTCTGGGCATTATTTAAGTGGACTATATAAGCTCCTTGAGGGGAAGGACTGTTTTGTTTTGGTCTTCCTCTCTCCAAAGCCTAGAACAGTGCTGGACTCAACAGTAAACACTTGTTGAATTGAATTCCACCTGGGAAGTTCAGTTTTCTCTTTGGTAAAATAAGCTGATACATACTCCCTGCTTTACTGGGCTGCTATGAAGAAACTGCTTCAGAGATGGGAGTTTTTACTATGACCAAATAACTGGACATTTATCTCACGTAATCAGTTTAAGGTTTACAAAGCATTTCCATCAAAACAATCGCAGGAATTAAAGACCACATGATTACACCCTCTGTTTCTGAGGTCTTTTCAGATTCTAACTGCCATGACCCCATGTTACTGATGATGAAACTGAGGCCATAAGAGACAAACAGCCATGAAGAGACCAGGGGAGAGTTCTGGCAGGGTCTCAGAATTAAGTGTGGACTCCAAGCTCGTTACCAGGCAGAAAACATCCACTTTAGCCCTGTTTCTGTTGCTGTCTGTGCGACCTTGAACAATCACGGATCTCAGGACCTCCAAGTTCTCCACCCCCCTGACATAAACCTAGCAATGCCATAAGGATGCCTGGTTAAGTATAAAGTATCAGACAGAAGTGCGCGGCAGAACAAAAATCCTAAGGGTTTTCCAAAGCAATACACAGAGAAAAACAGCAGGACACTTTTCTCCCCTAACCTCTACAGGAGTTAATCAGTCCCAGGACCTGTGCTGACCTCTCCTCCCCCATCTCCAGAAGACTACAGGCAGATACTTATCGCTCCCCACCACCCTATCCTTCCACCTCCCGGAACAAAGTGCAAACCAGCACAGCAGGGACAGAGCCATTCACTAGTCAGTGGCTGGTCCTTGACAGATCCTCACCCTTCCCATGGAGATTCCCCACAGGGAAACGTGAGAATGTGTGCATGTATTTGACTGGGTGGGGTGGGGGAGAAACGTGTGCAGTGTTTCTGTCTAGCCTCTCTAATAGTGGGCCGCTCTAGGCCTCTCATCAAGGGGAGGGGAAGCCTTGTATTCCCCATGCTCCCCTTTTCCCTGAAAGAACTCTGCACCACCCTCCCCATCACTGGGCCATCCATCTTGAAACAGATTGGGGGGGGGGTGTTGGGGAAAAAGAGAGAGAGAGAAATCTCGCCATGATGGGGACTTGGCAAAAGGAAGCTTTGTTCCTTTCATAGCAGAGCCTGCCGGGTAAAGAAAGCTCCCCCGGGAGCGCTAACCCCGCAGCTGCCATCCTCCAGCTGTCCCGTCCCCCCTCCCCACCATAAGTCAAGCTCTTCGACCAATAGAGGAGAGGAGGTGGGGGTGGGCAGCCCGGCCTCTACCCCTAGGCCAGCTCCTATGACAGAGAAAGCCACTTAAAGGGACAGAGTCTCCACAGAACATCCTCATCTCTGCTCAGCACCCACCCTCCAGCCCACTGCTTCTGGAAAGGAAGCCAGGAGCTAGGCTGAGCAGTAGGAGTAACCTTGTGCTAGAGACTTAGGTGTGGGTCCAATCCTGGTTATAAAAAGGTGGGCAAGCTGCTTGATGACCTCAGCAAAAAAAAAAAGAAAAGAAAAGAAAAGAAAAAGTGTGTGTGGGGGGTACTAACATCTCTCCTCTCTCCCTTCAGGGACATACATCATGAGAATAGAGGGCAAGATGTTTTCCTATACCTGGCTTAAAAAGACCCAACAGCTGTAGGGCTTCTGTATCATTCTCCTCCCTCTGTGTGTGTTTGTGAAGGAGGGGCACAGAACCACACATGCTCCCCCACCCATGAAGAGGGACAAGTGATGGAGGCTTCATGCCCGGGCGTGGTAAAAAGGGACAGGAGGGAGGGAGAGCGGGACAGACACTGGCTCAAGCTGAAGTGAAGAGTTCAAATAACGCAAGCCTCTTTAAGGGACGGCTGCTTTGGTCACTGTTTCCCATTCTGCCCAGTACAATTTCACAGCCAGAGACCAAGGGCCCTGTGGCTCATTTTAAAACACAGCAAGTCCAGGTAGGCATCAGAAGAGGCCTCAGTGCTGGCTAAGAATGGAAGGAGGAGGGCAAGGCAGGGTCCCAGCCAGGGATGGGAACCTACAGCCTCGGGGCCACAGGTTGACCTCTAGGTCCTCAAGTGCAGACCTCTGACTGAATCCAAACTTAACAGAACATTTACCCTTAATAAAATGACTTGTTCTGTAAAACTTGGACTCAAACAAAAAGCTGCACCCAAGGACCTAGAAGGCCACATGTGGTCTCAAAGGCCCCAGGTTCCCCACCCCTGGTCTGGGTAGACTGTGGGAGGGACGGGGACGGGACACTCTGATCTTTCCCATTTCTGTCTCTGGGAATCCTCCCTTCCCCCTCCCTACAGGAGCCCAGCCAATCAATAAGCATTCATTAGGTGCTTGCCATGTGCTGGGCACCATCCCTTCCAGCTGACCCTCCTGGGCCCCAGTCAGGAGGGGACAGGACAGAGACAGGCTGGGTCCTTCTACAGGGAGGTCCATTCCCAAAGCATCGGGACCTTAGCAGTCCAGAAGGTTCCCCAGAGGTTCTCACTCAGAGCCCTTTCTTGGCAATCACAACCCATCCAATGTTAGTGTTTAGCCAGCCAATTGCTGCACATACAGATTCAAAACAAATTCCCTATTACCTCAGGGGGTTGAGGAAGGTACGGTACAGATTTGGGGACCAGCCAAATTGGCAAGCCTCTAAGCATTAGGCTTTTGTCTTCCTCAGTTTACCCACTCTGCCTGCATCACTGTCCAAGCAAGATTCAAACTAGTCAATCTGCAGCTACTTGGCTGCTCTAGGGAGAGGTGTGCCTATTTTAGACTCAGAGAAAACCTATTCTTCAGACTGGGTATTCCCCAGATCTGAATAGAGGACCTGACCTTCAATGCCCCCACTTTCTGTTGCTATGGAGAGATAAAGGAAACTCAAGTCTGAAGAGCTGGGCTCAGTGAATGACTTTGCTGCTCACTTCCTCTCTGATATCTGGGTAAAGTCCTATCCTCTCCAGGCCTCAGTTTTCCTATCTGTACAACAAGGAGGCTGGAACCCAAGAAGCCTGTACAATGCCTTTGCATTTGGCTCTCAGAAAATGTTGCCTCCCCTTTTCTGGGACCCATGGATCCTAGATTTATTATATTATCTAAGAATAATGACAACTAACATTATATAGTGCTTACTATGTGCCAGGTACTGTGTTAAGTACTTTACAATTATAATCTCATTTGAGCTTCACAACAAACTTGGGAGGTGGGTGCTATAATTATCCCCATTTTATAGTCAAAGAAACTGAGGCTGAGGGGTTAAGTGACTTGACCAGGGTCACACCGCTATTAAGTGAGGCAGGATTTGAAGTCAGGTCTTCCTGAGTCCAGGCCTAGTATTCTAACCACTATACCACCTAGCTGCCCCTTATGGTCAATGGATGGGGGACCCTTCAGGCTATTTGCCCACTGCAGACCATGGTTCCTTACTCTAGCCAGAGGCCTCACAATCGACTCCTCTTGTTCATGAGATGGGAGATGGGAAGAGAGAGGAGATGTAGAAAGAAAAAAAAAAGTCAGGGGGGAGGGAAAAGGAGGTATCAAAACAGAAAAGAGAGAAGTGGAGAGAAAGAGAAAGAAAGGAAAGAGAGAGAGAGAGGAGACAGAAAGGAGGGGAGAGAGGGAGAGAGAGACAGAGAGAGAGAAAGAGGGGGGGAAGGGAGAGAGAAGAAAAAAGAGGGAGAGAGAAAGAAAAAGAGAGAGGGAGAGAGAGAAGAGGGCAGAGAGAAAGAAAAAGGGAGACAGAGAGATAGGAGGAGAGAGAGAGACAGAGAGAAAGGAGGGGGAGGGGAGAGAGAAAGAAAAAGAGAGGGAGAGACAGACAGAAAAGAGGGGAGAGAGGGAGAGAGGAGGGGAGAGAGAAAGAAAAAGAGGGAGAGAGACAGAGAGGGGTGAGAAAGAAAAAGAGAGAGAGGGAGAGGAAGGAGGGGAAACAGAGACAGAGAAAGGAAGGGAGACAGAGAGAAAGGAAGGGAGACAGAGAAAAGGAAGAAAGAGGTAGAGAAAGAAGGAAGAGAGGGAGCTGGGTGAGGATGAGTGAGGAGATGAAGAGAGGGAGAGTGAAGAGGTAAAGAAAGGAGATGGGGAGAGCTCAAAGGAACAGAGAAAAGGAAGGGCAAGCTGGACAGTGGAGGGCTCCCCCAGGGCTGCCCATGCCCATCCCCATCTGAGCTGCTGAGCCCAAGCCTGTGGAGAGAGCCTCGGGGCTCCAATCAGAAGCTGGTCAGTTATTATTAGTTCAGGGCTTGAGCAGTTCAGTGAATAGCCCTCAGTAATGAAGGTCTGTGCAGTGACCTGGATTCCCAGAAGAGGGGTCTCAGCCAAGGAGGCCCAGTCACCGGACGGTTGGGAGAGGACAGCTCAGAGAGCAGGCCCCTGCCGTTTCCTGACCAAGCATCACACGGAGCGGCGGAGCAGTGGTAGTGGCTCTCAGACACAGGGCTTCCCTTCCTCTCACTCCAGGATTTTACTTCTACTTTTTCCTGTTTGGACCAAACCCAGGCCTCTCCCCAACCACTCCTCTCCAAATCCTCAATGGGTCTAAGAAACTGCCTCTGCGGTGCACACCTGTAACTAAGAAGGCTCATTCCACCAAAGACGCTGGCCACAGAGCGCGGCCGTGTCTGGTCTCCAAAGAGAGACCCTGTCTCAAACACACCAAATCTAAAAGGGTCCCTCAATACATAGTCCAACCTCACTTTAAAAACGGGAAACTGAGGCCCAGGGAGAAGACATTACCCACCCAAGGTCATCCTACAGGGTCTCAAGACTGAGACTGCTCCTCCCAAGGGCCAACTCTGCTGGTTTTTGAACCAGGGCTATCCTGGAGTGACCTCCAGGGTGGACCTCAGGCTTCCTCCCCCAGCCTCCCTCCTGTCCGGACTCTGACCGCGTCTCCCCCTCTCAGCGGCAGCAGCTGGCTCACCTTCACAGCATACTCTTTGTTCGTAATGAGGTTGATGCACGTCTGGACTCGGGCATGGGCTCCTTCCCCCAGCACTTCATCCTGCAACTGGTAAACATCTGGGAGAGAGAGAGAAAGGACGTTGGTACCGGCTGCCCCGGAGGCCTGGTACTGCCGACGCTGCTGGCGAGGCCTCCTTAAAATTCTCCTCTCTTCCTTTCTCAGGGAGCCCCTCCCCTCCCCTCCCCTCCCCTCCCCTCCCCTCTCACCACCGGCTCAGAATTCTTGGCCCCAACAGACATCCATCCACCCTGCCCTGCCCTGCCGGGACTGGCTCGCCCCACCTTCAAACCTCCCCGAGAAGCTGTCTGTGGCCCGGCAGCGTTTCTTCTTCTTGTTCCTCTTCTTAGCATCAGGGATGTCGATGGGCTGGCTTGAGGGCATGTCTGGGGCACAGAACACCCCCAACCGCGGGGGGGGGGGGGGCACAGAGGTAAACAGGCCGGCTCTTCTCGGTCAGGACTCACCCTCCCCACCCCAGACCTCCCCCTCTAGCCTTGGGGTAAGGGAAATGGGGGCTCCAGGCCCTATTTAAAGGACTCCATCTCAGGCATCTCCCCGTATCTGGAGATTTCCCCAGCTTGCCCTAGGGACCTGGCATCAGCAAGGGCCACCACAGCTCAGGACCCTAGGACTCACCAGCTATTTTTAGGAGGGGGTGGGGCAAGGCGGGGACTGAGTCAAAGGAAGGCCCTCCCCAAGAGGTCAGGAAAGGTAGGAAAAGAGGCTACCACCCACTGTCATAACTAAGCTTCAGAGCTAAGAATCCTTTCCTCCAGGACTCTCCCCTCCAACTCCCCAGTCAGAACTACATATACATATATATATATATA
This sequence comes from Vombatus ursinus, assembly GCF_900497805.2. Taxonomy (NCBI): domain Eukaryota; kingdom Metazoa; phylum Chordata; class Mammalia; order Diprotodontia; family Vombatidae; genus Vombatus; species Vombatus ursinus. The sequence continues at coordinate 4,226,932 of NW_020949696.1, forward strand.
TATATATAGATATAGATATAGATATATATAGATATATAAATCAATGGGGAACATGGGACAGGTGCTTCTCCAGCCATACTGACCTTCAGCTTCTCCCCCTCCATCCCCATCGGTGCTCTTAGCACCAAAATTCCCTGGCCCTGATGCTATACGTCCCTGGCTGTGCCTAACACCTCCCTGGGCCCTGGTACTCCCCTCCCAGTTCCCACATCCCTCTAATTGTCTCTGTTCTCCCTGGTCACGTGCCCATTGGACAGAAGGCCGGTATGTTAGGGCTTACCAGGGCGGGTCGGGCACTCAAAATTGAAGACAGATTCCAGGTGGTTGGACTGGTTGACGGCGAAGGCCAGCTCGAAAGGATTCTGTCCCTGTAAGGTGAGGAAGGGGGAGGAGTCCAGGTCACGAGAAGAGCCTCCTAGAATTTCCCCTTCCCCCTCAAACATTGTTTTTGGAAAGAAGACCCCATACCGCATGCCCCTTATAGCCTGGGGGTTTTCTGATCTCTATCTATACTCAATAGTGGTAAAACCACGCCTCCCACACAGTTCTAGGCGGCTCAAAGCACTTGCACGCTCCATGACTCTCACAGTGATGGGGCAGGCCCCAGCCTGACAGGACCTGACCCCAGAGCCCACGCCCTTCCATCTCCATATATCCCCAAAGGGCAGAATTAAGGCCCAAAGAAATTCAAGAAGGTGAATTAGGCTAAAATCTGGACTTTCGGAGGTACTACAGAACCTCTCTCCTCCCAGCCAAAGGGCCTCCAGGCCTGAAGATGGGGGGATCAAGTGGAGGTTCAAGGTATGGAGTTGAGTCAAAGCCTGGGGTGCAGCTCTCTGAATGGGGCGCTGAGCTCCTGGAAAAGGGGATAGGGAGGAGGGTGGACTGAAGAGCCTGAGACCAGAGGATACAGCACCTCACACCGCCCCCACCAGTTTACCCCAGCTGATAGGCACAGAGACATTAACAATCGCAGGAATGTTGTTATCTTTACACAAACAAAGGGGATGTCTCAGCCTTACAGTCTATAGGCCACGTGCCATGCGTAGTGGGGGACGGGCTGCACCCAGCCTGCACCCAGCCCTCCCCACGCTTTTGCCAGGTCTCCTGGGTAACCAACACGGCCTAGATTAGGGGTGCCGTCTACAGCACCTGTGGAGAAGCAAACTAACATGTCCGAGGCTGCCAGATACCAGAAAAAGAGCCCGGGGCTGGATGAAGAGGAGCTGAGTTCAAATTCCAGCTTCGCTACTCACTAGAGCTAGAACCCAAGTAAGTTATTTCCCCTTTCTGGATTATACTCAATGACTTCCACAGCACCTTCCAGTTCCAGCTCCTAAGACCCATTCTGGGCCCTGGTCTGGAAAGAAGTCCAGAGCCCTGAGTTCTTTTTTCCAGCAATGCCAAGGACTTTTATGTAACACGGACATTCTTGCACCCTCCCTGGGCCTCAGTTTCCCCATCTGCAAAAGGAGGGGGCTGGACTAGATCTGTAAAGTCCCAAAATTCTATGATCCACTGGAGATACTATTTATCCCTTTCTTCTTAAAACTATCCTTCCTTCCCTCTAAAAGCAAAATAGAGGGAAAAGCAGACTATTCCAAGCCCACCTTGACAACCTGGCCTGGTCTCACGGCGGTGCCCGAGGGATCTGCAGCCTGATCCCCTTACCTGGCACCCTAGTGGTCACTGTTTCTTACTACTTCCTGTGTCAGAAGTAAGGACTTCCCCTCTCTGGCCTCAAATCGCTCATCTGTTATAACAATAATAGTAGCTAGTATTTATGTAGCACTTTAAGTTTTGCAAACCACTGTACAAATATTATCTCAACTGACCCTCATAACAACCCTGGGAGGTAGGTGCTATTGTCATACCCATTTTACAGATGAGGAAACTGAGGCAGACAAAGGTTAAGTGACTTGTCCGGGGTGACAGAACTAAATGCCTAGAGCCAAATCTGAACTCAGGTCTCTGGGCCCAGTGCTCTATCCACTGTGCTATCTTGCCTATGCAGGTATCACACTAGATGACCCCTGAGGTCCTTGGTTAGTTCTCAATCCTATAAAAGGGCAGCCTGGTTTGTATTTCCCCATCCCCCAAATATCTCCAAAGGAAAATCCCTTGAGTCCTCCCCCCTCACTAGGTATCATCAACCTGAGGGCACGGCCAGGGGAGGGGGAAGAGGGGGAAGCTGTGCAGTGACCTCATGAACTAAATACTCATTTTTTATTTTTGCCTTTTTTTTTTTTGGTGAGGCAATCGGGGCTAAGTGACTTGCCCAGGGTCACACAGCTAGCAAGTGTCATGTGTCTGAGGTCGGATTTGAACTCAGGTCCTCCTGATGCCAAGGCCAGAGCTCTATCCACTGCATCACCTAGCTGCCCCTCAAAAACTCTTAATAAGAACTGAGTAAACGGCAAGCCTGGCCTGGCCTTAACCATCTCTCCCGATAACAGGAATTTTATATCAAGTCTGTCAAGTTCAGAGATCTGGAAAAAAAACGGTTCCTATTTCTTCAGCCCTTTACCATCTATCTGTAAAGCCCCTTCCTCACAACACCCTTTGAAGACAATAATATTCAAGTATTACAATCCCATTTTGCACATCTACATTTGTGCAAATGATTCTCAGGTTTCTATTTCCAGGTCGAGCCTATCTCCTGGCCTCCAGCCTTTCACGCCTGCCTATTGGACATCTCGAATCTTAAGCCCAAAGCATCCAAAATTAAACTCACCATCTTTCTCTCCCAAGCCCTCCTCTTTGCTTCCCTATTTCTGTCAAAGGTACCACCATCCTCCCAGTCATCCAGGCTCAAAAACTAGGAATCATCCTGACTCATCCTACTCTCAGCCCCCACACCCAATCAGAGGCCTTGGTCCTGTGATTTCCATCTTTATAACATCTCTTCTGTCTACCCCCTTCTCTCCTCTGACACTGCCACCCCCTCCCTGTGTTACCCCCCCCCCATCAGTTCATGCCCAGATTCTCCCAATAGCCTGCTGGTTTTTCTCTCTGCCTCAAGTCTCTCCCCACTCCAATGCAAGCTCCATTCGGCCGATCCTCCTAAATCACAGCTCTGACCATGCCACTCCTCTCCACTGCACCCCTCTTAATCAACTTCAGTAACTCTCCAAATAGAACATCACCTGGCAGTCAAAGCCCTCCATATCCTGGCCCTTTCCTAGCTGCACAGCCTTCCTCTGCCTTCCTCTTGTCCAGGTCCCTCTTCTATCCAGTGACACGGGTCTCTTTTCTACTCCCTGAACAAGATACTCCTGATTCTAAGCATTTGCACCGGCTGTCTCCCATGTCTGGAACACGGAACGGTCTACCTCCTCCTCTCTGCCTTCTGGCTTTCTTCAAGTCTCAGCCCAAATCCCACCTTTTACAGGAAGCCTCTTCCAAATCCCCCTTAACGCCAAAGCCTTGGCTCCAATTTACCTTTGTAAATATCTTGGTTGCATGTTTTCTCCCCTATCAAACTGTAAGCTCCCAGAGGGCAGGGACTAGCAATCTTTTGCCTTTCTTTGTATCCCTGACATTTAGCACACAGTAGGCACTGAATAAATGTTAGCTGACTGACTGATAAGGATCCCCAATTTAGAACTGGAAGTCTAGTCCAACCATCTCTTTAACAGATGGAGAAACTGAGGCCCACAGATAAAGTGACTTGCCCACACAAAGAGCAAACACAAGGTCTGGGATTCAAACTGAGGTACTCACTGAATCTAGCATCCTCTTGTTGTAGTCAAGAAAACAGAAGCTCAGTGTCAAATGACTGGCCTATGGTCATGCAAGCTAATAGCTAAAAAAAGTCTGACCTCCAACCCAGACCCTCCTGATTCCCAGGAAGGATGAATTGTTCTGTGGTGACAGGCTTAAGTTTACTTTCTCCTCGTTGACCTCTTGGCAAATAAGAACACCGCAGAGTTCCTGCAAGGCATGACCCGCAGGAATTCCACAGCAGGGCTGGAGACAACACAGGGAAGCAGGCTAACCTCAGCAGAGACATGGGCCAAGGCCTGGCCTGGCCCCTCTGCTAAGTATAGGGACACAGCGAAGTCTTCTCAAGCTTCGGCGAGCCAGTTTTTCAACTGCAAAATGGATTACTGATAATGCAGGCGGAAAGAATCTTCAACTTCCTCCTTTTACAGACGGGGAAACTGAGGCCCAGGGAGAAGAAATTTGCCCAAGATCTTTACCAAAAGCAGCCAAACCCAAGTACTCTTTTTACAGCCCCAGACTCTTATTTATTTGCCTCTCCCACCCTGGCACGGTTTGTGGTGGAGTGTAAAGGAATAAGATGCTGATTACAGAAATCAGCATCATTCTTCAGGATCATTCTCAGACTCAGCCAGTCTTCTATTACCCCATCACTTGGTACACAAGAGTAGAAAAGCCTGAGGGTCCAGGGAGTTCCCTGGGAGCCAGGCCTGGTCCAGTCTTTCTAAGCCTCCCTGGACCTATCTTCCCTTCTATAAAATGAGAACACCGTCCTTCACCCACCCAATTTTAAAGAAGGGGATGAGGAGAGATTTGGGGAGAATCTATAGAATGCAAATATAAAAGTTTTAAACTCTTTAAAAATTCAAAGTACTTTTTTTTTCTTTCTATTTGTAATCTGACCACCAAGAGAGAAAGTTCTGGGAGATGTGAGGCTCACACTACTATCCCCTTTCGAACCTAATTCAGCATCTCTCTCTCTTTCTCTCTCTCTCCTCTCTCCTTCTCCCTCCTTCCAAGGAAGGGACCTAGCCAGATGTTGACAGCTGCCCATCACAGACTTCTCAGCCCAGGAATCAGGCAGAGGTCAAACCCTGGGGCTGGGAGGGAGGGGTGGAAAACAAATGTTGCTTAAGAGCCTCCTCCCCTCCCCCACCCCCCAAGGGGCAGAGATTGTTGCTAGGAGCCAGGCCTGGGAGCAGCGGGGGAAGAAGAGAAAGAGAGGAGGTTCCAGACTAAACCAGCTTGGGGCGGGTGGGGTCAAAACCTGGAATCATCCTACCCCCAACCCAACAACACCCCCTTTTTAGCCTTTCTCTTCCATGGAGGGAGTGGGCAGGTCCCTGAAAGGAGCCAAGGCAGAACAGGCCCAAGCAAAGGGGTAAACGTACTGTCTATTCTTTCCTGGACAGGGACACACACAGACACAAACACAGACACACACACACACACACAACTTCTCAGTTTCTAATGGGATCACACCATTCTCACAGGCTTCTTGTGAGGAAAGCAGGGGGTCAGGCGTCAAGCATTTATTCTGTGCTTACCATGCCAGGGCACTGTGCTGGGGATACAGAGAAAGGCAAAATGAAAATCGGGGTACTACTTGATGATTTCCAATGGGGGCCATTATTGCTAGCTTCTCGGGCTCAGTTCCCTCATTTATTAACTAAGGACCATTCTATCTTGAAGTTTTCTTCTAAAAAGCAACTAAGACACTCAGTGGAACTAGAACAAGGTCTCCCAATTCCAAACCAGTGTGCTACACCAGTCCCACCGATCAGACTGGCCTCTCTGAAAAAGGCCAAGCAGGCCCACAATGGGGCCGCTCCCCCAAACCCCAAGTTATCCCAGAGACCTACCATTCATTTCAACACTTATTAACCCTTCTGTGTCACAACCCTGAGCTTCTTAGAATTTAAAAAAACAAACAAGCATATTAAATGTCTCAGAAAAACAGGATGAGGAGGAGCAGTCTCTCCCCTCCCCCTCTCCCTCCCCCAATTCTAATACTCGAGAAGGGGGCAAAGAGTCGCCTTCCCTGCTCTGGTCTGGCCCCAAAGGCCAACACCCCTCAGACTTCAGCTTGGTAGGGAAGCAGGGTCAGCAGGCCTTGGCAAGAGGCTGGAACCATGGAGAAATTTGTGTTTACTCTGGCTTAGGACTGATGCGGGGCTTATTCTGCTGAGCTGGCCCAGGCAAGCCTCCCCCCACCACAGGGGGAGCTGCAGAACTGGGGGGTACAACACCTACCCCCCCTAAAAAAGTCTAAAGCTGAAAGACTGTTTGGAAAGATCAGGCAAGTCTCTAGTGTTCAAAGGGGAAAATGGGCTCCGACTGAAGCAGGAGAAAAAAGGTTAGGCAGGAGAAAGAGCATACCTGTCTACCATGAGTTCCACCAACCCACTTCACAGGAACCCATGGTGAAGAGTGAGGATAAATTACAAAGGGAGGGTCCCCAGGGGGACAACCATCTCTACCAGAGGAGGAAACTAGCAGAGGTAGTGGGCCTTGCTCCGGGTCACAAAGCTAGGAAGTGGCGAAGGCCAGGATCTCCCAAGGCTCTTTTTGCTAGATGCCACCGATAGCAGTAGCAGCAGAGTCAGGTTTTTCATAGAGAAACACAGGAGGGAATGGATTCTGACTTTGCAGCGCACGCCTCAGATCCACTCATCTGCTCAAGCAGCATCTCTCAACGCCTTCAAGAGCTGAGACTCTAGGCCTCCACCTCCCCGTCCTCTGGAGGAATTCGAGGAGAGCCCCCAGAACCTCTTAAGGGCCTGATCGGATCCCAACCGGAAGATGGCAAGAAAGCAGGCACCCAGCTACCCAGAGGCCGGCCAGGCACTCTGGGATGAATCTAAAGGAAATTAATGTTTGTGTGCGAGAGAGACCAAGGAAGAGACAAAGAGGTACAGGCTCCGTAGGAACTCTCTCTGTAACTCTCTTCATTTACCCCTCCCACCCAGATTAACCAGTCACCCAACCTACAGGTTTGCAGCAGCACCTCCAATGCCTCAAACAGGGTGCATGCATGCATGCACACACACACACACACACACACACACACACAGTGCATCCCTGCCTATCTTACTCAGCAACAGGTTATTTCCAAATGAGGCCATTACATAAGCCCAAATGCTGACATCATTCTGTCCTGGGAAAAAGGAGGTGGAGAGGAACGGGGACAGGAGCCTGCCTCCTCTTCCCACAACAGACCTTTCTCACTCTCCAGCCTCTTTCTTCCTTCCCCCCACCCCTCACCCCCCCCCAAAAAAATCCAACATTAATTTGAGATATTGTATCAGAGCCCCAAAGCTTCCCGGCAAGACAGGAAATGGTTTTTAAGCTGAGGATTCAAAATGAATGCCAGGCAGATAATGACTACAGCTGGCATTTATACTGTGCCTTAAGGTTTGCAATGCATTCTGGACATAGTCACTTAATCTGATCCTCCCAGAAGACAGCTCTTAGGTTATGCCCATTTTACAAATGAAGAACCTGAAGCACAGAGAGGTTGAGTGACTTGCCCAGGGTAACACAGCTGTAAGTGTCTGAGCTCAGGTCTTCCTGATACCTAAACTCTCTTGGAAGCTGTAAGGATGGTAAGGTCCTCTTGTCAGGCTCAGAACTCAGAGCTTCTCAATAGCACTCCTCCAAAACACATGGAAGAAGGAGGTCAGCAGAGTCCGGATTCTACAGCTATGGCTGCCAGTGTGATTCTGGCCAGGCCCTTTCCCCCAGGGGTCTCGGTTTCCTCATTTTATAGTTTCCTCATCTATAGAATGAGGGAGGGGGCTGGAGTAACATCTCTAAGGTCTCTCTCCAACTTTCTGATTTTATGATCTCCCTGAAGGAAGAAACTGAGGCTATGAATTCTAAGTCTTGCACTCTATAAGTCAAGGCAGGGAGGGTCAGCCTGTCCAGAACAGGTTCCAATTCTACACTGACCCTTCCTTATCCCTCTCAACCACCCTGCTGCTATAGATCAGTGCTTCCCCAGCAGTAGAAAGGGCTCTTTCAATCAGCCCCCAGAAAACACAGTATCCCAGAGCAGGAAATCCCTGAAAGGGGGTGGGGGACCAGGGAGAGAAGGAATGTCGGGAGGGAAGACAGAAAGGGAATCAGGAAAGCAGTTACCCAGATACACACCCTCTCTTACTAGCAAAGACCAGGGTTCCCCGGGGCAAGGCAAGGAGACAGTGACCAGGGGCTTACTCTTTCTAGGGAAGAGCTCTCTTCTCCAGGCAATTGGGGAAGAAACCTCATTGGGATACAGAGGTGAGAGAAACTGGGGGTGCTTAGTCAGCACAACTGATGGGGGGCAGGCCCAGCCTGGATCACTGTTAGTCAATCCCCCCTCCCTGCCAGACCGAACTCCTCTAGTTGAGCTTGACCAAGCTTCTAAGTTTATCCCCAGGTCTTCCCGACATTCCCCCCTCCCCAAAGAAAAATCAACCCTCGAGAAGAACCTGAAAACTCAGTTGATGGAAGACATTGAGCAAGCCCCTACCTCTCTCTGAGGATGTTTCTGTCTTCTACAAAAAGAGAAGACGATCTCTTAGAAGCCTTCCAGGAAAACTTCACCTCCCAATGCAACTAGAGCCATCCCAACATCGAAGACGGCCCAAGAGCCAGGAGCCAAAGTCTGCCCCTCCCCACCGGCCCAGGATCAGGGCAAGCAGCCCCAGGTACCTTGAACGAACGATGGAAACCCTCAAGTTCAGCTGCTTTCTTCTGCACCATTTTTTGTCCGGGATCTTGCCAGGAGCGAGAAAATCCAAGTAGAGAAAAGAGGATTTGTGTAAGGGGAAGGAGGAGAAGCAGAGGAAGGGGCAAAGGGAACCCAATCGCTAAGTCCTACCCCGCCGGATGGAGACAGGGGAGGGACAAAGGAAAGGGATGCCAAGTGAGACCTGCAGCTATCGGGTGTTTCTCTCCCCACCTCCAGTGTGTAGGTGTGGGTATCTCCCTCCCTCCCGGGTCCTCAGTCCCTCCTCCTCTCCTGGAGTCCCGACCTCCACGCCCCGCCCCCTGTCTCTCTCCGCCAGTGTCACACGGAACATCTGGGACCCCACCCCCTCTCACTCACACACAGTCCCAGGGTTAAAGCAGAAGCAACTTCTTCCCTCCCCCTCCGCCAGCTGGGCCCCAAACAAAAGCTGCCGCCGCCGCCGCCACCGCCTCCACCGCCCCTGCCGAAGGACTGGGGCTCAGGGCTCAGGGCTCCGGGCAGCACGGGAGGGCATTCGAGGGTCTGCCTGCCGCCTGGTCTCCCCACAAGCTGGGTCCCCCCGTCCCCTCCGGGCGGAGCTGCGGAACCCGGGAGGTGGAGGTGGTCACTAGTGCGCGGACACACGCACACACACACCCCTCCTCCCCAAATGAGCAGCAGCGGCCACGGTGCAGACCATCCGCAGGGGTGGTAGCAGCAGCAGGTTCACTCGCTCAGCCCCGCTTTGGGCACAGGGAAGAAGGCGAGCGGAAGGCAGGAAACGGGACTGGAGTGGGGAGCCCGGCCGGACCGGCCAGCCCTCGGGCACTCACCAGGACCGAGGCCGGGGGCTCCCCAGTGAAGCTGCAGCTGCTGCCGATGGTATCACAGCCCGGACCTGAAGGCGCAGCGCCGCCGCCGCCGCCGAGAGGAGCCTGGCAGTCCCCGCGGCCCCAGCCTTTATAGGCTCCCTGGCCCCGCCCCGGGCCACCCCCTTCCCTGGCCCCGCCCCCGAGCTCAGCAACTGACCGCTGGAGGTGGGGGGAAGAGGTGGTGGTGCGCGTGTGTGTGTGCGTGTGTGTGTGTGTGTGTGTGTGTTTGGGGAGAGGGAGAAGGGGTGCGCTGGCCTGTAAACGAGCGGTGTTGGTGACAGGCAGAGGAGAGTGTCTGTGCAGTGAGTGTGTCTGCAGTGTGGGTCTGCACTTTTTTTGTAAAGAGAAAGAAATGTGTGTGTCCGTCGTGTGTGAAAGAGGAGTGTGTCTGTCTTCTGGGTGAGGAAGGGAAGGAGTGTGCGTGCGTGCGTGGGAGCATGTTTTGTATAGGGGAAGTGTGGGTCTAGGCGCAGTGTCGGGGGTGGGAGGAGAGGGGCTGCGGGCAGCGCATGTGCCCAGGGGTGCTGGGAGGGTGCGCGAGCTAGCTAGCGAGCAAGTGATCGAGCCCCCTCCCGGCCGCAGTGTGCCGAGGGGAGGAGTGAGCTGTGCCTGCAGTGTGAGAATGTGCGTGTGTGTGTGTGTGTGTGTGCGCGTGTGCTGCTAGCTTGAGCAAGGATCCTTGAGTTGGTGTTTGGAGGAGGGAGAGCTGAGTGCGAGAGGGAAAGGGCGGTGCGAGTGTGTGTGTATGTGGGAGGGTGTATGTGCTTGGGCAGGCGGGGTTCCAAGGCCCAACCAGTTTGTACCACCCCGAGCTGCAGCAGCTGGAGGTCCCCTCCAGTCTGACCTCGGTTGCAGGGAAAGCCCCGCCCCGTCCCCCGGGAGGCTACTTCAACCCCTGAGCCAGATGCCTCGGGTGGGCCCCACAGAGCCCCGCCCTCTTGGCCTGGCCAGACAGCTGGCCCTGTGTGTGGGGGGGAGGGGGCCCTACAGTCTAGACTGACCCCTTCCCAGGACTGAAAGGCCAGGGGTTTTCCTGCAGGTCTAGGAGCAGATGCGCTCCCCACGGCTCCTATCCTCCGCACCCTCCCATTCTCCACAAAAAGATCTCATACATGATATACTGCAACTCCCCCACCAAACGATCCCCCTTATGTACACAGACCCACGCAACAGTATGGCAGTGTGGCAGAATGGAGAGAGTCCCGGCTCACATTCCGCCTCCGGTGTTTACTTCCTTCGTACCCTCAGGCAAGCTTCTTCACTTTTCTGCGCCTCAGTTTCCCCTTCTGTAAAATGAAGGTTTGAGCTAAATGGCTTCGCGGAGCCCTTCCAGCTCTGTGACCTATAATAATAGCTCCTCATTTGTAAAAGGAGGAGGTTGGCTTGAACGATCTCTGGGATCTCTTTCAGCTTCAAATGCCATACTCCCCACTTTACCCATAATGAGACCTAGGCAGCTTTAGAGAGGCTATGTAGCTCATTCATGGCCCCAGGGCTAGTACACAGGACGGCAATCCTTACACAGCGTACACACACACACACCACTTCATAGATGCACAATACACATGCACATATATACAACATTCTGCATACACAGTCACAAATGTTATAAGGGACGTCAGAGGTCAGCTAGCCAGCTACCCCTTCATTGTACAGAAACGGAAACAGGGGCCTGGGGAAGTGAACTGTCTTTGTCTAAGGTGCACTACTTGTAAATAGCTGTGCTGGAATTTGAACCTAAGCATTCATTCCCAAGTCCAATGATCTCTCTCTCTCTCTCTCTCTCTCTCTCTCTCTCTCTCTCTCTCTCTCCCTCCCTCCCTCCCTCTCCATCTCTTCCCTCCCTCCCTCTCTCCCTTCTCTCTCCCTCTCCCTTCTCTCTCTCTCCCTCCCTCCCCATCTCTCCTCTCCCCCCCTTCCTCCCCTTCTCTCTCTCTCTCTCCCTTCCTGCCTCCACTCTGCCTCTTCCTCTTACAGACGTAGAGGATACTGCAAATATATAGACACCGCAACAGATATGCAAAAGACAGGACATAGAGTCTCCTTCTAATAATAATGCTAGCACTTACCTCGTGATTGTGGTGAGGATCAAATGAGATAATATTTGTAAAGTGCTTTCCAAACCCTAAAGTGCTTTCTAAATGCTAGCTAGTAGTAGTAGACGACAAAGTCTGTGAACATAAACCCATTTGTGGAACACACACACACACACACACACACACACACACACACACACACACACACAC
>NW_020949696.1:4238886-4493011 GCF_900497805.2 Vombatus ursinus
GTCTGGTCTGTAGTAGGTCCTATATAAATGCTGGTTGCCTTCCCTTCCCCTTCTTCCCCTCCGTATACACCCTTCATTCCCCTGTGTTATCTAAGCCTGCATTGTCTTCTATTGCAACAACTTCTCAGAGCACCCAGCTCCTACTTCTTTTATGTCCTTACCATCGCTACCATGTGTTATTTTGTGTGATAGTTATTTTTCAGGTGCCCCATTCCCCTCTTAGATTTCAGTTTCTAGGAGCCGAGTGAATATAAGCACTTGTTAAGCATTTAGTGTGGTGCTAAGCACTGGGAATATGAAGAAAGGCAAAAACAAGGTTAAGGACAGGAATGAGAGTACCTAAACTTTGTCTTTCCTCTCCCCACCCCCCTCACCTCACACCCCCTCCTCGTTCTCTACACACAGCAGATGCCCAATAGCTATATAGCTGTTTGGGGAGTTGAACTGACTCGAAACCCATCCCTTCTCCCAAAGGTCTCTTTGAAATTGCACAGGGACAGGGACAGAAAGTCCCTGTGTGACATGCTGTGTTGGAGAAAGCCTTGCAATTCTCTCTGCAGTTCATCCTATATATAATCTCTCCCCAGGAATCACTCAGGAGTTAGCAGAAATTTAGAAGTCAGTCCTCAGAAAGGCTCCATTTGATGAGATTGATTGTTAGTTCAGAGCTTGGAGCCAGAGGAGACAAGATTCAGATTAGGTAAATTGGGGGTGAATCGAGGAGAGGAGAAGGAATATGAAGGTAGGTAGAGACAGCTCCCAGATTGCTTAGCATCAACCTAGATTCCCAGGAGTCCTTGAGAGTGATTAGTTAATATGAAACCCCATGAGGCTTTGGGTTGCCAAATGTAGGTAGATAGGTAGAAACAGGAGTAACAGATGACCTCCTCCCCAGTCCTCACCTGCCCCACCCAAAGCTGCATGAGCTTGGCCAGGGAGCTAGGGGAGATCATACCACTTTAATAATAACAGATGCCACTTACAGCTGCTACCTCAGAGTCTGCTCTGCAATGTATCTTATTTAATCCTCACAACAATCTTCGGAGTTAAATGCTCTCATTATCTCTACTTAACACAGGAAGAAACTGAGGCTTAGTGCAGTTAAGTGACTTGCCCACAGTCACACAAGAGGTAAGGGTTAGGATGCTGAATTTGAACCCAGGTCTGTCCTAACTACAAGTCCTGTGCTTTTAACTTCAAGGTACTTCCCAACTCCAGAAACTGCACTTGCCCCTAGGGCCTACTTGCACGGTCTCCTATAGGCACTGAAGGTCCACATAATGCTAGCCTATTTCTATGGTAATTTTAGGGGTACAAAATGCTTTCCTCACAACCACCTTACAAGATAAGAAGTGCAAATTTTTTTCTTTGGAGTGCAAATTTTTTCATCCCAATTTTATAAGAGAGAAAATTAAGAACCAGAGAAACTCAGGGCCACAAAGCAGTGTGTCAAAGCCAGGATTCTTTGAACTTTGATGACCACTTATTTCCTGCTTGTCTCCAGCATCCTCTGTTGGGGTGCTCATTCACCTGCCCCATCCATATACCCTGCTCATTCTCACCCTGGGACTTTGGTTACCAGGGAAGCAAACCCTGTGGACAAAAGGCCAACATCCTTGACAAATGCTGACCAACTACCATGTGTGAGACAGGCGAGCCAGTCTAGCTGAGGCAGCAAAAGGCATCCCGAAGGAAAGACAGGAAGTAGCCTGTCCCAGCTGAGTCACTGGCCACTACTTTGACTATCACCTCCCCTCAGATCCTGATGGTATCAGCCCAGGACTCTGAGCCCAAGAGCCTTGGGGACAGCCCTCAAGACCACCAGCTCTACTTGGGTCCACCCTTGTGGCCAGCATTCCAGACAGTAGCAATGCCTGTGGAGACGTGACCAACAACTGGTGCCTCTTCTGCAGTCACAGCTACTAAAGACCCAAAAAGAAAGTTCTTGTCACCAAAATCTCTGGCATTGTCAAAAGGTTCAACATAAAAAATGAACGTGGTTTTATTGGAGGAAATTACATTAAAGAAGATGTATTATGCAGCTTTGCTGCTGCACCCTAGCGACCATGGCACCTTCCCATCTGACTTGTAGCTGAAACCTTCCCTATGTGTCCTCTCTCCATTAGAGAAGGAGCTCCTTAAAAACCTGGATTGTCTTCCTTCCCCCTTTGCATTCTGTGGAGAGAATTATGATTTTATAGTAATCGATATGATATGTGTAATGAATATACTAATACATTAGATTTTTATAAAAATCATAATTCCTTCCATAATTCCTAGAGCTTCGCATGGTATTTTGCACACTGTGACAGCTTAATAAATGTGTATTTATTCATTATTTTATCCCCTCCAAATCTTCTCTATCAGCTCAAACTCTGCCTCCTCCCATAAATTTCCAACACATGGTGGTTTTCACAGCTATAAACAAAGAGACCTCTATCACCCTGCTTTGCAGCATCTAGTGTCCTGATCTCTACCCCTCCCCCCTCCTGGGCACCTGAGATAGTATATTTCCATCAATCTTGCCCCAGGTGAAAAATTCCTACTTACAACTTTGGTGGTCTCAGCCTTCTCTGAATTGCTACTCATATTTGATGCCAAACAATTTAGAACTTAATTGATAGCTAACTAACTGTTTCAGGTGTGTGAGTCTTAGGCTTTCCACCCTTCTTCCCCTCCCTAACCCTCACCCTTTGATCTCCTTCAGGCCAGGTTCCAAGATCCTCCCTATTCCAAGATCCTGCCCAGTAACGAGCACAGAGATGCTGTGACCACTCACAAAACAAGCTTTTCTGCCACCTCCCCAGCTTCTGCTCCCACGCCCATCTTTGGTTCCAAATAGCCATAGGACTTAGCTAATGGACCCCTCTTTGCCCTTCTGTTTGTGGGTCTGGGGAGCGCTCGTATTCCTGACAAATACACCTTACCTTACCTTTCACGATAACTTGTCCCCTTGCAAAAGATTCCAGAGCTAAGCAATATGTAACCACTGTCCGAGTGGAATTTTGAAGAAAGGGATAGGTGCAAGAGGCAACAAAAAAAAAAGTGCTAGCCTAGAGGGTAGAGTCAAGCACTGAAGGCTTCCTGGAGGAAGGGAAACACCTGTGCCTTAGTCCAGAGGTGGGGAAGCTGCAGCCTCAAGGCCACATGTGACCTTCAAGGTCCTTAAGGGTGGCCTTTTGACTGAATCCAAATTTTACAGAACAAATCTTTTTATTTTTGCTGATACATTTTAAGCATATCTAAATGAAGTTTCTTGAATGTGACCTTATTTGATTACAGCTAAATATTAATACGGCCTTCCAACACGAGAAGGTTGCCCACCCCTGCCTTAGTTAATGACCCAGTGGAAGACTGAATGAGAAAGGGAGGAAATGAGACAAGATGAGAAGGAAAGAGGATATAAGATTAGGGAAGGATAGAAGAAGGGAAGAAAGAGGAGAGAAGAGGGACAGAGGGATAGAGGGATAGAGGGGAAGGGATTGGAAGAGGAGGGGGAAAGGAGAAAGAAAGGGAGAAAGGGGGAGAAGGGAAGGAAGGGGAGAGAAGAAAGGGAGGAAAAGGAAGAAATCAAAGGGAACAGGAAGATAAGGAAGGAGAGACAGAGACAGAAAGGATGAGGGGAAGGGGAAAAGGGGGAAGAAAAATAGAGAAATGAAAATGGAGAAGGGGGAAAGGGGAAGACGGGAGAGATCCTAGCATTCCAGGATTTATATCTGGAAGGGAATTTAGAGATCATTTAGTCCAGGGATCTAAATCTTTTTTTGTTCCATGGACCCATTTGGCAATCTGGTGATGTAGAATAATGATTTTTAAAAATATCCTAATTGAAGGAAATGCTCAATTTAGTTAGAGGTTAGTAAAAATGAAAAAATAAACAATAAAAATAAAAAGAGGTTAGTAAAAATAAAAAATAATGTTTTTTTCTCATCCAAGTTCATGGACCCCAGGTTAACTGATCTACTCTCATTTTATAGATGGAGAAATTGAGGAGGGGAAAAAAGAGGAAAGGAGGAAAAGGAGAGGAGTGAGTAGGAAAGGTAGGGGAGAAGGAGAAGATGGCGTGGGGAAAGAACAAAGTAAGGAAGCAGAAGGGATGTTGCTGCCCCCTTCCCCAAGAAGGTTATGGGGTGGAGGTGAGGAGTGCTCTGACAGAGGCTATGGAAAGGCTGGGTGGACTTGAGTACATCCACAGTGGCATCAGGGAACAGACAGAGCAGAGAGTGGGCTGCTTGGCTGGACTCAGAAAGGGCCTGTGCCAGGGAAAAGACCTGGGTCAAAGGGAGGGAAGAACACCAGTGGCCTCAGCCACCCTCTCCTCTCCCCAGGGTGCTGGCTGAGTTTCTCCCAGACGGAAAGTCCTAATTATGACAGTTTCAGAGGCAACTCCCCAGATGCTTCAGTCTGAGGACAGACAAATCCCTGATACACACTGACAGCCTAAGAACCCTTACAAAGCTAAAGACCCCTGAGTATTCCCATCTGTAAAATGGGGGTGGGGGTGAGGAAAGCTTTAGAGATCATCCAGTCTGATCATCTCCTAGAGAAGGACACTCAGAGCCAGAGAGAGATCTAGGGACTTGCTGGGGGGGGGGGGGGGGGGGGGGGGGGGGGGGTGAAACTGACTAGCAAAGACAGAGTTAGAATCAAACCTCTAGACCTGACTCAAGAACTTTGAACCTCTCAATAATAACAGCAGATACAACTGGAGAGGTGAGGCCTTCCTGCATAAGGTGTGTTTTGAGGTGGGGAAAGAGGTGAAGTACAAGAATTGGTTTAGAGATTGGGAAAAACCTCAAAGCTGAAAGCACAGGGCACCCATGGGACACCTAAGTAGATCGGTTTGACGGGAGTAACATCTGTGTTGATGGGACCCTGGGTCTGGGTTTGTTCAATATGCATTTATTCTACCACTGTATGCTAGCTGAGAATACAATGATATAAATAAGGCAGGCCCTGCCTTCAAGGAGCTTACATTCTGTGTCGATCACTGGTCCTGTGTTGTGAGTGGGCTGTGACAAAGGCGCTCTCTGCATGGCTTCTATAGACACTTGCCAATTCTGCTTCCCTCTAGTCCCAGGTTTTCCTGAGAAAGTACCTCCTCCATCCCTCCCCTACTCCCTTCTAAACATCGAAGAATTCTCTGGCACACTGAAGAATTCTCTGGAGTTGACAAAGGAAGGAGAGGCAGGAAAATAAATTAATCCTGTCCCCATCTGTTTAGGGAGGACCAGCATGTCTGGTGGGAGGGCTTGCTGAACCCTTTTCTGGGCTGCTCATCCACCTTGGCGTCCACCCGGCACACAGCTCTCACCTGTGGCTCCAAGAAACTGTGGCATGGGCAGCAGCCTGGTAAACTGTCTTGGCAGATAGGCTAAACCAAGTTGAGGGTAACTGACAGGCCTCAAACCCATTGCTGAATTAGGGAGTGTCTACCCCAAGTGTGTGAAATCTTCCCCCAAGGAATGGGTGGATGAGAGCAACTTGTTCCAATGGTGGAAGGCGGTTGAAGCAGGTGCTGTGTATGGATTAGAGCTTGGTCAGACATCGAAGACACCAAGGTCATCCACTGCATCCAGTGTCATGGCCAGTTGTCCTGACTTTTGCCTTGCCACTGGTCTTTGATGGCTGCGGAAGAGAGAATGAGGCACCTCTACCTCAGTTAAATCCAATTCATGCACGAGTCAAGACATCACCCTGGGATGTCACTGGTCCTCTCTGAAAATGAAGGATAAACAACTCCAAAACCATCCCACCAGACCAAGCCTTTCCTGTACCACAGCAGGAAGTTGGAGAGCTAAGCGAGCTGCTCCCCTCTCCCCCTCCACCCTACCCCCTGAATTCCACTGGACACAGACTTAGAGATTTGCAGCACCCCTATCTCTACTCCAACCTGAGGCCCCCATAGGCTGTAAAGAATGCCCTTCCATCAATCAGTCTCATTAGAATACCTAGGTTTTATGCACGGGCTCTCTCTCCTTCCTTGTAGGGATGATGACAACTCTCATTTGGAAAGGCATTTGCCAATGCAGGAATTAAATGTGGGAGAACTTGATCAGTTATGCATCTAGAGAAATACACCTCTCTCGATAATACTACCACCTCTTCCTCCCTAGTTCCCACAAAGGGTAGACCATTTATTTTAAACCATTTTTTCAAATGAACCATGGAAGGCCTGTACTGGGAGTCAGGAGAGTTGAATTCGAATCCTAGCTCTTCCATTAATTCACTTTATGACTTTAGACAAATTACTTCTTTCTAGATGTCAGTTTCCCCATCTGTACAAGGAGAGGGTTCTATTAGATGCTCATTAAGGTCCCTCCAAACTCTGGTGTTCTGTGTTTTATGTCTAAGGGTTTTCTAAGAACGCTGAAGCTCTATAGTCTAAGGTTCTTGCCAGCTCTGACATTTTCTGTTCTCTACCCCAAGGTCCCTTCAATCACTGATATTCTATCATCAAGAAAGATCCTGACCTCTGACCCAAAGGAATTCAGGGAGTTGTGTGGAGAGACTGGGTCAGGTGAAAGGGGACTGAGCAGAGTCCACTCTGTAGCCCCGGCAACAAATTAGTAGCTCCCCTCACCCCAGCCTAGTGTTCCCCTGAACCTTAGGTATGGTTGTTCAGAAGTCTGGGCTTCAGGTCCAACAAAGGACTTTACTATAATTACCAGTCTTGAGCAGGGGAACCGTGACATTTCTGGTCTGCCACCTCCTCCCCACTCCCACTTATCTGATTTTTTTTATGTACAGATGTGTATGGATAAGCGCACACATATACGGATATATTAGGGCACAAGTTATTTCCTCAATGGATCTCAGTTTTCTCATATATAAAATTTGGTTCATCTCAAAAGTCCCTCTGAGGGATGCCATTTATGTCCTAAGAGCCCTCCCAGCCCTGACATCCTATTTTCTAAGGACCCTCCCAACTCTGATATTCTGTGTTCTAAGGGCCCTCCCAGCCCTGACATCCTATGTTCTAAGGACCCTCCCAGTTCTGACATCCTGGGTTCTAGGGGCCCTCCCAGCCCTGACATCCTATGTTCTAAGGACCCTCCCAGCTCTGATATTCTGTGTTCTAAGGGCCCTCCCAGCCCTGCCATCCTGTGCTCTAAGGGCCCTCCCAGCCCTGACATTCTGTCGTCTATATCCTCAAGTCCTTCTCAGTTCTGACATGTTATGATTCTAGATCATTCTCCATATAGGATATTGTGTTTGGAATACATAATATGCAGCTCTGTTTTCAACCCCACATCTGTGCATAAGTCCACAGGCATGCGCATGAATCTCTGTCTGAGTTAACATATATCTCCTATGTAAATGTGTGAGTATGAATAATAGTAATAGCTAACATTTAAATAGCGCTTACTATGTGCCAGGCACTGTGCTAAGCTCTTTACAGTTATCTCGTTTGATTCACACAACAACCCTGGGAGGGAGGTGTTATTATTATCCCCATTTTACAGATGAAGAAACTGAGGCAAACAGTGGTTAAGTGACTTGTCCAGGTTCACGCAGCCAGTGAGTATCAGATCTTCCTGACTTCAGGCCTGGTGCTCTATCTACTGCGCCACCTATGTCCATGGACATGTATGAGAATACATCTAGGTACATGAGGTGTGGGTGTGCAGATTGTGTGCAAGACCCGGTTAATTCTCACTTCTAAGGCAGTGCCCAGAGCATATAAACCCAACAGTCGCTGTCTTCCAACTTCCTCCACTCCCCACCCCCCACCCCCTGGAGTTCTGGGGCTGGTTATTTTGAAACATTTAAATATAGCTCCTTCTGTTCTCAGCTTGCCCCGCCCCCTCCCTGCCCCCCCTCCAGCACTCACACTCCCCACCTGCCATGGTTTGATTTGCCTCTGTGGGCTCCTGGGGGGACGGAGCTCTGTGAGTGTATACATGTGAGTATGTTTTCATGTCTAGCAATGCACTTATGTTTGTGCATATTAAGTGTGCAAATGTTCATGAGCATATCTGGACAGGAATCTGTGTATATGTCAGTGTAGTTCATAGGATTATAAAAATCCTAGGATCATAGGATTTTTAGGGGAAATGACACTTTCGAGATCATTTAGTCTAATCTGCTCGTTTTGCAAGTGAAAAATATATATACATGAATATTTTCAAGTGCTTGTGTATACATGATTTGTGTGTGTGCATGTATGTACATGGGTATTGCACAGTGTGTCTCTGTGTCTGTATGTTGCAAGCACATATTTGTGAGTGCCTGTACAATGCACATGGATGTGCATGGGTGTGCATATAGCTCTGCCAGTGTGGCCACACTGTACACACAGGAATGCATCCGTGCGGGGCTGATGGGCGCCACAAGTCGAATGCTGTGTGCAGTTCCATATGGGGGGATGCAGCCTGTTGGTACAGCTACACATGACGGCCAGCCAGCCAAGCCACGGCATATGCAGAATAGACTTACGGGTCTCCTACATCATAGGGCTCTGTTTAGAGTGTATGCCTGGGGGACAGAGGGCCGGGAGCACCAGATGCCAGCACCCCAGGGGGCTTACGCACACTTCCCTAGGGCACATTATGTAGATGGTGTGGTGGGGCGGGGCAGGGTATTGTGGTATGTGTATTTTGGGGGAAGGGAGGGGACAGCCACCCCACAACACTTGTGTGTCTCTCTGCTTTGCCCTGGTCCTCCCAGCTGGCTGTCGGCCAAGCCCATAGACGGATTCCTGTAATTTTCCTTTTGGATCTTGTTTACAAGCATGATCCTGGGAGCGTCTGGGAGCTGCTGCCAATGGGAGGACCCACAGATAGTTCCTGGGGTGGGGATCCCCTGCAGCCTCTGCTCAGGGACCCGAAAGGGAAGTAGCCCCAGTGAGACATGTAGGTGCTCTGCTGTGCTCTACCCTCAGCTCAGGCCCAGGCGTGGGCAGCAGGAAGGGAAAGGTTACTAGTCTGGGCAGAAGGACTCTCTCCAAATTCCTGAATATTCCTAGCGGGCTGTCCAGAAGTTTGCTTTGAGTGAGCACAGTGGGGATTTTAGGACTGCACTGAGGCCACCTCCCCCTCGGGCAGATTATGAACAGGTCTGGAGCAAGAGGCCTCTCCCAAGGACAGGCCTGGGTCTAGGAAAGGGCTTGGAATTTAAGTCAGGGACTAGAGTGTGAACCCCAGCTTGGCTGTTTGCTGCCTCCGTGACCTTGGGCAGCCTGGCTGACCTCCCGGCCCTGCTTTTCATTATTCATGGAATAGAGGGCATGGTTTAGGCATCTCTGAAGTCTGAGCTATTACTTAGAAACAATCTGGTGCTTCTGGGGAAAATGTCCTTTTGGCTGTTTTATTAATCTGCTCTAGGCAACTCAGTGACACTAAGTTGAAAAGAAGGAGCAGACAGATGGGGGAGTTACTTAGAAATCTCAGATCCATTCCCGGTGCTGGTCACTATTTGATTAATCTTCTTCTGCCTAACCAGAACTCACCCCTGCCCCTAAGCCTCCCTTTTCACAGATTCATAGAATGTCCCGGCGGTAAGGGGCCCTACCTAGCCCTTTGAACAAAGAACAGCAGATGTAGAAGGTGCCTAGGAGGTGATCAGTTCCAAAGCCTTCATTTTATAGAGGTCCAGAGATCTGAAGGGCCTTGTCAGGCCTGCTAGGAAGGGCTAGGGCAGGAAGCCTGGCGGATGCCCAGGAACAGGCAGGGCCAGCGTGATCAGGCAAGCACCCCATAGGTCCAGGCTGGCCTGGAATTCAATCCAAGTCAGACAAGGCAGGAAGGGCCAGTCGGGTGGGTTCCAGAAGACTCAAACAGGTAGGGTCCTTTGATCTGCAAATTAGAAGTAGGGAGAAAGTACTAGAAAGCAGGAATGGTGATCTTTGCTCAGAAGCTATCTAGCCTTTGAGACTTATATACACCCAATGGCTGTGGGTGGGGCCCAGACTTGCAGGTTTGTGACTGCAGACAGAAAGAATCCAGGGAGTCATGTGTGTTCCTGATTAAGAAGGGACAGAGCACCAGGCCTTCTGGAAAGCCCTCAGCCTTCCCTTCACCGACAGCTTCCCGTCCCCTTCAATTTGTCATTTGTCACCCCGCCTCCCAGGGAACTTGAACAGCAAGTGAGACGAGGGGGCCCCTTCCCCAGGGACTGCTCGGTTATAATCACATGATGGCCAGCTCACATTTCTTGCACTATTTACGCCGCCCTCTTCTCCCAATAGCTGTGAATTAGGTAGTGTCAGTAATTTGTCCAGGGTCACACAGCTAATAAGTATGAGGGAGAGCTGGACTTCAGACTGGGGGTCCTGACGCCCTAGTTCAGTGTCCTTTCCATCACGTCAGGAGACACCTTGGCAAAGGGTAATGACTTGCCTCGGAGGGCCTCAAGCCAAGGACCCGAGAGCAACTGCCCCTTTGGCTCCTGTCTGGTTACCTCTGGCAGCTTGCCTCTGGCCAACGCTTTCCCCTCCTCCTGTATTTTTCCTGTGCCTTCAGCTGATGAAAGCCAGGGCATTCTTCTACCAAGAGCCCCCAGCAGATAAAGTCTTAATTCAAATCAGTGAGGCCAATGGGGGAAATTTCAAGCCTCCTTCCAGGTTAGTTAGGGAGGTATTTTTCTCTGATGGACTTGTAGAACATCATAAAATTTCACATTTCAGTAGTGCTTTATGATGTACAGAGGTACCATCATTGCTTCTATCTTCAAATGAGGAAACCGACGACCAGAGAAGTCAAGTCACCTGTCCAAGGTTACACAGAGTGCTAAGGGATAGAGATGGTACTCCAGACAGGGTTTTCTGACTTTATAAGGAAGGGACTTTAGAGATCATCTCAGTTAGGGCTTCTTAATCTGAAGCCTATGGCCCTTCTCAAAATCATATTTGCAATAAAATAAAATACATGGTGAAATCTCTCCACGGACCCCCGAGCTAATCCAACTGTTCTAGTCCCTGCATTTCTGGGTAGCCAAGAGCTCCTGGGCAGAGGGATGGAGAACACTAAGGTTCAGTCCTGGGATTAAGAATAGCCGGGCCTCCATCCTCTCCCCATCTCACCTTCATAAGCACAGCTGGATCTTGGCAAGTGTTATAAGTCTGTGGGGATAGAAGACAGCTTTCGAAGCATGAGAGAGGGGGGCCAACTGCCCCCCCCACCAGAATGGAAGAACTCAAGTGCCCAGGCCTTCCCAGTCTGGGGGAGAGAATGAGAGATGGCAATGGAGGGGCCTATGGAAGGTCAGCGGCTCTCTGGGGACCAAGGCTCAGGAGGAAAGGGAGGAAAAAACAGGAAATGAACCCATGTCCCATAGCCAGGCAGAGCTCAGCTATTGTTCAAAGAATTCCAGGGTTCCAAGGGCTGGCTGAAAGGCACAGTTATGAACACACCCTTTAGTGCCAGACACTCTGCTACACACAGACACACACACATCTACCACCAGCATCACCCCACACACAGTTAGACACACCGATGGCCTATGCTGGGATACACACCCTTACAAAGTGCAAATACACCGATAAGCACACACCCACAGACATAACCACTCTTGCAGCCAGACACATAAAATACACTGACACATGTAATACAGTATCATAAGCATTTTGTTTTTGTTTTTTTGTTTCAGTCATGTCTGACTCTTTGTGACCCCTTTTGGGGTTTTCTTGCCAAAGATACTGGAGTGGTTTGCCATTTCCTTCACTAGCTCATTTTACAGATAAGGAAACTGAGGCAAACAGGGTTAAGTGACTTGCCTAGGGTCACACAGCTAGTAAATGGCTGAGGCCAGATCTGAACTCAGGTCTTCTTGTCTCTAGATTTAGCTCTCTATCCCCTGCACCACCTAGCTGCCCCATCATAAGCATATCTGTTTATTGTCAACTGGACCAAACCAGCTTCTGACCTGTGGATGGCCGGAGTGAACAAAGCAGGCTGGAGACAGGAGAGTCAGGAATGAAACAAAAGTTTAATTTCAAAGTAAGGGAAACGTCTTGGAAGTAAGGAGGGGATCTAGACACGTGTGCCAGGGCCCCCGCCCCTACTTGTCTGAGCTCAGAGAACACCTGGTACTGGTCAAACCAATACACTAATTATGTAATTTTGCCAGAGGGTGAGCTCATCCAGAGGGTGAGTGCAAAGGGTTGTTGTTATGCCAAGCTGAGGGCACAGCCTGCTTGCTGGGCCTTAGCTCTGGATAACAGTGTCTCCTAATATCTTGACAGTATGTATGTATGTATGTATGTATGTATACATATATATATAAATGTGTATATATGTATGCATATGGACTACACAAATATCTACGGAGTCATAGATTCAGAACTGGAAGGGAATTTACAGAAGAGCTAATCCAAGCTCCTTTTGCCCTCTGCCACCAAATGTGCTCAGGTAGACAGACACCCAAAGAAACATACAAATATAAATGGTGTGGTGGGGCTGAGGGTGGAGTGCAATGTGGTGTCATAGGAAAAGTACAGGATTAGAATCAGTGTGTTGACCTGAGTTCAAATCCCAGCTCTGTTATTTACTTGTTGTATGACCCTGGGCAAGTCAATTGACCACGCTGAACCTCCCTGGAGAATACTTGGAAAATCAACCCAAGGGCTCTCTGTATCTCCTCCCTGCCTCCCACCCCAGTGCCTGTTACAACCCAGCGAGATACCCAAAAGGAGCACCATCACCTATCCCCCCTCAGAAAACCAAGGTTGGCCTGCAACACTTATGAGAAATACACTTGGAGGCCCACGGGGAATTCCAGCTCTGAGAAGTATATCAGCTGGGCTGAGGAATCCCAAGCAAATCACCCCCGCTAGGGCTGGGCCCCTCTGGGACAGCGAGGTGTGTCCTGCTGCCAGAGAGGTGTGTCTCTACCACGCAGAGTCACGCGTGGCCAGTGTGGTCCCTTGAGGGATGGAAGGACAGCTGCCACGTCTCTGGCTGCTGGATCCCACCTGAAGGGCTAGGATGGCATGATGCAGAGTCCTGGGTTCCAATTCCAGCACTGTCTCTGTTGGGTAAGTCATTTCTCTCCAGGGTTCGGTTTCCTCCTTTGTAAAAGAGATTACCAGAGCTCTAAGTCCTAGGAACCTATTCTAACGGCCCGCACTGGAAGCCTGAGGGGCACGTGACCCCAAAGACTTCTGATAGTCTGGGAGGGGATGGGGAAGAGGCACAGATGTCTTCCCCTAATTTGGCCACCTGCCCTGCCCGTGAGGAGAGAGGCCCAATCCAGCGCTCTTCTTCATCCTTTCTCTCCCTGTCCAGCCCCACCTCCTCCAGGAAGCCTTCCGGATCACCCCACCCACCAGTGACTGGCCTCTTCTGTAAGGCTTGCCAGAACCACATAAGCTCACTTGTCATCACATAATGCTGCCTGCTATTATTTCACCAAAGAGAGCCACACAGAGTATTTCTTTGACTTGGAGCCCGTCATTTCCCCTTGCTAGCTGTGTGACCCTGGGCAAGTTTCCTCATATGTAAAATGGAGCTAGTAGTATTTGCACGCCTTCTGCCACAGTACTGCTGTGAGGACAGCAATTCTCTAAACTTGGGAGGGCTAAAGAAGAAATGACGATGTAGGGATTGCTTCTTGTGGTCAGCAGCTCTTTGGGGCAGGGCCCAGGCCTTTTCTGAAAGCCTCACTACTTCGGAGGGGATGACTGATACGCATGACCCAGCTTTGAGGGTGGCCTCTGCCAAGGACCAAGTCTGTGTGACCCGGGACAAGCCCCCTGCCCTCTCTGAGTCTGCAGGTCCCCCGCCACAGGCCGGAGGCGATGCTGCTCCCATTACCATGTCACGCAGCTGGGGCGAGGATGAGGCCACCCGTGCCTCGCATGCAGCGGGGACTGAGTGAATGTGCACGGAATTGTGGGAGCGCGTCCTAGCCGTGCTGCGTGACACAGCGTCCCCCACAGCTGCTTTCATTCTTGCTGGCTCTGGGATGATGAGCCATCCCGCACCTGCTCCACTGGTCTTCAGACAGGACTTAGCTGCTCATCGCCACTCTGCCCGAAACTTTCCTAACCTCAGAGGACCTGCTTAGGCCTGGGCTATGAGAGTCCTGGGCCACAGTGAGGCCTCAGAGGAAGAAATCCCTGAGGGGTCAGCCATGAATAATGTTGTTGTGGAAGCTTCTCCTCCTCTTCCTTCTCTTCCTTTTTCTTCTTCACTATCACGAGAGGCAGATCAGTGTAGGAGAGAAGGCTTAACTTGGAGCCATGAAGACCTGGGCCCTTTTCCCACCTCTGACACATGCTGACTGTGTGACCTCGGGCAAGTCACTTAACTGCTCCATACTCTAGGAAACTCTCTGTGGCTGGAAATTGCAGAAAAGGCACCAATTGGCACTGATATAAGGAGTTCCCTGGGTCAGCGAAGTCATAAGTCCTTATCACAGATGGCACCCTGAGCCTCCTAAAAGGTTTTGTTTAGTAGTGTCCAGCTCTCTGTGACCCATTTTGGAGTTTCCTTGGCAAAGATACTGGAGTGGTTTGCCATTTCCTTCTCCAGCTCATTTTACAGTTGAGGAAACTGAGGCAGAGTTACAGGGTCTCACAGCAATAAGTGTCTGAGGCAGGATTTGAATTCTGGTCTTCCTGATTCCAGGCCAGGCCCTCTATCCACTACACCACTCAGCTGCCCTAAAAGGTGAGAAACTCTGTAATAGGAACCTGCCTGGCACCATTTGTCTGTGGTTTGGCCAGTCTCTGTCCAGAGAATCAGAGGATTTGGGTATGGAAATCTTTGGAGATTCTCTGGTCTAACCCTCCTCCCTCCCCATTTTATAGTTGGGGAAACTGAGGCCTAGAGAAATTATGTGAATGGGTAAGAAGTGATGCAGAGTGAACTAAGCGGGATCAAAATAACAATTTATGGGATCACCCCCGCTGTGTGAATCAAAACTCAGATCTTTAGAAAACACAGGCATACCATCTAACTGGGCTTCCTTCTCACAGTGTTTGCACACTGGGCCGCTTCAAGTGCGAGCTCACTAAGGGTTTATGTGATGCTGTGAAACAAAATAAACGAACACAGCCTGGAGTGAGGTGACTCACCCTGTGATGAGCAGTCCCGGCTCCCCGGACCTTTTCCGGCTGCCTCACACTCATCGTGGGCGCACAGTGGGACAGCTGTGGTCACAGGACAGGGGAGGGAGAGTGATCTGATGCAACCTGCCTGTAAGTTTCCCTACCTGGTTGTTCCCATCTCCTGCTACCACTGGGCATGGAGCCCACGGACCCCACCCGGGGTTTGTGGCCCTTCCCTGCTCACCCAGGGCGGCCAATGCTGCCTGGGGTGGGGCTGGAAGTGAAGGGGGGAAGAGGGAGGGGAGTGTGGACTGTCAGAGTACCAGGGGTGGGGGTGGAGGTGGCAGGCAGGGTTTTGGCAGTGGCTGACCATGGGTAATTGAGAAGGCCTGGCCCTGTGCTGACCCCAGCAGCTTGGGCAAGGGGCCCAGAAAGGCTGTGCGGCTGCTATGTCTCCGTTTCCTTTCTTCCCAGAGTTGGGAGGTGGTTTCCTTCCCTCCAACAGCTGCTCCTTCCCCCCTCCATTTCCCAGTCAAGGGAGGAGCCAGGGGCCCTATTTCCTAGATGGTATCCCTTGGGCAGAGAAGGCAGGGCTACATGGGGAATTCTGCATGGAGGGGGCAGCCCTGGGCTGCCTGGCAAGAGAACCAGGTTCTAGGGTTTTAATCCAGTCCTGCAAGACCACAGGCAAGCAATATCTCTTCTCTAGTTCTCAGTTTCCTCAGTTTTAAAATACTAGTAGATGGACTCTCCTTTAAGATTTTTTCCCAGATCTTTTCCCTTTTTTTCCTCTGCCTCAGCCCAAAGAGGTACAACAAGGGCCCCTCCAACTTTCCTACATCAATTCTACCTTATCTAGGAAAACTACCCCCCAATCCTCACCTCTACTCAGCTCTAACCCCTGAGCCTACTCCCCACCTTCCAATGACTGGACCCCTCCATCCCTGACCCTCCTAGTCATAGGTTGTAAAGACTTCTCACCAACTAGAATCCTTCTGGCAAGAGGGAGGAAGGTCTTACTCTGCCTCTCCACCATCCAGCCCACTGGCCTCTACCACCTCTAGACCCCACCCCTCCGGCACTGCCATCCACACTCCCTCTGAACCCTAAAGACCAGGAGGGCCTTATCTCTGGATACCTCTCCAGTATATGCTGTGAACTCCTGGAGAGCAGACAGGCTCACTTTTCTATTTGTGGCTCTGGCACTTAGCACAGTGAGTCCTTAAGAAAAATTAAGTCCTAATAAATGTATTTTCACTCACTCACTCATTCATTCAAAGTCTCATGATCCTAGAACCAAGAGAACATTGTATACAGTAACAGCAATTTTGTTTTAAGAACAACTTGGAGCAAATAAGTTATTTTGACTATTATGAATACCCAAATTAACTACAGAGGACACATGAAGAAAGACGCTATCTGAATCCAGAGAAAGAACTGATAGATGTATGCAATAATTTTACATATACATTTGTGTCTAATGGTAGCCATCTCCAGGATGGGAGGGAGAAAAAATTTCCATGATAATTTTGTTGTATATTTGAGAGGAATAGCAAGTTCTGCAGAGTAGATTGGCAGTTTCATGTGTAATCATCTTTTTAATT
This sequence comes from Vombatus ursinus, assembly GCF_900497805.2. Lineage (NCBI taxonomy): Eukaryota > Metazoa > Chordata > Mammalia > Diprotodontia > Vombatidae > Vombatus > Vombatus ursinus. The sequence goes on from NW_020949696.1 coordinate 4,255,483, forward strand.
GTACTATGTTATAGAAATGCTTGTTTTATTCCATAAATTAAAAATAAAATAAAATAAATTCTCATGATCCTATATTGATCCTAGGCATGGCTCTGCCACTAACTTGCTATATGACATTGGGCAAGTGACTACCCTTTTCTGAGCCTCAGTTTCATCATATGTGAAGGAGAGATTAAAAAAAAAAAGTCTTGCTTTACTTATCTTTCAAGGTTGCCTTACAGGGTGTGTGTAGGGGGAGGGATGTGGTTTATTGGGATTGGACTTTTTGGAGCTCAAGCAGTCCAGGTGCTTTTTGTAACTGGTTGGCAACTAGCCATGTTTGCCTCTCACCTAACTTCAAAGGGTCACACTCGCGCCTGATGGAACACGGAAACTTCCTTCCTTGCTTACTCACTCACTCTCTCCCTCCCTTCCCTGGCTCAGGGACTGACTCCTCCACTCGGAATGAGACGTTAGCTGAAGTCACATAATCTGAAGAACAATTTCTATTTCTCTCACCCTGGAGGGCTGGCCAGGAAGAGGCAAAGGCAGAGAAGGGAAAACAGAAGAGGAAGAATGACCAAGACTCCACTGGACCTCCATCCACTCTCCTCTCTCGGATTTCAAGGCCTGGGACTGGACTTTAGAGTCAAAAGCCATTTCTAACAACTAGTTGTGTGATGCTGGGCAAGTCCCTTTACCTCTATGAGTCTCAGTTTTCTCATCTGTAATATGGGCATAAAAGTATTTGCACAGTTACATAATAAAGTTGTTTTGCAGAAAGTACTTAATGAATCTTTTTTTTTTTTTTTTGAGGGAGGCATGGGATTGAAATCTGTGATTTCATCAGTGTGGAGAATTTCAGGTGTAGAAATTCCTTTCACCATATTTTTGTCTAGGAGCACTAAGAGGTACCTGCATATATTCCCATAGTCAGAGGCAGGACTTCTCTAGGTATGCCAGATCTCCCTTCCTGGAATTCTCACCTTGCCTAAGAGTTAGCCTCAGACTGACACATTGGGGGCAATCTCTGGAAAGTCAGAGAGAATCAGACAATTGGAAGGTTAGAGGTGACCGTAAAGATCAGCTAGTCTGACTCCTTCATTTTGATAAGGAAGAAACGGAGGCCCAGAGATGGAGAAGGGCAGTGAAATAGTGACAAGTCTAGGACTCAATCCCAGGCCCTCTGACCTCCTCCTGCTCCAAACTGCCTCTATCAAAGGAAAATAGAAAACCCAGTCACTGAACTAAAGGAGCTCACAGCCAGGCAGGGGAAATGAGGCTAAACAGTCTGCAGATGGCTCTCCCTGCTTACTGGTAGTGTGACCTTGGTCAAGTCACTTATCCTGTCTTAGTGGAAAGCTCTCCATCTTGGTTGCAAGGGCTGGAGCACATGATCTTCAGGCTACCTTCCAGCTTTCAATCTTGGGCTCCCAGGGTCATGGGGGACTGCTTCTACATACTAGAGACAGAGATCAGTAAAAGAAAGGGCAATGGGAGGAGAACGTGGGGGAAGTGCCTTGGGTAAGGAGAAGTCCTCAAGGTTAGGCTGCCTAGGGCATCACATTCACCCTCTCATTCCCTTGTTCAAAAACCTTCGATGGCCTCTCAGTATTTACGTCTAAGAGAGATATGGGCAGGGGGCTGTCTAAATCCATAGACAGGACTAGAGGGTGGCTGGAAGGAGAGCCCGGCAGGCCCCTCCAGCGGCCTACCTGGGGGGATGGCCCAGCCTGGGTAATCTATTGCCAAGACAGCTACTGGGCCAGGCAAATCTGTCTGCCAGCCCTCAAAATATCTCCAGTCTAGGGCTAAGAGTCCACGCTCAGAACGAAAGGCTGCTTCCTTGCTATATATACTCACCTTATATACTCACCAGCCTGGTCCCTTCCCACCCAACCCTGGTTACACAAAAGACCATCATGAGTATCTCTTAGGCCTCTTTTTCAAATAAAGCAGCAAATAGAAACCAGAGAAGTTACACAGATTAGAATACACTAGAATAGAGGAATTCTCTCTCTGTTAAGGAGAAGCACCCTGCATTGGAGAATTTGCCAGCAATAACAGTATGGCATGCTGCTCCCATGCTAAAGGCTCCCTCACCTTCAGAGAAAAGAGGGAATTCTACCTGTCTCAGAAGTCCACCCACCCCTGTGCAGTGGCCTTACTGCTGTGGCCAATGGGGCCACTTTGGAGGCACTGACCCGGTGGAGCTGTTCATGGTCATGGGCTGGAAAGGTCAAGGGACTAAAAATGTTTGCCTTCTTTGGAAATGAAAAATGGAAAAAATCCTACAGTGTTAAAAAGAAAGACAGTGGTTGTCCAGGGCTAGTCTGAGAAAGAGAGGGATAATTTAGGCCCTGAGACCCGAAAAAGAAGCTTTGAAATCCTTTTGTGTTGTTTTTAAGTATCATTCAGCATGGAGAACACAAAAGGTTTCTGATATTTAACTATATATATGTATTTATATATATAAATATATGTCAATATTCATTGACATATAGCCAAGTGGTGAGGAAAGCTAAGAAAGGTGGCTGTTTATCCCCCTCCAAAAATCTATCCTACATCTCCAAAATCATTCCTCCTCCAAGTTGTATATTTCAGTTCCTATGAATGGGATTATACATAGAATTTTGATATGACATTGACTGGAATTTTTAATTAGATTTCTTTTTAAAGGATTGAGAGCTCTGTAGGAAATTAAAAGTTTCTAAAATCTACACAAGGATTTGGCTTAGGGTTTTGTTTGGTTTGGGGTGTGTGTGTGTGTGTGTGTGTGTGAAAATATAACACTGGCTCTGTTTTATTATTTTTTTTAATATAAATGTCCATTTTCTAGGCCCTTAATCATTGCCTTTTCCTTCACTGCTGTTCTTAAGTTAGTCATGTTCAGATTTGCTATGTTATTTTTGGAGAGAATCTGTCTACAAGAGCATGGTATCTGTCTACAACTGTGCATTTGGAAGAGGGTCATTATTTAAAATTTAGGCTTCAGAAGCCTGTGTCGTAGGGGATGAAATCTGGTTTCTGAGATCATGGTCTGTAATGGCTCATCAGCTTCTGAAGAAGAAATGCATGTCAATAAAATGATGAAATCCCCATATATGATTTTGAAAATCCACTTCAAATTAAAACCTTAAGAAGCTGAAATTTGGTTAAGTGATTTTTAAAAAATGAATTCTTGAGCTGGAAGCTAAAAGACCTCAGCTCAGCCAAGGAGAGAGGGCATTATCTCCCCCAAAGTGCCTTGATAGGGGCCAGCTTCCCTCATGTCTGGGGCTCTAGGTCAGTATCTCATCTTTCCGACCAGGGCCTCTCCAGATTCTTCCTTAAAGTGGGTGGCCAACATAACTCCTTTACAGAGGTCCACAGGGTAAGCTGTCTCTCAACCAGTCTGGAGTCCTCCCTTCCTTACAAGAAGGCAGGGCGCTGGGCCACCCTGCTCCCTCTATCCTCAAGGGGAGCCTCAGTCAGGTCACTGCATTTGGGGGCTTCCTTTTCTCCAGTTGCACCATGAGGGAGCTGGATCTGAAAGTGACCCCAGGCGCTTTGAGTTCTAATTCTACGATCTTGTGAAGTTGACCACTGAGTTTCACTGCGAGTTCTTCTTCCCGGAGCCACTCTGTCCTGTCGCCCTAGTCATCTCTGGCCCATCGCTTTTGCACACATCAGCCTCACCCCGTGACGTCCTCCTCCTTATCTCTTAACTCTCTACATTTTCCTGCGGAGCTTCTGTGGTATTTTTTCATAGACAGGAGTATTCTGGGTATGAATTTATTCTCACAAGGAATGTGAGTTCCTTCAGGACAGGGGCTAGGGATCAGACTGATTTTCACTAGCACACCTTGATTGCTGCAGAAGTCATTAATAAACACAGCAGATGCTGATGGAAAGAAAACAGGAAGCGAGTGGACAGAAAAGGGGCCTGCTGTGGACCCTTAACACCATATCACTGTGAGCCGGTTCCCAGGGAAGGCAAAGACAGATGAACAGCCATCCCCCAAGGAGAAAGCAGTACAAATTCTTTTCCCAAGCTCCCCAGCCTTCCTCCTGTGCATCCTCGTGCTGGAGCGGTAAACCCTGGCTTCCGAAAACAGACCACAAGTTCTAGCCAGCCCTAAGCTGGCGAGGGTTCAAGTACCAGCCCAGTAAGAGATGGGCACTGTATCTTTGTCATCTGGACCTGACTTGGCCAACGGGGGGAGAAGGGAGGGTAAGATTCTTGGCCAGAAGGGTAGCCAAAGGGTGCTGAATTATTTTGGGCTATAGTGACGGAAGAAGACCTGGCTTCTAACTTGGGGAGAGGGGGGAGATGTGCTTCAAGGAAGGGACTCACCCACACTGAAGACAAAGAAGACAATTTGAAGTAATAAAACTCCCCAATTAGATGTTTCTAATTGCCATTCATACCACCACAACTTCTCCTGCATCTGTCTCCTCACTACTTACTCTTGGGCACCATCCTCATCATCTCTCAACTAAACTGCTAAAATGGGCTCGAGTTTCTTTGTCTTGATTCTCACTTGACTTCAAACCATCCTCCACATAGCTGTCAAAGTGGTTTTCTTTAAGCCTGGGTCTGACTATGTCACTCCCCAGCCAATAAACTTCTGTCTCTATATTGCCTCTAGAATCAATTATAAATCCTCTGTCTGACTCTTTGAGCCCTTCCCAGCTGGGCCCCAGGCTCCCTTCCCAACCCTCTCTGGTCTAGCCAGCTGGTCTTACTGATCATCACCTGGAACTCCACTTCCCATCTCTGTGCCTTTGCCCTGGCCATGTCTCACTCCTGGAATGTGGCTACCTCCTCATTTCCACCTCAAAAGACACAGCTGAAGAAACAGCTACAAGCCCATTATACTTGGAAGGGTTGGGAACCACTGCATATGCCAGGCTGCCTCCCTGAATTCCAAGACAGAGATGACAAGGAATACGGTAGCTCAGAAAGAGCTTGAGCAGTGCGGGAAGGCTGCCCAGAGGAGGTGGAATATCTGCTCGATGTGGAAGGTTTGGGGGCGAGGCAGCACAATTTAGCAAAGAAAGGAAGTGTCTTTGGGACCAGGAATAGAATGAGCAAAGGACAGAAAAGGCCTAGGAGAGTCTGGGCCCAGGGAAGAGAGGTCAGCCAGAGCTAAGGGCACAGGAGCTGGTGCAGGGGTAAGTAATGCGGGAGAGGCAGGCAGGGCTCTTCTGACCCTGGGACTGCTACGCTAACCATTGGGTTATGTAGATTAAGGTGAATGCCCTGATGGATCAGCTCAGATCATCAAGTGTGTTTAGGGATCTTGCAGGCACTAGGCATGGGACTATGATGTCAAAGGGGGATGCTGAGGAAACCAAACCCCCTCACCCCGTATTGTTTTTGAAGGTCTCATCAGGGTGGAGCCTGGATTCCCTGACCCTCCTCCTCATTTCTTGCCCCAGTGCCATGGGGTTCAGGATGCCCCTCGTGTCTTGGGCAGCTGCCAGAGGACAGGGGAGGCAGTGGGTGGGAGGAGTGACTGGAAAGTCCTGAGCTAGACATTGACTATGGAACATAGAACCAATCTGGGTGTTGGTTTCATTTTCTTTTAAATGAAGGGTGGTATGAGAAAATCTCTAAATCCGATGGATCTGTGACCCCAGCCCACAGTCTCTCCCACCTCTAGATCCTTGTGGTACTATCAGTATTGGGCCTGAAATTATAGACTGTCTGCTAATTGTAGCTTTCTCCACATCTCCCCACCTCAACAGTAAGCTGTTTGAAGATGGGGATCCCACCTGCTGCAGGGGAGAGGAAATGGGGGTGGGGTTACAGAGTCAGCAGACCTGGGTTCAGAGCCTGGCTCTGGCACTTACTGTGTGGCTTTAAGCCATTTGTTTCTGCTCCCTGAGCCATATACATGAGGGGTGTGTAAGATGCTTATCACCTAAAAATGGTGAGAACATCCGCCTCTTATGAAGAACGAAGTGTGTATAAAATGCTTTCTAACCTGACCAGCTCTATACCCTGAGTTATTATAATGATTATTATTATTAATTCTTTATCCCCTACAGTGCCCAACATTTTGGGGTGACTCCCCCTCCCAATGTACATGAAACAACTTCTCTGGGAATGACAGCCTTAGGAAGGTGAGAAACACTCAGGGTTCCACTTGGTGGTGAATAACTTCATAGAATCTAGACACAGAATCAGAACAGAAAGGGGCCTTGGAAATGATCTAGTCTGAAGAGGAAGCATAAGACTGACTTCATCTTGGAGCAATCTTGGTCATTAGAACTGATATGGCATGCATATTTCTATGAAATCACAAGGATGCAAATGAGGCAAAATGTTTTCCAATGTAAACATTTGTTTGAGAACAGAAACATACAAACCACAGAATGTTCTAACATCCCTGACATTTTCTCATTCTTTCTTAATCCATTCCCCCTTTGTAAGAATGGGAAGCTGTGCCAGGTAGAATTGGGCAATCTCCCTCTGTTTCCCCTTGTTTTAAAGAAGTGAAATCTTTTGGCTTACATGCTTGGTGTCAGTTTCTGGAGGCAAGTTCAGTCCCCTCATTTTACAAATGGGGAAGTTGAGGCCCCAATTTTTACACAGGGAGTTAGTGTCCTATCTATTAGTCTGCCTTGGGAAATGGGGGGCTCCCCAGAACTGGAGGTCTTCATAGCCTGGCTGAATGATCACTAGTTGGATATCTTACTAAGAGTATGGCCCCCGGCCACAGCTCTAAATGCTGGGGCCCTGTCAAATAGCAGAGCCAGGCAGACAGAGTCAGAACTGAGCCAGGATAGCTGGGGGCTTGCCAAGTGCCAGCAGGGTGTGCGTGAAGGGGCACTCTCCTTCCCTCCAACCGGCTGTTTCCTTACTGGCCACCCCCTGACCCTCCAAGGCCTCTCCTGCTGGTGAGTTTTGGGAGCTACCACCCCACTGTTTTCTGGCCTGGCATGGAATCAACAAGGGCGGGCCGGGACTCACAGATCCAGGCGGCTCTAACTGGCACTACCCCGACTCGCCGTAATAAACAAACCTCCGACCCTCCTCCTCCTCCTCCTCCTCCTCCTCTCCTCTCCACCCCCTCTCCCCGGTGCCCTTCGCAGCGCTGGTCTATAGCTAACTTTTCACCTCCCGTCACCATCCTCCGGGGCCGAGGCCCAGCACACCTGGCCCCCTCCCAAGGCCGGCTAGCGGACACAGGCGGGGGACGAGGAGGGCTGGGACCTTCCCGACCCCTTCCCGTCCCTTCCTGACCCCTCCCCAGCGCCTTCCATGTCCACTCCGGCCTGTCCGCGGCCCCTCCCCACTCAGCTCAGTCCCTGGCTACTCCGACTTCTTCTCCACCCCACTTCTCACCTCCTCTGCACGTCTCCCGACTTTTCAACCAAACCAGTTTCTCCACTCCATGAACAGGAGCGGGTCAAAGCTACGACACCCTGCCCCACCCAACTGAATTTGCCCCGGGTGCCAGAATTCCTGCTTGAAGGTGTGCCCTGACTCGGAACCCTGCACCCACTTCAGTCCGCCGACCTACTGGGCGGTCAGTGGCAAGCACGCGGATGGCTCGGCTCAGTTTCTCCTGTGAAATGGGCAGAATATGGCGCTGTGCTCAGCCTCAGCCCCTCTGCAGGTGGACATCTGGGTCCACAGCCCCAAGTACCCCACGAACTTGACCCCAGCACACCCTGAGGCTGGGGGTGGGGGGAAGGGAGGAGAAAGGGGAAGGGGCCGTGCAGGGAGTGGGCTGGCGCGTCCCCATCTCTCTTCCTAGAAGGCTGGGGGGCAGTCAGTATTCTTTTCCTGGGTACAATTCGCAGAAGAGGCTGGGAGTGGTTGCTACGGCAACGGGGTTGCGTCACCCCTCGGGGGAGGAGGCGGAGGCCCGCGGTGAGCTCGGGTTCTACGGCCCACGGGGCTGGTCTCCCCCGCGCTCTAGCCCCCCCCACCTACGGCACGACCCCGAGGGTGGGGGCGGGGCCTCTACAATCAGCCAATCCGGGCCGCTGACTGCGAGGAAAAACAGAGCGAGGCTGAAGAGGCGAGAGGGGGAGGCGGGCCCCGCCCCCTCCCGCCTCCTGCCTCCCGCGTGGGTGACGTCACCGGCTCTCTAGCGGCTCCTGGCGGCCTGTTGATGAGCCGGGTGGGTGGTGCTTGTCGACCTGCATCGGGGCTGGGTGGGACGTGGAATACGGGCGTGCTACCCCTACGTGCCCCTTCAAAGGAGCTCTTTTCAGGCATTTAGCAAACTACTTATTAAGTGTCCTGGAGGAAAATACACAGGTTGGAGAGACTTGGGAGACCGATGAACTTGAGGACTGAGGGAAGTGTCTAGGAAGACTTCCTGGAAGAGGCTGCATTTGAAATGGATTTAAAGACTGGCCGTTTTCAGCAGGTCCTAGACAGGCCTGAGTGACCAAAGGAACTTCCCATTCTTTTGACTCGGCTACTTAGAGCCATACAGGTCTCCACTGAAATGATAAATCAGGATGAAGGGGATGGTCACAGAGAAACCTGGGAAGACTTATATGAGCTGATGCAAAGTGAAGTGAGCAGAACCAGGAGAACACTGTACACAGTAACAGCAATATTGTAAGGATAATCAACTGCAAAAGACTTAGCTACTATGATCAAGACAATGAGCCATGGCAATTCCAAAAGACCCATGATGAAAAATGTTATGCACCTCTAGGGAGAAAACTGCAGACTGCAGAGAGAATTGTTTGACTGCAGATTGAAGCATTATATTTTCACTTTTTAAAATTTTCTTGTTTTTTTGGGGGGGTAACATTGGTAATATGGAAACAGGTTTTGCATGACTTCACATGAATAATGGGTATCATGTTGCTTGCCTTCTCAAAGGGCCTGGAGGAAGGAAGAGAATGTGGAACTGAAAATAAAAATTTTTAAAAAATCATAAATCAGTCATTAACCACTCATGTCAGAGTCAGAGAGATTTTAAACCATAGAATTCAAATCAATAAATATTTATTAAGTTCCTATTATTAGGTACTGGAGCTATACAAATTTTAAAAATAATGCTGTCCTGTCCTCCAAGAGATTATATTCTACTGGGGGGATCCCTTTATATGGCAATCCTTTCCTCCCACTCTTTCACCCCCAGTGATTCTATATCCTGCTTCTCATATTGTCTGTTCTCAAACTTCTGTTCCCTTCTAAAGCCATTTATTTACATTACCCAAGATCTTCCCCACTTCCCTTTCAGCTGAGGACCCCACAGTTCACAAAAAGAAATCACCAGTTCCATCTCCTCCCCACTTCTGCCTTTCAGATAACTTCGTTATTACCCACCCCCCTTCTTTCCTTTGATCCAATCTTAAGGCATGAGGTGCCCTTGCCCTCGCACCCTTGATCCCATCTCCTGCCATCTCCGGGAGCTTGCTTCCTTCTATGCCCATTTTTCATCTTCTCCTTATCCACTGGTTCCTTCTCAGCTGCCTAAAAATATGCCCTGATCTACCTTGCCCTTAAAAAAAAAGTTCCCTAAAGTTGTGCTGTAATAAATAGAGAGAAGGGGAAGTAGGGGAAGGATGCTGGGAGGTCAGCTCCACAAAGATTTAGCATCGGGTTGGATATGGGCACTGAGTGAGAGTGAAGAGGTGAGGATAAACCCCTAGATTTCAGCCCCGAGTGACTGGAAGAAAGTGTGCCTTCAATAGAAATAGGGTCATGAGCAGACTCACCTACTCACTATTACCTATACACAACAATGCATCTCCTCCCCCCGAACCTTTGCCCAGGCTGTGTACCCCCATACTTGGGACACATTCCCTTCTCATCTCTACCTCTTGGAGTTCCTTTTCAAGGCTCAGCTCAAGTGTTACATCTTTCAAGAGGTTCCTTTTGATTTCTGACTCTCCCAGTGAATACTCCCCAGTCATATCACTCACTTTATATTTATTTTTACTGTATCTTGTATTTGCTTATTTGTGAACATGTCGTATCCTTCCTATAGAACATGAGCTCTTTGAGGACAGGGGCTGTCTCACTTTTGTACACTATTTGCATTGTACAGTACATTGACAGACAGAAAGCACTTGCAAAATGCATGTTAACTGATGACACATATGGACATAAATATATGTGGGAGGTGATGAGGGCCTAAATTATGGTGGAGGCAGTTTGAGGAGAGAGAAAGGGACCAAAGCAAGGGATGCTATGGAGGCACAATCCGTCAGTCTTGGTGCCTGACAGTGGAGGGTCAGGCTGATACAAGACAACTCCCAGGCTGTCCAGTCTGGGTTCAGGCCCTCCGTGAACAAAGATCCCTTTTACGTGGTCTTTCCAGTAGGCCCTGCCCTCCCCCATCCCCGACCTGTGCAGTCCAGCTTCCCTTTTGGACGGCTCTGCTTTGATGTTTCCTCTTCTCTCAAGCCTCCATCTGCCACCCTGTACTTTCTGCCCGTTGCCTACCAGTCTGGGGCCAGGCGCAACAAGATGACGCTAAGAACTGCAGACTTGGGAGGGACCTCAAACGCCGCCATTTTGGAAATGGGAAACGAGTCCAGATTGGGGAAGAGACTTACCACATCCTCCCTTCAGCTTACGGCCGTGAGCCGCCCAGCCAGGCCCAGGCCTCTCCCATCCCTATTGCGTGGCTCTTTCCACGAAACGGTTCTGTTTCCCAACCCGTCCTGCAGTCGGCCGTGTACAGGGAACCGTGTTAGGGGTCATGCAGGATTGAAAGAAAAATCAGATAAGACCCCTGTCCAGAGGGAGGGCAGAATCCACTTTGGGAAACTGTAGAAAAACAAGCTGCTCACCCTTTGATGACCCTTTAACAAAAACAAAACACTTTGCCTCACAAAAGGCCAGAGAGGTCTGTCCCTACTATTTATTTATATTTTATATATTCATACATAATAATATATTATCATATGTATATATTGTTTTATACATAATGTGTACATTATATTTATACGTTACATTATTATATATATTATTCATACTACATATTATATTATTTTATTATTCATACTATATATTGTATTGTTTTATATATTATTTATATATTATATTGTTCCATATATTAGTATATTTTTATTTTTTATTGTCCCCATTTAACAGATGAAGAAACTGAAGCATTGAGAGAGAAGGCAGTGAAGCCTTTCCTGAGTCCAAGTCCAGTTTTCTTTTCACTGTGTTATTCTGTCTCAATCTCACGCTTTATATCAACCCACAGCTCAAAAGCTGACAAAGTGCTTTAGAGCCATCATTTCCTTTTATCTTCACAGTTGTCCTGTGGGATAGGTGGTACAAGTATTATTGTGCCTATTTTACGGATGAGAAAACTGAGGCTCAGAGAAAGGGAAGAAACTTTCACTAGGGTCATGTGGCTAGCAAATACTGAATGCCCGCGGTGTGCAAGGCCCCCCGGGAGGTGGCAGAGAGGCGACGATGGGCGCCCAGCCCTGTGGGGGCATACACAGCCGTGTAAGCGGCGCCCGTCCTGGGGGCGTCTTAGCTGGGGAGACAGGATGCATGTGGCAACAAGGAGAAATAAGCACGTTTCTTTGTGTTCATTGCTTTCATGGGGATCCTGCTTCTCCAGCGAGGTTGCAGGGGCACGTGCCCTTGACTTTAATACTGACTGTTGGCCCGTCCCTCGGAGGCAGAGAATAGGGTCAGTTAGCGAATCATTTGACAGTTTCATCCCTTTTCTGGGTCTTAATCCCCTGTCATATGTAATACTTGGGAAATCAGAATGAGCCCACCTCCTCTCCTTTTCTCTCCAGTCCTACCCTGTCCTGTCCTGTCCCTTCCCCTCCTCTCTCCTCTCCTTCCCTTTGCTGTCCCCCATCCTTTCTCTTTCCAATGAGAGCATTATTTGCATCTCCTACCTCACCAGGTTGTTATAGTGCAACAGAGTGCTGGGCCTGGAATCAGGAAGACTCATCTTCCTAAGTTCAAATCCTGCCTCAGACACTTCCTAGCTGTGTGACCTTGGGCAAGTCATTTAACCCTGTTTGCCTCGGTTCCTCATCTGTAAAATGAGCTGGACAAGGAAATGGAAAACCACTCCAGTATCTCTGCCAGGAAAACCCCAGATAGGGTCACGGAATCGGACACGACCTCAGTGGGTTGTCGGGAGGGTCAGTAAGATAACGTAGGTAGAGCACTTTGAACCTGCAATATAAATGTAAGCTAATGATGATAAGAATAACCACGCTTTTCTAGGTCTCTGGGGAAATAGAGCACACTACTTCCTCAGCTCACCATGGTGCCAACCTGAAGTTGGCATCCAAGGGGCATCCTCAGGGGCACTGCCTTCGAACACCTTTTCTATGGTTTGGTGGAAGTACTTCTGGATGGGGAGTCAGGAGACCTCCAGGTTCCTAGGCCTGGACTTCTCAACGCCTCTGTCCCCTCCCTCCAGCCCAGGAAGGAAGGGGGGACGGGGTGCCCCGCTTCTGTCAACAGACTCTGCCGCAACTGCTTCCTCTTAGTGGGAGCCTCAGCCCAGGACAGGACAGGAGAGGGGTGGCATTCTCTGGTAAGCAGCTGGTTGAAAGGCAGGCGCTTAACCCCTAGCTATTCTTAAAGGGGCTTAGGATTCTGAGTGGATTTTTTTAAAGAGGGCAGGGAGGAGAGAGGACCTCTGTTTGTCCTCCAGGACAGAGTTCAAGGTGTGGGGAGAAGGGGCAGAGGAAGGACTGTCCAGCTCTGACATATCAAAACATGAGCAGCTGCAATGTTGCGCTTCTCCTGTTACTGAGGTCATCCGGCCAACGGAGGCGGAGGGGCAGGGTCTGGCCCCGTTCCCCTATTTGGGTGCCCAGACAACCGCAGCAATCATCTGCGTGACCCTGTCTGCTCCCAATCAACCTCCCAGCACCCCGTATCAGTTTCTTTTTGTCCTCTCCTTTCCCATCAATCAATCCACAAATATTTATCAACGTCTGTAGAGTATAAGGCCCCATGCGAGACTATGCTGACGGGGATATAGAGATGTATAAGCACAGTCCCTGCCCTCACAGGGCTTTCAGTCCACTTGGAGATAGAAGACAAAACACACGAAAAATTAAAAAAAATACATTCTTCTTAGTGTTTCTGATTCTTTCTTACAACATGACCAATGTGAAGATTCGTGTAATAGGAATGTATATGTAGAGCCTGTATCAGATTGCACACCGTCTTGGGGAGGGAGCGGGGAGAGATTTAAAACTCAAAAGCTTATGCGAGTGAATGTTGAAAACTAAAAATAAATAAATAAATTAATTAAAAAGATGAAATTTAAAAATAAAAAATTTAATTTTTTTAAAACTTCAAGGCTACACCTGTTACATAGCAAATAAAAGGAATAGATAAGGAATAGATAAGAAATGCTGAAATGATTCCCACTGCTTCCATCCCTGTAGCATTTTTCTGCTGCTAAAATGTTTTCCTTACCACAACCTTATGAGGCTTACTTGTTGCTGAACTACTTTTACAAATGAGGAAACCAATGCTTGAGGAGGGCAGGGGGACTTGCTGATAGTCACGGCTTAGTGTCATAGCCAGGACTTGAACCCAAGGATTCTGGCTCCAAATCTGGGCCGCTTTCTAGGGACTGTGCGGAAGGTGATTTCCCTGGCTTCCTGGAGGAGACTTCCTGGGCTGCAGCTGGGCCTTGTGGAAAGGAAAGAATCAGCTGCAAAGGGGGAAGGTGACCAGAAAGGACTTATCTGGCTGGAGTGGCAGAGTATCAGAACAGGCGGTGATTGCTGGGACAGGGCCGGGGATAGGCTATAACAGGCCTCGCATGACAGGTGAAGCAGTCGGAACTTTGTCCTAGAAAGCTATTACATTTTGCTCCTGCTCAGAACCTTCTGAGGATTCCTCTTAGAGGCCACTTAACGACACACACACCAGAGCGAGACCTTTTTGACAGGGCAAGGATCGACCAGCATGGTTCTCAGATAAGTTACATGGGTCACTTGAGATGTATAATCGTGAGAAAACTCCTTGTATCAATCTTTGCATCCCATCGGGTTTCTGGTCAGCGTAACCTAGATCCTTCTTAGATAAGGGTCTCTAAAACCCTGTTTGCCTCAGTTTTCTCATTTGCCAAATGAGCTGGAGAAGGAAACGGCAAACCTCTCCAGCGTCCAGGCCAAGAAGACCCCAAATGGGGTCATGGAGAATGGGACGTGATGGAAATGACCAAAGCCACAGGCGGAGGTGTCCAGCTTCCCAAACACATAGGACTGGGTCAAACAATGCAATGAAGGTGTTGGGTTTTTTGGTTTTTTGTTTACAATTACTGTAACTGAAAAACATTTTCTCACAAGGCAGAAACAGGACGAGACCCATGATTGAATGGAAAGGGAACTGAGCTAGAATCACAAGATGGAGTCGGCGAGGTTCCCAATTGTGTTTCCACAATTCCCACTTACGGAGGTCAGTCAGAAAAGTTTAAGGAGAGCCAGGAAACCGAAGTGTCGTGACAAGCCAGAGAGGAGAGAGTAGCCAGGAGGACAGGGTGGTCAACATTGTCCAATGACTGATGATAGTTAGCCTTTATGTAGCTCTTTAGGGTTTGCAAAACACTTGACTTATTGACTCATTTAATCCTCACAACAATTGTGTGTGGCAGGTGCTTTTATCATCCTCATTTTGTCGTTGTTCAGTTGTTTCTGTCGGGTCTGACTCTTTGTGACCCCACGTGGGGTTTTGTTGACAAAGATACTAGAGTGGTTTGCCATTTCCTTTTCCAGCTCATTTGGCAGATGAGGAAACTGAGGCAAACACTTGCCCAGGGTCATACAGCTAGTTGGGAACTCAGGAAGATGATGAGTCTTCCTGATTCCAGGGACACCACTCTATCCACTGCACCACCTGGCTGCCCCAATCCTCATTTTACAGATGAGGAAACTGAGACACAGAAGAGATTTGCTTAGGGTCACATACCTATGGAGTGTCTGAGGTAGGATTTGAACTCAGGTCTTCCTGTTTCCAAATTTTGTGCTCTATCTCCTGCATTACCTCACTACCTTATGAAAAATAAAACAAGTACTTACTCTGTGCAAAGCAATGGGGATACAAATAGAAAAGATAGTCCCCCAGTGCCTGCCCTCAAGAAGCTCACATTCTAATGGAAGAAACAACAGATATTTGTTTCAGCTGTAAGCCAGATGGAACAGGCCCATGGTTCTTTGGGTAGAGTGGCAAAGCAGATACTAACGCCTTTTCTTTACTGTCATTTCCGCTGATAAAATCCTATCCGTTTCTGATGTAGGACCATCCAATAATACAAAGGACTTGGGAGACAAGAGCCCTCTTTCCTGGGTCTTCAGTAGCTGTGGCTGCAGCCCCTGCAGGAGGAGGCCCAGGCTACGTCCCCAAAGGTCTCACTTCCCAGCATGGTGGCTGCAGGCAGAGGGCTGGAAGCCTTGCTTTTCCCAAGGCTCTTAGTTTCAGGGTCCTGGGCTGTCTCCATCAGGTCTGAGGGAGGTGGCACCAGGTCATGGTGGTCATATTGGTTTGACTTGCCTAGCACATGCTGCCTCCTGGCTCTCCCCAAGAGAGGCCAGCCAGGGCTTGTCTGCCGAGTGAGTGACAGGTGACTAGTGGTTGGTACAGATGCCTGGTCCCTTCTCCACAGGAGTAGCTTCCTAGGATGATAGCCTGAGAGTTGGGCTGAGCTGGGAACAGGACGGGGGCCTGGGAATGGTACTGTGACTGCCAGGACATATGGCATATCAACCAAGAAGAGATGAGGGCTGAGGAAAAAAAAAACACATCAGATTTGACAACTAAGAGATCAATAGTGGGGTAGAGCTAGGTGACATAAATACAAAAGATGTCACTAAAATTTTATTTTAAAAAAAATATATCATTGGTAACTTTAGAGAAAATAATTTCAATTTATTCAGTGAGAAGCAAATTGAAAAGGGAGAGGAGGGAAAGTGCAGGTAATGTAGATAGACAGTTGGTTTTTTTTCTAGGAGTTTGGCTATGAATGATCTAGGATGACAACTTGATGGGATGATAGATTCTAATGGAAGATTTCTTAAGGATGGGAGAGATTTGGATAAGTTTTATGACAACAGAGAAGGAACGAGGAGACAGGGAGAGGCTGATTGAGAAGGTAATCTCTTAGAGAAAACTGGAAAGGACAACATCAAGGGCACATATAGAGGGATTGACACAAAGGCCCACTTCACTATCAGATACCAGAGGAAAGGAAAAGAGAGTAGGGGATGATGTCAGGAGGTTTTGGGGAGAAAAGAAGGGGGAGAAGATGGAGTTTCGTGGCCACAATTTTATCAACGAAATAAAAGTGAGGTCCTCAGGAGGGAGTGTGGGGACAGGAGATGTGTGAGAGGCTTGAAGAGAAGGTTTAGAAGGCTTCTGTAGAGAAGGAGATAAGGAATCAATTAGGGAGGAATTAAAGGACTGTTTTGATGCTACCAAGGCCCAGTTAAAGAGTTAGATACCTACATCTGTGGTATACTCGGTCAGCACAGTTGTGGAACTGGGAATCATCTATATTTATTTATTTATTTATTTATTTTTGGTGAGGCAATTGGGGTTAAGTGACTTGCCCAAGGTCACACAGCTAGTACATGTCAAGTGTTTGGTCTGAGGTCAGATTTGAACTCAGGTCCTCCTGACTTCAGGGCCAGTGCTCTATCCACTGCACCACCTAGCTGCCCCTGGAATCATCCTTAGAACTCTCTTTCATGGTCTCTCACTTCAGTTCCCTACTCATGCTGTACCTACCTGATTGTCATTCTCCTCCTGTATTTCTAAACATTGGCTGCCAGCCAAGACATGCCAGGCAGCACTGGATCTGGCCACTGAATCAGGGGCTCTTGAAAGCCCCTGGGTCAAGTCCTGCCCTTAGTGCCCTGAGGGAAGCTTTCTCCACTTAGATGTCTACAAGTCATTCGTAGCCAAGCTCTGGGACTGTCACACTGTCCCAGGAGCTCTCCAGACGTTAATACAAAACCATATCATTAATGTATTGCCAGAACATTCAGTTACTCCACCTAGTGCCGGCTGGACAGCATAGGGTCAGTCAGGGCAAAGGAGACTTCTGTCCATGAGAAGCCTATGATCAAATTGGGGAGAGAGTCACCTATGTGAGTTGGATGAAACACAGGCTGCTTCCCAGAACAATCACTTTAAAAAGGGGAAAAAATGTAGATGAACACTAAAAAGCAAAACTAATTACAGGCCATACAGCTTTTTCTATTAGCCAGATTTGGGAAAAAGAGTGTTACACATTTAGACCTATGCTGTTCATGTGAAACAATTTGAGAAAAGACAGAATGTGATATTAGTGCAGTACACAACAGTCTCAGTTGGTGTACAGAAAGCCCTGAATTTGGCATCAGATGACTTGGGTTTGAATCCTGCCCCTGCTACTTACTATTTCTACTATTGACCTTTTTGGAAAGTCATTCCATCAGTATGGGTTTCAGTTGTTTCATCTGTAAAATAAGGGGGTGGGACTAGATGAACTTAGTGGCATAAATGCAAAAGGGCAGAGATCAACACAGTCATCTAGGAAGTGAGGTGGCAGAGAAGCAGCGATAGGGCATTCCAGGGGAATCATCAGGATGAGGCAGAAGTGATGAGATGGAAAGAGGGCTGGTCTTGGGATCAAGGGAGCTCTGGGCTAAGTCTTGTCTCTGACACTCACTTCATGACAAAGAGCAGGCATCTCTTTGAACCTTCCGGACATCACGTAGGAGAGTGTATTCAGGGAGGACGAGCACCTCTGGTGGGAGGGCTTTCTGAGCCCTTTTCAGGGCTGCTCATCCACCTTTCACGTCCACCTTCACCCAGCTTTCACCTGTGCCTCCAAGAAGCTGTAGCACATGCAGCGGCTACAGCCCAGTGAAACTGTCTCAGCAGACGGGCTAAACCCAGGCTGAGGGTAACCCAAAGGCCTCAGACCGTCAGTGAGGTAGGGGGATGTCTACCCCAAGCACGCAAAGCATAGCTGGATGTGAACATTTGGTCCCAATGGGCTATGAAGGCGGCAGAAGCACTTGGAACCTGGTCAGACGTGAAGATGCCAAGGTCAGCCGCTGCTGCCAGCCGTCCTAACTTTTGTCTTGCCAGTGGACTTCGATGACTCAGGAAGAGAGCGAAGCCGATGATTTCATGTAACTCTGCCTTACGTGTGAGTCAAAAGTCATCATCCATACCATTTTACTCACCTTTGACACAGACTATTTGTGCCCGGCTTGTAATAGAGCCTTCTATGCTTGTATTGGTCTGATCAGCCCCAGCCGGACACACTGTACCTTGACCCTGATGTCATGATGTCGTTTTGGACCTCTTCCAGTACAAAAGACAACAATGATGAACATCACCTATGAAATGAGGATAATAATACTTCTAATGGTTCCCCTATGGGCTGCCATGGGGCTTGAATAGTGTCTTAAAGCACAAGACAGCATTAGCTACATTGCAGGAGGGAATGATCCCAATGTGGGCAGAGAACCATGAGGTGGGAGGTCAAGCGGAGATGAGGGGTCATGGGAAGGGAGCAGCACGAGGTAAAGCTGGAAAGGTAGGTGAGGGACAGGTTATGGAGGGCTTTGAGTGCCAGACAAGTGATACAACTTCTGTGGATGATGAAGACCTAGTGACATCTATTGCTCAGAAATCTGATCTAAAATGTCAAGAAATCCAATAGGCCTTCACTATCAAGGACTGTACAGTCCAGGATGGCAGAAACTATAATCCCAGGGGGACACCCCAAACCAGCCGGCTCTCTTCTCTCTAGCTGATAGGCTGGGGATGCCATTCCACTACCCTGTCCCCACCCCTTTCAAGCCTCCCTATAAGATATCAGATTTTCTTATGACCTTGAAAGGATCCACCTAAGGATGGGGAATTGAGGAGTCAGGAGGTCAAGGCCTAATGATGATAAGATTCTGAAGGGACACATGGTTCATCTACTCATATAGGAATAAAAGCAGTTTATCTTTGGTTCCTTGTGGTTTATTTTTGTGTTTATCTTAACTTCTGTGTCTCTACATAGCTCTGGTCTTTTCATCAGGAAATCTTAGAAGTCCTCTATTTTATTAAAAATTCAATTTCCCTGGGGTATATGAATGTGATGGAATACTATTATGCTATAAGAAATGATAAACAGGCTGACTTCAGAAAAACCTGGAAAGACTTGTATGGTCTGATGCTGAGTGAAGTGAACAGAACCAAGAGAACATTGTACACAATAACAGCCACGTTGTGTGATGACTAATATTGATAAACTTAACCCTTCCCAGCAATACAAGGATCTAAGACATCTCCAGAGGCTTTGTGATGTAAAATACTATCCACATCCAAAGAAAGAACTATGGAAGTTGAATTGCTATTTTTTTTCTCTTCTGTTGAGTTTTGTTTCCTCTTTCTGATGGTTCCTCCTATTGATTTTAATTTTTACTTACAACATCACTAATGTGAAAATATGTTTAATATGAATGTAAAAAAAAATTCAAATTTCCCCCTACAGTTTTGTGTTCAGTTCTGCTAGATAAGTTATTCTTAGCTATAAAACTATAGCAATATTATATTCTAAGCTCTCTGCTCCTTTATAGTAGCAGTTGCTAAATTATGTGTGATGCTAACTGTGGCTCCTTGGTACTTGAATTGTTTCTGACTGCTTGCAGTAATTTTTCATTGATTTGGAAGCTCTGGATTCTGGGGATAGGCTGAAATTATTTCAGATGATCAGGATGTGCAAGTAGAGATATGTACAAACACGGAGTGGTGAGGTCGAGTGCCTGCCACTTGTCTCTCACACTCATTTGAACTTAGTCAAAGTGGAGGATGAATCCAGAAGCTCTGGATTTTGGCCATCATGTTCCTGGTAGTTTTCATTAGGGGGTTTCTTTCAGGAGGTAACTAGTGGATTCTTTTTATGTCCCCTTTGCCCTGTGGTTCTAAGAATCTGGGCAGTTTTCTTCTAAGATTTTTTGAAACATTTCTTGTTTTGGTCATAGTGTTCAGTTAGTCCAATGATTGTTATACTTTTTTTTCTCCTTGATCTGCTTTAGACAGCAGTTGTTTTTGCTATGACATGCTTTACATTTTCATCTTAGGTTTTTTTGTTTGTTTGTTTTTTGTTTTTTGTTTTTTTTTGCTAGGCAATGGGGATAAATGACTTGCCCAGGTTCACATAGCTAGTAGGTGTCAAGTGTCTGAAGCTGGATTTGAATTCAGGTCCTCCTGACTCCAAAGCTGGAGCTCTATATACTGACCCAGCTAGCTGCCCCTGATGCTTTACATTTTCTTCGATTTTCTTTTAATTTTTTTTCTTATTTTTTTATTTTCTTCAATTTTTAAAAAAAATCTTTTGACTTGTTCTCATATTTCTTGTTGTCTCATGGAGTCATTGGCTCCTTTCTGGTCAAATCCAGCCTCAGACACTTATTAGCTATGTGACTCTGGACAAATCACTTAACCCTCCTCAGCCTCAGTTTCTTCTTCTATATGATAAAGGATAATAAAAGCACAGAGCTTTGTGAAGATTAAATGAAATAACATGTGAAGTGCTTTTCAAACTCTAAAGTACTATAATAAGTTAGCTATTATCACTGTAGTAAGAACATAATTAGCTGCCCTTGATAAATTCAAGTTCCCTGGCCTACATAAACTACATCCTCAGGTACTGAAAGAACCATAGGGATATGGCTGTTGAGTCAATGATAGTGATAGTGGAATGATAACGGACAACATGAAATGTGCCACAAATTCAAAGAGGGGCAAATGTTTTGATTCTCAAAAAAAAACAAAAAAAAAAAACAAACTTAAAAGACCAGAATCTATATGGCAGTGAGCTTGATTTCAATTGCTTGGAAAATTCTAGAACATATTTTTAAGGACTCAGTGGCTATCCAGAAAAGGAAGCAACGGTCACAAAGATCCATAAAGAATCTGCTTCAATCTGTGGTAAAATTCTGGAATGTATTGTTAAACAGGAGGTCAGTAAACGTCTAGAGATGGAAACAACGACCAGAAAGAGACAGCACGGCGTCTGCAAAAATTAGTCAATGCTGGATTAACGTGATCTTCTTTAAAAAAATTCTGAACTTAATGCTTCCGTATACACAGTCCTCTGATTTTTCTATTTTTTATTTTCTAGCAGAGTTACTAAACTGGAAAGAAGCAGTGGGGCACGTCACGTAAGAGTTGGTTTGGGAGTTAAGAAGGAGCTCAAGTCTTGCCTCTGATAGATCCTGGCTGTGTGACTCTGGGCAAGTCACTTAACCTCTTAACGCCTCAGGCTACTACAACTATAAATTATGGATGAATGGTAATCCCTATACATGAAAGGAATTTCTATGCCAAGAATTCCCTACACTGATGAAATCATAGGAACAGACCCCAAAAGAAACTCCAAAACTACACTGGTTGATCAGTGTCAAAGGCATAGTTTAGCTCAATTTTAGCAAATAATTTGATAGTCTCTCATGTCATTCTTGTGGAAAAGATGGAGGTATGTGGGCTAGATGGTCATACCACTGGATGGATCTGGAATTGGTTGAGTGACTGGAATCCATCACCAATCAGTCAACAAACATTTAGTAATCGCCTGCTATGTGTATCTCTGGCACTGTTCTAGATACAAGGTGGTCAGGGAGGGCGCTAGTCATTAAGAACATCAGGAAATGCTTTGTGAAGAAGATGGTGCTAAGGCTGAATCTTGAAGTAATTGAGGGACTGGTTCAGTGAGGCAGTCAGGCGCGAGGAGGGAGGGCATTCCAGGCTTGGGCGTGCCATTTCAAATGCCAATAGGAGTTATTACACTTCTGATATACTCTTGGAAGGAAGTCTCCAGCGGAGTGCCCCAGGTATCTGTTTTTGGTGCTGGGCTGGGCTGGGCTGCTCATCATTTTAAAAAAGGACTCAAACAAAAGCAGTGCCAGCATCTTTATTCAACGT
Organism: Vombatus ursinus; assembly: GCF_900497805.2. Lineage (NCBI taxonomy): Eukaryota > Metazoa > Chordata > Mammalia > Diprotodontia > Vombatidae > Vombatus > Vombatus ursinus. Next base: position 4,277,348 of record NW_020949696.1, read on the forward strand.
ACAGATGCCACAAGGCTGGGAGAGGCAGCTAACACCCTGTGTGATAGAGCCAGGGATCCAGAAATAACCTGGTGGGCCAGAACTGACATTCTGCAAAACCAGTTAAAGATAACATTCGCTAGTGATAGATGTAAATATCCTTGGCTTCAAAGACAGACTTTACAAGGACTAGATGGGGAGCTGTGGATAGAAAGTAGTTTGTCTGGAGGAGTTGTGGGGGCCTGGATGAGGGTCTGAAATAGGAACAACGGGGTGAAGTTTCAAAGAGGCAAATCCAATTTTGACGATAGGATGAACTTCCTAAAACTTTATATCAAAAGTGAAATGGGCTGCCTGAAGAGGTAGTGGGTGCTCTGTCGAAGGTCTTTAGGTAAAGAAAGGCTGGGGCTACTGTTTGGGTGCGCAGATTAGGCTAACTGGCCTCTGAGGGCCTTTCCAACTTTGTAGCTCTAGGCTTTTGGTGTGGTGGACAGAGCACTGTAACGAGTGTTAGAAGGTCCAGGATCTGTTATCCTTTGTGACCTTGGATCTGTTACACAAGCCTCAGTTTCCTCATCCGCACAATGAGGCTGTTGACCCAGACAACTTCTAAGGTGCATGCCTAGCCCCTTCACTCCTTCCACCTCCAGATCCTGTTAACCTAGCATGTGGGGTACGAAGATGGAAAGTTATTTCCCCAAAAGTCACCCAGCTGGGGAAGGGTGAACTAAGACTTGAACCCGGGTCTCAGCACTACCACCAACTCCCGGGTTCTTTCTACTGCATTCAAATTGAAGAGACGGTGAGCCAGTTGGCCAAGTATCAGTAGTTGATGAGGAGAATCCATGAATCCTGAGCTCAGGGTCTATGCCTGTTCTGCTCCCGGAACCCTTCTGATTGTGTTTTCTTCTTCCCAGATCAAATTTCAGACAAGGGACTGTTACTGGAGACCAGGCAGATGACCTTCTCCTCATACACACCTGGACCGGCATTAGGTCAGTTACCCTGTTTAGGGCTCTTTCTCAGAATCAGCCCCCTTCCCAGAAGCCGAACCTGAGCTGAGCTAGCATGGGGCTGGAAATCCCCAGCCGGCGCTCGCTCGCAGCTGTTCTGTTGGCCCTTACGTGGGAAAGAGCTCAGCTGGGACTGAGGCAGGGTCGGAAACCCTCCCTTTGAAGAATCCTGGACATATGTATTTATTCTTCGTCAGAGGTCAAGTCAACAAGGATTCATTATGTATCTGCTGTATGTGTAGATCTCTGTTTACTTTGGGGGGATCATAGGACTTAGCATTGGGAGGACCTTACAGATCATCTAGTCCGACCCGATTATGGTACAAATGTGGAAACTGAGGCCCTGAGAAGGCAGTGATTTGATCAAGGTCACACTGGTATTAAGAGGGAATGTGAGAATTTGAAATTCAGTCTTCTGACTCCAAATTCAGGGCTCTATTACACCAGCTTGCCTCTTTGATACCTTGGTATAACATCCTGCATTTTATAAATCTGAAGTTTACTTAAAAACAACAACCCTGGGTTCAAATCTCAGCTCTGGGGGGGCAGCTAGGTGGAGCAGTAGATAGAGAACCAGCCCTGGAGGACCTTGAGTTCAAATGCAGCCTCATACGCTTACTAGCTGAGTGACCCTGGGCAAGTCACTTAACCCCATTGCCTCCAAGAAAATCCAACAACAACAACAAACCAAAACAAGACAAAGTCAGTCTCACCTCTGCTGCTCACTCCTCTGTGCAGCCTCTTTCGGCTTGTTTCCTTCTCTGTAAAGTGAAGCAAGATCCCTCCCAGTTCGAAAGCCCAGGATCCTCATGAAAACCTTATGAGGTAGAGAGGGCAAAGATTACTCTCCCCATTTTACACAGAACAAAGCTGAGATTTAGTCAGGGGAAGTAGTTTAGTGAAGGTCATCCACCCAGTATGCTGAATAACCTGGTCCCAATGAAATCACAGCTCCAATTCCCATACCTAATACATAATTATACATAACATACATTATTATAAATAATATGAATTATAATAACACAGGGATAGGAATAAAGACTGGACCTGTGATTCCATGTGGCATAAAAAATTCCTGGATGAGATAATGCAAGTCAGCACATCTTTCTGCAACTTACAGAGTTACATAGGCAGTGGTCTCTAAAGTGGGGGCAATGGCATAATGCCAAGGGGACCATGGTTCCAACCAACCAGATAGTGAGATTGGTCACATCCCATCTTTCCCCTCCACTGTCAATCATCCACTACCCCCTTCAACAGTCCCATCCCACTGCTACCCCTTCCACAGTGGCATTGGTACACAGGCAAATTTCTACCCTCTCTCCATTCCCAGTATCCCACCCCCAGTCCCCTCTCACCATAACTCTGCTCTTAGGGGCAGAGGCTGGCAAAGAGCATACTTTTCATTTTTTAGTGGAGCAGGCATGGATGGATTGTGATCCAATTATCTTTCCCACCAAACCACCCCTCTTCTGTTTCCTATTTCTATGGAGGTCACCACTTAACTTCTGAGCCTCAGTTTCCTCCAAACTTTCTTGATCAAGCACTGTTATCAGCTAAAAAGAATGTTTTTACATCCTCCTGTGTATGTGTATTTACTTACTTATAAATTACATAAATGTACCACTGTCCATGTAGTAGTCAAATGCTGTCAAATGATGAAGAAAGATCAAGAAGGATGAATATTGGGGAAAGACTTTCAGAGCTGATCATGAAAAGTCCACTTGGAACTGTGAAGAGTTGAATGAGGAGTCCGGATGAGGAAGCTGGAAAGACAAAGCTAGATTGGAAGTCAGGAGCCTCAGACTCAATCAAGTTCAGTCTTCTTCCCACAGAAAGGGTCCCAGAATACATCCCAAGTCCTGGGTGAAGGGAGATCTGGCTCAGACCCATTCAACTTCTGCTCATCATCTTCCATCAAGAAGATGGACAGGGCCATGGAACAAAGGTTTAAGAGGTTGCTCCTGGGGTTTGGGGTCTTTTAGCAAGAGAAGAGACCACAAAGGTAGCAAGATGTACAGACGCAGCGGATGAGTGACTTCAACTTTATGATTCCGGGAACTTTCTTGCCATCGCTTCTCTGGGCTGATATCATGCTGTGCAGTGTGGAGCAGTGGTTGGCTAGAGTCAGGTTGAGGTTGGAATCCTAATACATTTGCTAGCTCTGTGATCAAGACTAAGTCACTTAATGTTGGTTGGAGTCTAAATTTCCTCATCTGTAAAATGGGGATAATATAACAGCAACTACTTCACAGGGTTGTTGTGGAGATCAAATAAGAAAACACATGCAAAGCATTTCACAAACCTAAAACACTATAAAATATTATTATCTCCCTTTCAATTCTATAATAGAGGATGATGGTGAGAAGGTAATTGTGATTTTTATATTAATCGATATACGTGTAACGAATATACTAATAATTTAGAATTCTCAAGAACTGCCTTTTCCAGCTTGTGAGTAAGAGCTCACAATGCAGCTTAAAATGATCAAACTTTGACACCACTCCTAATCACTGGCATCCTTGTGGCTGTGCACCATAAGTGAAGCGAATCAAAGAATACAGAACCTGCTCCCGTCACAGAACTCTGGTCCCGGGACCCACCCAGTAACGACAACCCCCAAAGACTTGAACAATGCTGCTCCCACAGAACTTCAGGACGCCTATACCTTAGGATTGTGGGATTTGTGGGCTGGTAGTGGGAAACTTCTCTGGCCCTGGGAAGGTTTGTTTGCAATTCACCTCCCCCCCTCCACTTCCCATTGTGATTTAAGTATATAATCTCTGTCTTCACTTCAGCAAGGGGGGGATTCTTATCAAGAGAATTCCCAATTTGCAAATCTGTTCCTCTTAATGAAACTGTTAATAATGGGATTTAGACAGGAAGGAAACTTAGATATTGTTTATTCCAACCCACTCATTTTACAGATGAAGTAACTGAAGCCCAGAACAGAGAACTACTTTGGCCAATGGGGTAGAGCCTGGACGAACAGAATCACGGAGGAAGAGACTTTATCTCCATGGGAGCCTTCCTAGTGAAGGTCAGGAGGAAGGGAGTCATTTTTGATATTCTGCTTTTATTTCCTTGGTTCCAGCTTCCACTCCTGCCCATCAAGGCTCCCTCCATCTTTTTCAGTGGCTCGGACAGGCCCAGTCCTTTACTCCCCACTTCAGTCTCCACTATGCCACAAGGTCAACCAGGTCACTCCTGGCTGCTACGACCCAGACTGACCCAACAGTCTTAATGTGACTGACTGATCAGGGCTCAGACTTTAAAGCCTGTGTAAGATGCTCTGCCTGTCACCAACCCAATGGATGCTTGATGAGGAATGCATGATGGAGAGGCCTTTTTTCTCCCCACTTGAGAGCTCCCTTGCCCAGGAATCCTCGGGCTGCTCCCTGCTAACTGAATGGAAGAGCCTTTGAACTGACCGAGTGTGTAAAGTAAGAGGTGCTAAGTGATGAGCGCTCCCTCCCCTCCCTGACACTGGTGCGGCCTTGCAAGGCCTCCTGTGGGCCTCCAGGTGGGAGGCACAGGAGCCGGGCTGGCGTCAGGAAGCTCTGAAAGCAGGGCCATGTTTCTTGTCTCCTTTTTTCCTGCTAACTTTGCCACCGAGCCTCAGCTGCTGCCTTTCCCTGCAGCACCTGGGGCCTCATCCCCCACACACATCCATCCCATCCATCCCTGTGACATGCCTCGTGGGGCTCCCGTTTGGAGAGGGGCCCTGCTGGGCAGCCCTTCTCTCTCTTCCTCACTCTGCTTTCTGGACTTTAAGAATGAGCTCTGGCACAGGCTCCTTACCAGCTGCCCACCCCTCTTGGGTGGCTGTCTCCTCCTGTTAGGATAGAAGCTCTGAGAAGGAAGGCCCACCGTCCCTTTGGCTGAGCACAATGCCCGGTACCTCATAATCAACTAATTAATGTTTGTTGCCCCACCTGTCTTAGGTAAATGAGCAAGTTCTGACTTTTCGAGCTTCAAAGAGTGCCCTTTGCCAATGGAGCGGAGTCCGGTGAGGAACCAGTCCTGAGGGGCAGCAGGGTGACCCACCCAGCAGCCAAGATACCATGTCCAACAACAAGGGAAGGATTTGTCCTTTACCTCTGCCACACTCAGAAATGACCGAAGGGAAGGTGGAATGCTTTGTAGCAGCTGTTCTCCCAAAGGGCCCAGTGTGTGGAGGAGAGAGTGTGCTCCCACAGCCTGGGGGCCCGACCTGCCAGGGCTTAGGGGAGTTGGGGTAGGAAGCTCAGAGCCTCAGCTACCCCAAATGCCATTCGATCAATTATTCACCAAGTATTTATTCAGTGCCTTCTATTCGCTAGGACATGGGGTACAGAGACAAAAAGGAAACAGGCCCTGCCCTCAAGGAGCTTACATTCTACTGAGGAGAAACAACACGTACACAGAAAATTTAATATGTGACATGAGCCGAGTTTCCAAGGTCACTACGGGTCTCTGAGGTAAGGGGAGGGGGAAGGGAATAAGCATTTATATGGCATCTGCTATGTGCCAGACACCATGTGCCTTTTACACATACTGTCTCATTTGATCCTCACAATACCTTCAAGGTAGGTACGATTATTACTCCCATCTTATAGTTGAGGAACCTTGACGTAAACAAAGGTTATGTGACTCGATCGAGGTCACACAGCTAGTAAATGACTGATGCCACATTTGAACTCAGGTCTTCCTGACTTCAGGCCCAGAACTCTTATCCACTGGGCCACCAGTGAGGAGCATTCCAGGCAGGGCATTAGGTCAGCCTAAGTCACGCATGTTCCTTGATCTCCTTTGCTCTGAATGCCCGCTACCTGGGATGCCCTCTTCTCATTGTTCTTTCCTTGTAATCTAATTCCTGCCCTTTCTCTAAAGCTCAGTTTGAGCCTTACCCAAGCCTTCTATGCCAGGCAGACTCATCTTTCTGAATTCAAATCTGGCCTGGGCACGTCCCCCTGTCTGCCTCAGTTTCCTCATCTGTAAAATGATCTAGAGAAGGAAATGGCAAACCAAAGACGTGACTGAAAAACAGCTGAACAGATACTTGTTGGAAGGCACTTTATAGAGCACATAGAGTTAAAAGGTGAGGCCCTGCAAAAGCGTCATGTATCTAGAGCGGGCAGGGACTTCTAAAGCTATCGAGTAAAAAGGCTCGCCCATTTTACAAAATGAGGATGCTGAGGTCCAGGGTGAAGTGACTTGCTCAAGGTCACCTAAGCGTCAAAAGCCAGGTTTGAACCTGTCCTCAGACTCTAGGGCCAGTTCTTCTTCCTCTTGGTCAAAGGTCACATGGCAGTTTGGTGACTGGAGCTTGACCATTCCACTGCTTCTATTCCTTGAATGAGATGGTTTCCAGGCCTCTGCCCTTTCTAGGCTATCTTCCTCTGGATATGTTAAGGTTAAGTCAAGGTTCCTCATATTGACCCCTCAATAGAGCTGCACTCTTGTATCCACAGTACTTCTTAAATGGCACAGATCACAAACCATTCCTGCCATAACCTTTCCAAAGGCTGCTGTGGTTTAAAAAAAAAAAAAAAAGCCACCCCCTAGCATTTCCACACTAGGCCAAGCTGACTCTCATCTAGCAAACAGCCTGGAGTCAGCACTATATTCAAAGCTTTTCCAGTGCAGTAGAACCTGCTGGCACTTGTGTTCCACTGACCTTTGGGTTCACAAATGTTACTTATTAAAAAACCCTCAAACTTGGAAGGCAACTGGGGAGTTCATGGAGCACTGACAAAAGTGACATAATTCATTTGAGAGGAAGTTGTAGGACTCGAGATTTAGGAGGGCAGGTGAAGATGGGTGAGGAGGGGACAGGTAGAAGACACCTGTGGATGGCTACGCTCTCAACACTCATGATTCTAGAATGGTCCCAGTCGAGGAGCCCGAAGCAACCTTTCCCCACACACAATGCTGCATAAATCAAAGATCTCCTGAAAATCTTCTAGGCTTCTGGCCTCACAAATCCTAAAAAATGAAATCAAATCTGACTGTTGCAGCAGCTGAGGTTAATCTAAATTGTGCATTCAGACAGCCAAAAATAATTAACTTCAGAGGTTAAGGTGGCTTTTTCAGAAGGAATTTCCGACCCATATGATTTTTGGGGAGGGAAAATTAAACATCTTTGTGAACTCTGCATACCACGGACAATCATGAAGTCTCCACTCAACATAGACACGTGGCACCCTCTAGGGGCCAGAAGTTGTCAGCGCCCAATAGCTTTCAGTAGGACATTGTGCCCAAAAAAAAGAAAATGGGAGGGGAACATTGAAGAAACATTAACCACCAATAAACAAAGAGGTGATGATGGGGGACGTAGGCAAGTTTCCTTCCTGCTATAGGACCAGAGAATCACAGGATCGAAAAGGAGACCTTTAGTTCAACCCATACCTGAATAAAAATCCCCCTATGCCATACCCAACAGGATGTCATCCAGCCCTTATGGGCATCCCTCCAGTGAGGCCAGCCATTCCACCTTGAGACAGCTCTTCTATTGAAGGAAATTTTTTCCTGTCATCAATCCGCACTTGTCGTCTTTGCAGCTTCCACCCATTACCTCTACCCCTGTAGTCTGGGACCAAGCAGAACCATTCTGATGCCTCTTTCTCAGCCAATGATCACGTCCCCTCTCACTGTGTCTTCATGTTGTTTTTCAACCGATGCCCAGGTGGCATGAACTCTGGTCCCTTCACTATGCTGGTAGTCTTTTGGTCATGTGCTCCCTAAACTCTGGGGCCCTGAATCGAACACAGGACTCCTGATGGTCACATCCACATCATCACCTCCCTAGTCCCAGCCTCCTCTTGTATTGAAGCCCAATTGCATTAACTTCTGGGGTTGTCACTTTACACTACAAACACACTTAGCCAGTGTGTCACCTGGTTGCTCTGAATCTAAGGCTGCCTTTGAACCTACTCAATTTTACTTTATTACATTCAGTCTGACCTTTTAGCTCAAAGGTAAATCCATGGTAGGGCCCATGAAACTCCCAAGTGTGGTCCAAACCAGATTAAAATATAATTGGGAAATGTTTAACAAAACAAACAAAAACACAACGTAGATGTTAGTTTGAGGTTTTCCAAGTCAATATACTGCCCAGAGGGATCCGTTTCTATTTGAGTTTGACACCACCTTTCCTAGCCTGCAGCCTTTTAAATCCAGTATGTCACTCAGTACATTAAGTTAGGTCTCCCTCCCAGCTCTGGGTCATCTGCACATTTGCCAAGCCCACCACCTATGTCTTTATCCAAGTCACTGAGAAGTGCTCAACAGCACAGGTGCCTGAGACTCCATTAGAGATCACACCCCAAGTGGACATGGAACCATTAACAGCTATGCTTTGGGTCTTACCACTCCTTTAACTGTACCACTGTCTAGCCCAGGGCTTTTTTTTAAACTTTTTCCACTTGGTAGCGACCCCTTTTCGAGTTTCCCCGCAGCCTTGGTTGGCACTGTGTGGCCCGAGGGCATGCTCGGTGCAAAGTGTGCATGCTTTGTGTTCAGAACCAAGACTGCAGTGATGCAACATGGAGCACGCGCTGCCAGAAACACCTTGGATTCCTTACGTGTTTGATTTCGAATCAGAAACCTTTTAATGTTGCCAAAATTTTCTCAACCCCATACGGGGTCGAGATCCAGAGTTTTAAGAAGTGCTGCTTGACAGCACTCAATCCTTTGCAACATTTTTATGGTGGCCAGGAGGTGCTATGGTGTTAGATTTGGAGTCAAGAAGGGCTGAATTCCAATCTTGCCTCAGCCTCATATTCCTCATTTGTAAAATGGCTATAATAGCACCTACCTCACAGGATTATTTTGAGGACGAAACGAGATATTATAGGGATAGTACTTTGCAAACCTTAAAGTGTTATATAAATGCTATCATCGTGATTAACCACAAGAATAACATAAGACTGTGTCAACTACTTTGCTAAAATCTAATTAAAATATAGGGCAGTTAGGTGGTGCAGTGGATAGAGCGCCAGGCCTGGACTCAGGAAGACCTGAGTTCAAATCCAGCCTCAGACACTTACCAGCTGCGTGACTCTGGTCAAGTCACTTCATCCTGTTTGCCTCAGTTTCCTCATCTGTAAAATGAGCTGGTGAAGGAAATGGCAAACCACTTCAGTATCTTTGCCAAGAAAACCCCAAATGGGGTCACAAAGAGTCAGACATGACTAAGTTAAAATACATAGACTGAAAGACACCATGGCATATTTGGAATGAGGTAGTCCTAAGTTAAAATCTGTCCTTATATCCTGTGATCCCGAACCTCCAAGACCCAGTTTCCTCAGTGAAGAAAATCACACCTGTCTTTCAGAAGGTTGTTCTAAGGATCAAATAAGAGAAATATATATTGCTTTTTCAAACTGTAAAGGCCTAGGGATTATGAGCCACTATTACATATATCCTTTCCAAAATATAAAGTTAGCACGGCATGATATGTGCCTCATGAAGCCATCCTGGGTCTCTGTGACCACCATTTCTCCTTCCAGATGTTTATAAACCAACCATAAATGGAAACCAGGCTCACTGGCTGCTAATTTATAGAATTCATCCACTTCTTCTGGTACTTGCGACCTCTGTCCTTCCCCAGCCCTTTGGCAACTGTCTAGTTCTACACGGCCTGTGGGGGCTCAGTCTTGGGCTCAGCAAGGGCAGGTGAGTGCTTTCTTACCATCATCTTATTCATTTTAGACATCACTCATTCATTACTAGTGATTTTTGTTCTGTCTTTTCATATCCAAAGATCATTCTCCTTGGCAAAAAGAAACAAAGACATGAAGAGTCATCCTTAATCATCATTCCATCCACTTGGAACATTACTCTTATCCCTTCTTTGATTCTCTTTTCCCCAGTGTTGTTTTTTTTTTTTTTTTAAGGCCATTTTGGTTATTTCTACTTACCTGTCCTTGTCTTTTACAAATCTAAGCTGGTTAGTTTCCCTATGCATTTGGCATTTAGTTTCTTTAGACAACTATCCCTTTTCCTTCTCGCTAGTATTGTCTTCACAATTTTATTTCTGAAAGTTTCCCATCCCACCTGGGCTGTCTTCTTCTATGGGTCAATGAGATTCCCCTTATCCTTTTCTCTAAACTCTCTGAAATGTGCTCATTGAACTAAATTGCTTTCTTAGAATCTCAGGTGCATTAGCACTAGGCTGGCTTTCCTCTTCTCTATCACACATTCCAAGATGGAATAGCCACTTCCCAAATTTCCCATCATTCCCACCCTAGTAACCAATTCCTCCTTGTTGATAAGATTTGAGCCCAGAAAGTAGTTTTCCTTGTTGGTTCCTGCAACTTTTGAAAGATGAAATTCTAATTAATGAAAAAAACTGATGATGTAGTCAAAACACAGTGCAGTTGAAAGAGCCCGGGATTTAGTCGGAGGCCTTGGGCTCACATCCCAGCTCTACCATTTACTATGTGTGCGGCTCTCATGAGTCACTTTAACCTCTCTGTGCCGCAGTTTCCTTATATGTAAAATGACAGGTTTGAACTAGATCACTTCTAAGGTCCTGCTCAACTGTACATCTGTCTAAAACTTATAATCCAAAGTGGAAAAGGGCAAATTCCTGAGCAATAAGAGTTGTTCTCTACTTGGAATTATAACACTTTTGAGTTCTGAAGCAACTCAAGAGATTATTTAGTCCAATCCTCTCTCCCAGAGAGGATGAGTGTGACTTGCCCAAGGTCACACAGTTGGACCCTAAGTCGCTTGACTTGGTCTTGCAATGGATAGAGAGCTGGATTCCGAGCCACAGTATTAGACATTTAGAATTAGAACCTTGGTCTAACTACCCTTATTTTTACACATCAGGAAACTGAGGCAGAGGTAAACTGACTTGCCTGGGATCATACACCTAGTGTCTGAAACAGGATTTGAACCCAGAGCTTCCTGAGTCCAAGTCCAGTGCCATCTGTATCCATTATATCATGTTGCCTCTCAGGAAATCTGGAAGAGCTATCGAATATCACCTCTAACACTTGTTTATTGCAAGTCACTGCCCTTTTCTGAGTTTATTTTTCCATCTGTAAAATGAAGATAAAATCTGTAAGCTCTACCTCACAGGGCTGCTGAGAGGCTTAAATGAGATAAGGTATACAAAATACTTTTCAGATTTTCAAGTGTGATCTAAATGTCAAATATTGTTATTTCCACTACCTCAATCTGCTTAGACTTACTCAACAGTCTAAAAAAAGCAAGTGATACTAATGTTCTTGTTTAGGAATTACTGAGACCAACTACAGGAAAGAAGTAACCAAGAAAGGAGATGTAGCGCTTCCAATACTGCTAAAAAGTACAGTACATCCCTCATGCAAACCACCAAATACCCTTTTTCTATGTAGGGAAGCGTAAAGAGTGACAGACCATAGGACTCAGACAGAGACAGCATAATTCATTTTTATGTTCATTTCCAAGAATGATAGTGATATGTGGGAGAGGGGAAGGGAATGTCTCAAATGACTCTAAGTGACAGAGTCCACCCAGCAAAAGCAGAATTCCACAGGGATTTGTACTTCTCCAGTTTCCCCTCTTATTCAGCAAGCAGTGGAAGGGAACGTGGGGCTCATTCTAAGCTATCTCCAGGTTCTGCTTGGCTCCTGAATTGTTAAACACACAAGAGAGATGGCTGCGGTAGCTGGATCACTGCTAACACAAAAACATTTTTTTAAAAAATTTTACTTGATATGACCTTTCTCAATTTTAGGAAATGCTCGATATGGTTAGAAAGGGCTCAAGTTTTAGTTCTTTGCACCAGGAGTCTTGAAGATGGGTGGTCTAACAGCCAGGGCAGTGGATGGATCTCAGCCAATCTCAACAGGCTTGTTATCTCCGCAGAGAAGGTTTATGGTAAATGCAGCTGTGCGCTAACAGAGAATGATTTGTGGGCAATATCAAATTCAAACATGATCATCAGAAATTCAGAATCATCAAAAGAGACACAACCAAAACAGTTTGAAAAACCTAATAGTAATGATTCCAGGAATGATCCAAGCATAGGAAAAATGTTCAGCAGTTGAAGGCTTAATTCTGGAGTACCGGAGAAAAGGATGTGGCTTCTTTTGGTCACTTGGGAAGAGTCCACATGAGGTTACTTATAGTTTGTGCTGTCCTACAAAAGCATTTCCCTAAGAAAAAATCCCCAGGACCAGAAGGATTTACAAAGGGAATTGGTCCACTGGCCTTGGGTGACTTATATTTCAAAGAATAATTCTCATCAACCAAAAGTCAGTATCCGACAAATGATTCCTCCACATCACGAGAAAGCTGAACTCAAAACAGCTAAAACATAAGCAAAAGACGTCAAAAACAAAATTCAAGTCCTCAACTAAAAATATGTATATGAGAGAAGATTTAGCTCAGCTTTCTTGGTAATGGAAAGGTGAGATCCTTTAGGGTTCACCAATTATAAGGGACTGTTCCTTGTACCTCAGTCTGAGATAAATGGATCTCTATGAAAACTCAATCTCCAACTCAGAAGAAACACATGGTGATGTGCTGAGGTTTGTTATTAAAAGTCTGTGTTTCCCAAACTATGTTCTGTGGGACCCAGGCATTCCAAATCAGGTGAATAAGGATTTCATGAGAGAATTGATGCTAGTGATAGCATCTCTAAAACATTAAATATGAAACGGTACATTATTAAAATGCTAATTATGAATAGCAATTTTCCATTATGAAAACAGATTTAATGTCTTCTGTTTTACTCCAAAATTTCTCCAACTTCCTTTATCCTAGGGGTTCCCTGGACAGGAATTTAAAGGTTCAATCAAAACACTTTTTAGCCAAAATAGTTCTGTGGCTAAACTGATTTGGGAAACCCTGGTTTAGAAAGAATAAGAAGTTGGGTTTCAATCAAACGCACATCTTGACTAGCCAGGGAGGCTAGCTAGAGAAGAATCTGGGTTAAAATAAAGATGACAGAGAGTGCAGTCTGTGTACTGGTCGTACCTTACATTAAAAAATAAAACTAGAGGTAAAAACTGGTGGCTACTTGTGAGACTAAGGGGCTCTTATTAATAACTATGACTCAATAAACTCTCACTCTGCTTCCCCCACCCCTCATTCTGCAGAAAGTTCTCCATCTGGCTCTCAAGAGCAAATAACAATCGTTCCCCTCGCACATTGAGGGGATCAGCGCATAGTGTGTCCAGGAGAAGGCAACCAATGCAGTTCCAAGGCAGGTAAAGGCTAATATGGCTATAGCATCAAGTCTCTGAGACGAAGATATCTGCGGTGCCACAGACGAAACAATGAAGCGTCAGGTGGCTTTGCTGACAAAATTCTTCTGCCTCCTGGCAAAAGTAAGTGGTTTAAGGACAAAGTGGGCTTTTCCATTCACTGAGAATCATAGATTTTTAAGAGCTGGAAGCAAAATTAGAATCATAAAATTATGGAATCTTAGAGAAGGAGGAGACCTTAAAGGTCATCTAATCCAACCCTCTTCATTTTACAGATGAAGAAACTGAGGCCTAGAGAGATAAAATGACTTGCCCAAGGTCACACAGCTTGCAAGCAGCAGAGACATGATACAGACTACATCTGATGACTAGTTAGTGCTCTTTCCACTTTAGCAGGCTGCCCTCTAGAAATCAATTCTAAAAAACAAAACAAAAATAATCTTCAACTATATGAAGCATCTTAAAAATGATTACTGTAATGTCACAGTACTTAAGAAAAGGTATAAGGAATTTTCATGGGGATGTTCTTGTTTAAAAAAATAGAGATTTTATGTGTGTATCAGAGTCTCTGGTTTCTAGATGGCATCTTCTTGGGTGCAGAAAGGTGGGTTTCAGCAGTCCTGAGAGGTGGCCCCACTTTCAGTGGCACATTCGGGAGGTCATTTCCTTCTGTCAAAAACAAGCCCCCCCAACCCAAACAACACAGTAAATTACAGAAATCAGAAAAACTGTAAGAGGTGAGACCCAGATCACAATTCTACTGTAGGTGCCAGTTGTGAATTTATTTTTAGTCTCCTGAACAACAAAAGGCACTAGAGTAACAACCAGCCAGTAAATTATTCCAGCATTTCACAGAGGCGCAAAAAGCACTTTGTGAGTATCGTGGTTCTCTGTTACTTAGAGTGGAGGGGAGGAGATTGGTAACTATTTTGAACTTTCCATCCTATGATCCTACCCTAGATCATTTTCCTTTTCATCGCTTTCATCTGGATACAAAGACCCAAAGGAAAGAAGAAAGCTTAACGGGAGCTCTCTTTCACCCAGGATACACAGGCCAGGTAAGCCCTGGCTCACTTAATTCTTGGCTCTGGCCATGGCTGGTAACCTTAGGCAGGTAACTTCACCTGACATACAGTGCACTGCAAAGGGTGCTCCATCCGGAGCCAGAGGTCTGGGTTCAAGCCCCTGCTCTGTCTCTTGCTACCTGAATGACCTAAGCAGGGCACTCGACTTTCCTGGACCTCAATTTCTTCACTACAGAATGAGGAAGTCAGACTAGATGAGCCAAAGGTCCCTTTCAATCGTTTACTCTATGATCATACTCTGTCCAATAGCTACTCTGTCCTGTAAACCTGCCCAAAGGACCAAATAGCGATCCTTCTCCCTTGTCTGATGGATTCTTCACATGCAATTTTGCATGACAGCAATTGGTGCTCATGTCTTATCTCCCCGACTAGACTGCAGTAAGCTCCTTCAAGATGGTAAGCCACACTTGCTTCTCTTTCTCTCTCTCTCAGTTCCACATGCAGTGTCATAAATGCCTGATGAACGAATGAGGACCCATACTGGATTTCCTGGCGTTCTATCTTCAAAGAGCTTTTGCCCATTTCCATTCGTACTACCACAGTCCTGGCTCCATTATCCCCTATTAGATTAAGTAAGTTTCGTAACTGCTCTCTCTGCCTCTAGTTTCTTCCCTTTCCAAACTACCCTTCATACCAATAAAGAGGTCATCTAATTATCACCCTCTCCCACTTTTACACAGTTCTGTTCCTATGCCTAGAACAGAATTTCACCTATACCTCTACTTTCCCTTCCTTCAAGTCCTTCCTGACCCTCCTGCCCATGCCAGCTATGACTGATATCTTCTCTGCTCATGAGCCTCTTCTCTCATTATACACATCTTCTCCATCTATTATGGAAAAGCTGGGACATTCGTTCTTCATAAGTCTTCATTTATGTATCCCTAGTGCCTAGGATAGAGTCTTGCACACAAGCATGCACTTAGCGTTGGCTGAATTTCAGAAATGATTGCTGACTGGTAAGTAGTGAGGAGGAGGTGCTATTCAGCACTGCCACTATTCATGGGCAACAGGAAGCAACTACTTGTATGCCACCAAAAAAAAATTGGTGCTACATTCTAGGCTGAACACTGGCAAGCTGGAATGCATCCAGAGAAGGGTGATAGGCTGGTCCTTAAGGCGATAAGACTCCCAAGTCACAGAAGTCTGACAGACACAACTGGGGATGTTTAGTCTGGAGAAGAAAAGGCTTAGGGATAACACGGTTACTGTTTGTAAATACAGGAAAGGCTGTCATGTGGCAGAAAGATTTGACTTGATTTGTTTGGCTCCAGTGAGGAGTGCAACTACTGGATTTTGGCTGAATATAAAGAGAACTTCCTAACAATTAGAGCTGTCCAGAAGCGTAATTAGCTGGCTCAGAAGCTAAACGAGTTCTCCACCTTTGGAAGTCTTTAAGCAAAGGCTGAACAGCCACTTGTCCGAAATGTTGTAGAAGGGATTCCTTTTAGGTACTAGTGAAAGAGCCAACCTCTGAGGTTCCCTCCTAGTTGAGACTCTATGATAATATGAACCTTCTGAGCATCAGGGAGCAAATGGACAAAGCAGAGCAGAACCTCTCCAGGGAAGAGGACCTGCCTGTTCCCCTCTCACATCATGATCCTCCTTCACACTTGCTGCTTGCACAGCCTTACCACTCACTCAACTTCTCAACTTCCTGCAGCCCAGCTTCCATCCTCCTTAATGTACTGGGCTGCCTTGGGCAAAGTCACCAGGCCTCCCAGCCGTCACACCCAGGTGCCTTATTTTAATTCTTCTACCCTTAATATTTCTAACATTTGACCTTTTGCATGTGTATCCTCAGCATCCTGAACAGTTTCGAGCACACAGGAGACATTTACATGACTAACTGACCACTCCTCCTCCTTTCTCAATACTTTCTCCTCCCTTTTTTCCTGGGACACTACTCTTGCCTCTCCTTGTACTTCTCTGATCATTCCTGGGTTCCACTGCTTTTTCCTTTTCCTCTTTGAACCCCTTCCACGTGCCCTACAGAGCAAGCCTCAGACGTCTCACACTGCAGTCTCTGGGTATTCTCATTCCTTAGGCACAGATCTATCAAGAGCACAGATCTACCACCCAAATTCCCTCTAAGCCGCAGGTCCAAAGTTCCAGCTGCACAGCAGACCTTTCCAACCAGACATCACTGCTGCGCCTCAAAATCAACAAGCTTGATACTCAAGATTCTCTTTCTCTCTAAAACCAGCCCCTTTTCCTAACTTTCTTATTTTTGTTTTCTCCCAGTTATGAGACTTGAAATCTCACAGTTATCTTTGACTTCTCCTTTTTTCTCACCTTTTACAAACATTTAGATGTTAGATTCTATGAAATCTACTGGGGCAGTATCTTCCTATTGCCACACTGCCACCACCTAGTTCAGGACCTTACTGGCCTCCTGTCTCTAACCTATGATATCACTTATACACTTAACCATCAGCTAACTTGATTTATATTTATTTATATATCTGCCCATCTCTCTTCTACTCCCTCCAATAGAGTATAAGAACCTTGAAGACAAGAACTGTCTTTTTCACCCCTGTATTCCCAAAACCTAGTACAATGCCCTGAAAATAGTAGATGTTTAAGGTTTGTTCAATTGAATGGGCATAGTTTTTTGTTTTTTAATAAAAAATGTTCTGAGGATGAGGACAATCTCTGTATCAGATGTGAATGTGAACTTCTGAGAGAGCTGTGGCCCTCCCAAGTCGAGCAAGTCTCACTCCCTCGTACCAGTATGACTTTCCTTGCAGACGACCCTCGTCCTCTTCCAGACCACATCCTATTCCTACTCCAGTACTGCCAGAGCTACCGATTATCAGTCAAGCCTTAGCTAAGGAAGAATTGTCTCTGTCAATAAAGGGTACTTTCTTTCCATTTAGGGCAAAACAGACATTGCCACTAGTACCTGAAAACGGGGTTCTTCTATTACTCCAGAGTTGGCAATTTTGGAAGTTAACTAAGTTGTTTTATTAATTATGATTTTCAGATACTTGGTCTTTTGGGCTGGGGACTCCTGCTTCAGCTGGTTAAGTGCCAGAATCAGGGTCCATCTCCTGGTAATAACCCTTCACGATGAAGTTGGTCATCTTGACTTCCCAGAGCTTTGCTTACTAATGGATTCAATTAAAGCCGTGGAGAGACTCTGCCAGTCCCCGACTCCAAGCCTTCCCTGAAGGCTTGAGGTGGTGAGGACAGCTAGAAGGATACAAAGCAAGTCACGATTTGTTACCCTCACCCCTTGCCCTGCCCCCATTGGCTCTGCCTCTACTCACCAGTGGTTCTAACTCTTTGGTGTCTATCAGGTTAAACTCTTTCACAAAATAGAAGAAGTGCTTATAGCAGGTGTTCACATGAGCCTCAGAGCCCATCTGAGTGATTCGGTCAAAGTGGTGGATGTAAACATGAACAAAAACTCTGAAAAGCCTGGACAGGATCTTCTTTACCACCTGCAGAAAGTTCTTGGGGAATGGAGTACCTAAAAGAGAAGGACCAAGAATGAGAAGGACTACATTTTTTCAAAAATCATTTATCTTGTGCTCTAGATGACTAAAGTGACAGTGAAAGCCTGCTAATCTCTTCTAAACTAACAACACACATCCACTAGTCAACTGACAGGATAAATATATTTCAATATTCTAGTTTTATTCTAGTTCAAAAAATTTAATAATTATATAAAGGTTTAATTTTTAATCAAAGTAGTCCTGTAGGTTTTATGTTGTTTTAAACTTTTGGTTTTGCTTTAGGAAAAACTTGGGGAGTTAATTACGGGACTAGATTAATTACTGTAGTTCATGTGGTGGAGTGGAAGGTATGATGGACTTGAGAGTCAAGAGAACAGGTTCAAATAACAGCTGTAACTGTAACTCATTAGCTATGTGACAGTAAGCAGGTCATCATCCTCTCTAAGGCTCAGTTTCCTCATCTATAAAATGGAGATAATCATAGCCCTGCTGTACTCATTGAGTTGTGACGAAGGCACTTTCTAGAACTTTAAGAGTTGTACAAAAATGTCAGCTGTTGTTATTTTAAAAACTATTTTAGTTGCCACCTCTGATTGCGATTCTGTAACTCTGCACCACTGCCCTCACCTAAGGTCATGGGTAAAAATAACATAAGACCTCAGGTCAAGATGGCTGCCTGAATGGGAGGCAGACCATCCAGCTCCCATGTACTTAATCCAGCAAAACTGTGAACCAAATAATGATCAAGAAACCCGGTAAGAAACCGGTGCGAATCATGACTTCCATCACAGAACTTCATTAGATATCAGCCAAAAGCCTGAGGGCTTTAGAAAAGCTCCACCTATCTACTCCTAGGAACATTAGTGCCAAAACCCAGAGCTTTCAAGTCAAAGAAAAGAAAGAATCTAAGCAGTCAGAAAGAAAGAATTTAAGGACTGAGGAGCCACAGTCAGAATCACACATGATTTAGCAGCCACTACTATAAAGGAGTGGAGACTATGAAATACAATGTTCCAGAAGACAAAAGATATAATAGGCTTATAGCCAAAGACAATTTACCCAGCAAAACCAAGTATAATCCTACAGGGGGAGAAATGGATCTTTAATAAAACTGAAGCCTTCCAAACATTCCTGATGAAAAGACCAGAGCTGCATATAAACTTTGAAGTGCAAACATTTCAAGAAGTCACACAAAAAAGTAAACATGAATGAATACTCATAAGAGCCTAAACAGGATAAAATGTTTACAATACAATACGGGCAGCTGATACGTGTGTTCCCGACGAATTCTATCATCATCAGGGGTCCCAGAGAGAGTCTAATTAGACAAAAGGTTTATAGTAGTTCTATCTCGATGTTCTTAAAAGAAGAATGGAAAAGGAGGGGAATCTGACATTTGAGATTCTTATCTGAACTGAACAAAGGAGAGAATACACATGGACACACACACACAGATGGATACAGAAATATATTACCTACAACACGGAAACAGGAAGGAAAAGGAGAGAAGAGGGATGTAGAGGGTAGGTAGATTAAGGGAAGCATTAGTACTAAGCAAAACAAACTACTAAGGATGTAAAAATATTTACAGCTCTTTTTGAAGTGGTAAAGAAGAGGAATCTGATGGGGTGCTCATCAACTGGGGAATGCTTGAACAAGTTATGATATATAAATGTGATGGAACACTATTGTGTTATAAGAAATGATGAGAGGATGGTTTCAGAGAAACCTAGGAAGACTTGTATGAACTGATGCAGAGTGATGTAAGCAGAACTAGAATGATTTATACGACAACAATATTGTAAAGACAAAACAACTCTGAAAGACTTAAGGACTCTGATTATTATAATGACCAACTATAATTCCAGAAGGCTCAATGAAACATGCTACTCTAGAAAGAGAAGTAAAAGATTCAAGACTACATAATGTGACT
This sequence comes from Vombatus ursinus, assembly GCF_900497805.2. Lineage (NCBI taxonomy): Eukaryota > Metazoa > Chordata > Mammalia > Diprotodontia > Vombatidae > Vombatus > Vombatus ursinus. Next base: position 4,297,001 of record NW_020949696.1, read on the forward strand.
TTTTTTTTTGGAGATGGCCAATGAGGACATTTGTTTTGCTTGACTAGAAACGTTTTTAACAGGAATTTTGCTTTTTTTTTCCTTCTCAATTGGGAGAGGGGACGGAAACGTAATGAGGCACTTTTTACTGATTAAAAATTAATAAAAAAATAAAAACAACAAAAAAGGCAAGCAGTATGAAATGGAGATTCACAGGTGGCACAGAGAACCTCTTTTTGCACTTTGCTGTGTGTATGAAAAATGTTCTTTTTTGGTTTAATTTCAAAATAAAAAAACAAACAAACTTAAAAACCTAATACAATGATCTTTAGAAGACTGTCTAAATATTTTTGACCAAGTTGCCACCTGGGCCTCCACAATAATTTTGTTAAACAAGTATTTTGAACGAATTGGCAATAAATGTAATGGAATTTAGCCTGTTTACACATATAGTAGCATAGCCTCTTGAAAGATTGCTATATATACGCAGCACTCAGCTTTTTACTGTCTTCCAGTTAAGTTCAATACCTCAATAATACCAACGAGAGTAACAAGCTTAGAAAGATGGCAGTGCATTTAGAGACAAAGAGCTGTGGAAGAGGCATCAGAAACAAGATCTAGCACTGGTTCTGCCACTAACAAATGATCATGAGCAAGTACTGCCCTCTCTAGGCCTCCTCAGTTTCCTCCTCTGTAAAATAAGGATGTTAGTCTAAGTAACCTATAAATGTCCTTCCTATTTCAACATTTGTTTTATGAGAGACTTATTGCTTCTCAAAGTACTTTCATGTACATTATTTCTTTCAATCTTCAGTTTATATAGCATCTGTCAATCTACAAGAGCATTTTCACATAAGATATCTCATTTAATCCTCACAACAATTCTAGGAAGCAGGCAAGACAGGATCATAGATGTAGAGCTGAAAAGGCTCTTGGATATCATCTAGGCGGGGTGCTGCCATTTTGTAAAATGGAAGCACAGACAGTTTAGGTGACTTGCAAAGGTCACAGAGGGAATGAGTAGCATAGCCAGGGTTGGACTCAGGTCTTCTAACTCTACCACACCCAACTGCATCTTTTTATTGATTTCAATTTAAAGGCATCAACTTCATTTCCAACTGAAGAAACTGAGGTACTGAGCAGTGAAGCATCTTGCCCAAGATCACACAACCAGGTGGTGGTGATGCTTGGTGGAGTTGCCAGTTCTATTTACAGCACTAGCATTGCACTGAGATTAGAGAAAAGTCCAGAGAAGTTACTGAAAGGTTAATAAAGAATATTTGAGGAAAAGTGATTAAGAACAGGCATCATTTAACTTGAAGAAGCTGAGGGGCAATCTGAATGAGTCACATGAGGGACAGTGACCAACGTAAATGCTCTCCATAGCTACCCAGAATAGAGTAAGAAGAAACATGTTTAAATAACATTATGAAGGGTTTAGATTAGAGAGGAAGAAGAATTTCTTGGCTGGGAGAGTTGTTGAATATTGCAATAGGCTACCAGAGGGGCTGTGGAAAATCTTCCTCTGGAGATCCTTTATTTAGATACAGATTTTCATCAGTTAGGATCTATTTAAATATAGACCTGTCTGAAATAAATTAGATAATTTATAAAGCTCTTTTCCAGTCCTTTAATTCTCTGGTAAAGGAAACTTTGGGGAGATTAAAAAATTTTTTTTAAAAATCTGAATGACAAAGTATATCGTCTATTATATAATTCGATACAATGAGCATTTAATCTATGCCCAAGGCACTGAGAATACAAAGAAATAAACAAAACTATCCTTGATCTCAAGCTTACATGCTATTTGGAAGAAACAAAGTGTTCATCAATAAGCAAAGAGAATAAATATACACACATAATACACAAGCAAATTTTTGGGAGGAAGGGGGCAATACTAGCAACTAGAGGAGATAGGAAAGTGTTCTCATAGGAGGTGAAAGTTAAACTGAACCTTGAGGGGAGTAACCAGAGTTTCTACAAGGAAGAAATGAAAAGGGAATGAATTCAAGGTATGAAGGCAGTTGGTGCAAAAGAATGGAGGAAGAAAAGATGTTATGTATATGGAATGGCAATTTGGCTGGAAGGCAGTCAGTAAGAAAGAGCAATGTGAAATCAATCTAGAAGGACGTGGGAGCCAGACTGTGAAGGGCTTTAAAGGCCAAAGAAAGGAGTTTGTATTTTATCCTGGAGGCAAAAAGAGCCCACCAAAAGCTTCTTCAACAGGAGAGTGACATAGTCTAAAAACTTTAGCAACTAGTTGAACCCCATTTATCAGAATTAGTTCTAACACAGTTCTCATTCTTACTTTCTCCAGCTTTAGAAGAACGAGATTACCCTTAAAGCAAGCCACACACTTTTCAGCTATTCTTCTGGCAGATATGCAGGTAGCTCAATTCCTCCATCATGACAATACTATGTCTCTGTGCCAAATGTATGCCAAATTGCCTTGAGGCAGAATCACAAAATCTCACAGCTAGAAGGGACACCAAAATCTAGTCCAACCACCCCCTTTATCATATACCTTCAAAGTGGGCAGAATGGGGAAACCCTACCACCTCTTAAGGCTGACCCCACTTCTGGAGAGCTCTCATTATTACCAAGTCTTTCCCTACATCAAATCTAAATGTGTTGTTGAATCAGGATCTTTGGCATTCTTGTCTGCAGTGATTCTAGAGAGCTTGACATGACCACAGAAGACAAGGTGGGCTAAATAATGAACCCTTGAAGGAGTCTTGAGAAATTTTCTTTTATTTTGGGAAACATTGCTTTTATTCAACTTATTGCAACCACATCCAGTTAATATGTTACTGTCACCCTCACTTGTCTCATCTTCCCAATTCAGTCTAAGAAACTTTCATAAAATGCTCTATTTGCCCAGGCCAGAGAAGAACTTGGAGCTTGGCGCTTGGCACTGGCACCTGTTAATGTGTGTCTAAAATGCAGTGTCCAAAAGGAAACATAATATTCCATACATGGTCTGACCAGGCAAAGTACAGTGGGACTTTCACTTTCCTTTCTCCGGCATGTCATCTCATCCAACCTATACCTGAACAACCTAACAAGTGGACACCTAGACTCTTCCTGAAGACCTGCCTTGAGAGGTAATCCCCCCCCCCCCCCCCCCCCCCACAGGTTCTAGAAGCTCATTCTAGCTCTTCTGGTTAGGAAGCTTTTCCTATATCAAGCCTAACTTGACTTCTTTTCGACTCCCATTCACTTGTCCAAGTTCTGCCCCTGTCTAACTTGTCATCTACTCCATGTGGTCCATATTAGATTCCCATGGCAACTGCTTTCTGTTTTTCCTTACCTGATCCCCACCCAAATGGTCTTCATGTTTCTCCAATCAGGTTGTTAAATGACCTCACATGAGTCTAACTTAGCATGTAACACTCCTCCTTTTTTTTTTAAATCTCTTCTGAATACCTCTCCAAAGCCATCTTCCAGCCATGAATCCCACACTACCAAGTTTCAGTAATTCTTATAAGGTCAAAGTTCTCTCTAGGAACTCTAGTCCACCCTATTAGTCATACATTGTGCATTCTGTATACAGAAATATGAAGTCACAAGGATTATTGCTGGCTCTTTCCCTGGATATCATCTCTTATAAAGTACTGTTCTTCCCCACTTCTACTCTTTTATGCTGTACTTGCTGCTCTTGATGGGAAGGATCTCAGGACGTGATAAAATGGGAGGGGGCTTGAAATATACACAATGAATGTAAATACCATAAAACTAAAATACCATTCCTACGATTTATTTGGGCAATTTTTCCCTTCTCCTTTTCTTTTCAGTTTAAAGTCTCTAGAGTAGATTCTGAAGACTCTAGGCAAATACGTTAGCTGTAGTTCATCCCTTGTAAGAGTCTATTATTGCAATATTTAAGCCCTAGTTCCATTCTGACACTATCTTCTTAGCAACTCACTCATTTTTCAAATCTGCCACTCTCTTCTAAATCACCTACACTGGGTAGAAATGATAAAACTACCTGTGAGCCTATGGCCTTCAGTTTTTGTTTTGTTTTATTCAGGACTTCATAACCATTAGCAATGGTTTCTTAAATATCAAAATGTTTTATTAATATTTGTGTTTATCAGTAGATCCATAATCTCATCCGTAGAGTTACTGGGGTACTCTCTCTACCAATCTAAAGAGATTCAATCTGTGTGATTGTTATCCTCGTTTTTCCATAAATCTTATATAAAGGATATACCCAAAGTAAGGAGGATGTCCTCCTCTGGCTTGTTTGACATTTTGTGAATACCATGAAATATAATGCCATTTATATCCACTGTCCCTCAGTCTCACTACAAGACTGGCTTAACTCCTTTCCCCAGTCTTTTATGCACTGATGACGTCTTCTACTTCACTTCTAACATGCAAATCATCATTGGTAACATGATGCAACTTGCTTATACCTACCTTGTCTTTCTAGGTTTGGAGCTAGAAGACCTGGCTTTGCCACTGACTTCTCCTTGGGCAAGTCATTTCCCTTCTCTGGACCTTAGTTTCCTCATCTGTAAAATGGAGGTGTTGGACTAGATTATCTCTAAGGTCCCTTTCAGGTCTTAATGCTATGATCTTCTGATCTGCATGACTCAAAGTCATGACATCCCTGGGAGACAGACCCATAGATAATAAAAGATGGGTCTAAACCACAAAACATGAACATTTTCATTTCCATTCCTAGGGACTGTCTTCCTGCAAAGACCATAGCCCCATTTCTATTCTCCAAATACTGCCATCACATGGCTCTCCTGCCACACCTAAAATCTCCATCATTAATGGATTAGACAACAAAGGCACTGTTTGCCAAAGGCACTTCTAACAGTCACCTCCATCACCTTAGGAATCTTTAAGCTTTTTTACATGAACAAATTAAGTATATCAGACTTGAGATAATGTATGTAAAATGCTTTACAAACTTTAAGCTTATATATTCATCTATTTTTGTTGTTAAAATGATTACTTCAAGGGTCCATGATTTTATGGGTATGGGCACTCCTTTCCTTGACGTAGACTCCAACCTCTTCCATGCCTTTAGAAGTTGCAGTGGCAGAAAAAGTTCACTATCCCACAGCCAAACTTCTAGTAATAAGCCTCTTCAAATTTAAGTTGGTTCCCAGATGACAGTCTTTCACTAGACTGTACTCAAAGGCATTCCAGCCTGGGGGAATCTGCTAAACCCCACACTGTGCTGCGGTAGCTTTTGAGAACCCAGGGTCAATCAATAAGCATCGAAGTCCCTGCCATGTGCCTGGCTCTGTGCTAGGTGCTTGTAATGCAAAAGCAAAAATGAAAACAGTCTCTACTTTCAATGAGCTTATGATCTACTAGGGGGACTGTATACGTATGTATGTATGTATGTATGTGTGTGTGTTGTATGTATATACAAAATAACTACAAGATCATTTAAGGGGGGAGCACCAGCAGCTACAGATGCCTACGCATACCCATACACAAATGTTTTTAGGTTAGAGTGAGAAGGGATCTTAGAAACCAAGTCCAATACCCTCATTTTACAGATGAAGGAATCAGAGGAGGGTACGAAATGACCTTTCTAAAATTACGGTTACATCTATCATAGGATCACAAGGAAGAGGGGACCTAAGAAATCATATAATTTACAGGTGAGGATACTGGGCCCAGAGATTCATAGTAAATTTCCCAGGTCACACAGCAAATAGAGAATGTCAGATTAGACCTCAGCTTCTCTGACTCTTACTCCTTCAGTTACACCATTATACCCATCTTCATGTCCCTCTGTAGAGAGGCAATGTAGCACAGCCAACTGAATACTGGATTTGGAGTCTAGAAGACCTGGGCTCCAGTCTCACTTGACACTAGCTCTGTGACTCTGGGCAAGGGATTTAAGCTCTCTGAATCTCAGGCCACTCTGAGTCTTAGCTAAGTAAAAAATGGCTATAATTTATGTGAGTAGAGAGACTGGAAGAAATTACAGACCCTTAATGTATTGCTGTTTGCAGTTATCTAGGTATAAAGATAATTAATAATAATAATAACTTACATTTATACAGTGCTCTTAGGCTTGCGAACAAAGCACTTTCCTCACAACAAACCTGTGAGGTAGGAAGTACAAGCATCATTTCCGTCATTTCACAGATAAGAGAACTAAGATTAAATAACTTGGCAAGAAATAAATATACCAATGATTTGAGTCTCTATATAGCATAATCAGATTTTTTTCAAAAAACATTTTCATCATGTTTTTCCTCTTCTCAAAAACCTTAACTGCTGCCCTAGTACCTTCAAGATAAAGTCCAAATTGCTTAGTCGAGAATTAGAACTCTGCTACAATAATGTCTCTATCTTTCTAATCTTATCACACACTACAAGTAGTCCTACATGAACAATTTGCTCTGCAAAATTTTCTGCGTTCTTCCTACTTTCTTACTTCCATGCCTTTTATCATGTGGTTTCACAGGTTTAGAGCTGGAACTACAGAAATTGTCTAGTCTAACCCCGTCATTTTGTAGATATGGAAACTGAGGTCAAAGGGATTAAGTGACTTGCCTGAGGTCACAAAGGTATTAAGTAACAGGTCCTCTGACTCTAAACCCAGAATTTTTTCCATTGCTTGTATAAATGCTGGCCATTCCTTTCTGACTATCCAAATTCTCCCTGTCCATTCAGAATAAAGCTAGGGTGTATTACCAGATCCCAGAGATCTTTCTCCCACCTTCTTTCTCTACAATAGTTTTTCTATACTGCTACTACAGAAACGATTGAACATGAAAATGAATCATGTACTGCCTTGGGCCATTTCTTGAACTTGTATTGTTTTTTAAAACTTTTAGTGCTTTTTTTGGGGGGGGGGGGGCAGACAATGGGGTTAAGTGACTTGCCCAGTGTTATACAGCTAGTAAGTGTCAAGTATCTAAGGTCAGATGTGAACTCAGGTCCTCCTGACTCCAAGGCCGGAGCTCTATCCACTGCGCCACCTAGCTGCCCCCAACTTTTAGTGCTTTTAACCCTTCCTGCCTTAATTCTAAGTTCCTCAAGGGCTAGGCCAGTGTTCCATGTCTAGAATTTTAGGACCCTCAGAACACAGCTTAAAGAATAAGAATAATAACTGAGATGCAAAGGGACTTAAAACATTTAATAATTCAATGCAAGAACTGGAAGAAACTTCATAACATGGATAGTGGAATGTTGATGATACACTAGAGCTCAGCTATCATTTCCAGCTGAATCCCTTAATTTTACAGAGGAGGAAATGGGCCCAGAGACTACAAATGATGCACCTAAAGGCACACGGTGGGCTAGCGGAGGAGCCCCAAGCTCCTTCCGACCTCATCTAGTCCAATGCCTTTGGCACTGCTTTGTCCCTTAGCAATGCTTTAATGCACAACATGCTCACTTCATTTTTCATTTGATTAGGCAACTAGATGTAACCCTAGGCACTGAAGACATTGAAATGAGAGGGGTTACATGACAGATACATTTCAGGAGGTATATACAAAGCAAGCCCTACTTAGCTGAAGGGTGACCCCCACTTACCTGGTTTTTCTTGAGGCCAACCCTGCATGAAGGCTAATATCACAAATGACAGTTCGTGGCCAACCAGCAAGAACTGCATTTCTTTTAGTTCAAAATAATTTGTTAAAGTCATATATAATTCTCAAGGAAAAAAATGAAAAAATAAAATAAAATAAAAAGCAGGCATGAAGGAGACCTAGAATGATCAGATTTCAAATTATATTATAAAATGGTAATCACCAAAATTATTTGGTACTGGTTAAAAAATTAGAAAAGAAAATCAGTGGAACCAATTAAATAGACAAACATCAAAAAGGAAGTAAATACAGTCACCCAGGGTTTGATAAACCCTTGACTACAACAATGTAAATGGAAAGAACAACAACAAAAAAAATAATCAAAACTGATGTATCAAAATAAAAATCAAAATAGGTTCATGCTTTAGATATAAAGGCTGATACCATAAGCAAACTGGGAGAACAAGGAATAGTTTACCTGTCAGATTTATGGAAAACAGAAGAACTCATGACCAAACAGAAGATAGAGAACACTATGAAATGCAAAATGAATAATTTTGATTACATTAAATTGAAAAGTTTTTGCACAAACAAAGCCAATGCAACCAAGATTAGGAGGGAAGTAGAAAACTGGCAAAGAATTTTTACTACCGGTGTCTCTTATAAGGGTCTCATTTCTAAAATATACAGAGAATTAAGTCAAATTTATAAGAATACAAGTCACTCCCCAATTGTAAATGGTCAAAGGATATGAACAGGCAGTTCTCAGATGAAGAAATTAAAGCCATCTATAGTCATATGAAAAAAATGCTCTAAATCACTATTGATTAGAGAAATGCAAATTAAAACAACTCTGAGGTACCACATCATACCTATCAGATTGGCCAACATGACAAAACAGGAAAATGATAAATGTTGGAGAAGATGTGGGAAAAGTGGAACACTAATGCATTGTTGGTATTGTGAGCTGATAACAACCATTTTGGAGAGCAATTTGGAACTATGCCCAAAGGGCTATAAAAATGGGCATACCCTTTGACCCAGCAATAGCACTTCTAGGGCGGTATCCCAAAGAGATCATAAAAATGGGAAAAGGACCCACATGTACAAAAATATGTATTGCAGCTCTTTTTGTGGTGTCAAAGAATTCTTTGGAATTCAAGTGGAAATTGAGGGGATGCCCATCAATTGGGGAATGGTTGAACAAGTTGTGATATATGAATGTAATGGAATACTATTGTTCTATAAGAAATGATGAGAAGGTGGACTTTAGGAAAACCTGGGAAGACTTGTATGGAATAATTGTTGATAAATCAAAATAAATTAATTAATTAAAAAAAGGAAAAAAATAATCAAAACTTGAATGCCTTGAAATTAAATGATTAAAAGGAGAAATATGAGAAAGAACCTCCCCGTACTTCTTTGAGAAAGTGGGGAAATATGGGTGTGGAACTGCATAAAATATCTGATTTTTCCAATATATTGGTTAGTTTTGCTGAGTTTTTTTTCCTGTTTTATAATTTGTTACAAGGGATAGACACATTAGGAAATGCAGTTACTATAAAAACAAAAGATATCGATACAAAGTTATTTTTGGAAAGCCAAACCAGGCGCTGTGCTAAGTGCTTTACAATTTGGGCAGTTGGTCTGGTGAAGCCTCCCCAAAATGAGGTTTGTAAAGGTATAAAATAAAATACACAAGGTTACAAAGGAAATGATCATGAAGTGCAGTTAATGGTTATCTTAAAAAAATTGTAAAAGTGCTACAGAAGAACCTGAAACCCTTGAGACGTCTAAAAAGTAGAAATCTAATGTAATTCATCATAGCATGGACCAGCAAACAAGTCAATGGATGGGGGATAAAATACGTACTGTAACAGAAGGACAACAATGAGGTAAGCTACTGTTCAAACACCAGAGCCCACATCTGAGCACCTGCCATCACTATTACCATGCTGCTATCACTGCTCTGCCACTCTGACTACTTACCTAACTCATGAGATAGAACTGAACAAACTCGTGACACACAAAATGTGAGTGGATGCCTACCTTAACCTTTTACAGATGAGAAAACTGAGACCCAGAAGGAAGGACTCAAGGACACACTGCAAGGACTAGACCTCCAAGGTTTGTGTTAGCACACCATGCCATGGCTCAATACATCAGCAGGAGATAATAAGAAATCTTTAACTACTGGAGAATCTCACTCAAGGAAGCTAAATAGAGAGCATAGGTCTTTTTGGTAATGAACCTATTTTTTATTTCCCTGAAATGAGAAAATAGAAGGGGAGTCTGGGTGTGAATGGAAAGGGAGATTTGGCTTAGCCTTCCTGCCATACTTGACATTTTATTTTAAATTACTGATTTAACTGGGCAGAAGGAGGATGGTTGGGATGACGTTAGCAGCTGCCAAGTGGGTATAACCCCTCACTACCTGAAATTTCTGTGACTCATAGGGAATAGGTCATGTTAATGGCGACCAGTCCCAAACTGACCTGGTTACTTGAATAAGAAACCAGCTGGACCCCGGCAGCACAAGCATGTTAAAAACAGAAGAACACAGAGACAATCAGAGATCAATATTGCTCTGTCCTCCAACATACTCCCTTTCATTGCTTCCCCTACCACAACTCTGCTTTAGCTCCAGGAACTTCATGAAGTGAAGTCTACATGTTTTTTCCAACTTCTCTAAGAGAAGCACCAGCCTTGGAATGAACTGACTACAAAGATCACAGTCTCAAGTCTTGTTGCCTCAGGAACTCGGTACTCTACAGTCCTGGAAATAAGTGCCCTGGACAGACAGCACTGTCAATGCTTGCAGAAGTGGCAAGTGGAAAGAGAAGGCAGGAGAGAGCAAAAGTTTCTTTTCCTAGTTTCTTATTTCTTAGATAGGAGCCGCATGACCACAACTCACCAACATTGGTCGGGAAGATGTCTTCATTGTTGATCTGAACCTCAATCCAGTCCATCAAAAGATTCATATATTTGGGTGCTGACAGAGCAGTCGGCTTCCGGTATTTCTGTTCATCCTGCCATCGATACTCATACTTAGGGCCCCCAGACATCACTGGACACGACTGCTCGGTGCAGTTATCACTGATGGTTCCATAAATGAGGTTGATGCGATTGAAGAAGTCTACTACATGCACAGCCACCCAATCATTTAGTTCCTCATCAGATGGCAACTGGACAGCTAACTTCAGATCCAGCCCTGCATTCAGGGAAGCTTGAGCCTTCTTGTGAAGTTCAAATCTCTGTGTGCCTGGCTCAAATTTGCGCTTAGGCCGAAAGGTTTTGTCCTTGTTGAAAACCTGCTTTAAGAAGGGGTTGGACATTTTCCCCCCTTCTGCTATGGCTTTGTTCTCTCTTTACAATTCTTCAAAGAAAAAGCACGATGCCTGTTGACTTGAAAGAGGACTCTGAAAATTCACTGGGACCCGTGGAGATCTGTAATACAAAATTAAATAATACGTATGTTCAAGTTAGGGATCTCTCCCTTGGCATTAGCTCTCCACTGTCAAAGCAGAAGTTAGCTGAACTTCCTCAATAAAGAGTATTGCCAGTTTTTAATACAGAAATTCCAAATCCATACAATATGGTCCAAGTTCCCTGGCTCCCCAGTGACACACCCTATTGCTCAGCAGAAAACCTGCAGATTGGAACTGTGGTCATGAGGGAAACCATGGGTCCTTAAAATTTAACCTTAATTTTTCTTTTCTTTTCAAAGACGTTCCAAGGGTCTGGTCAAATGGAGAGAGGTTTATCTACTTTATCCTTGGCCATAATTTCCTTTCCACAAATCAGAGAATTTGAAAGTTGGAAGGAACCTCAGTCATCATCTAGTCCAACTCCTACATAAAAGGAATCCCAACTATAACATACTCAACAAGAGGTCATTCAGCTTCTGCTTGAAGAACTCCTAGGAGGGAGAACTCATCACTTGTCTAGGTATTCCATTCCACTTTTGACTGAATCTTCAGAAAGAATTGTTAGGCATTTCCTGATGTTACACCTAAATTTGCCCCCTGACAACTTCCACTCTGGGGTCAAACAGAACAAGCCTCGTTCCATGTCCACATGACAGCCCTTCCAATACTTGTCCCCTCTGAGTCTTCTCAAGACTCCTGTATCATCCCAGTTACCTTCCTCCAGATGGGCTATTTATTAGCTGTCCTCAAACCCTGGCACTCAGAACTGAGCATGGTGCTCCTGAGGAGGTCTGATGAGGTAAGATCACATGGGGGCTACCACTACCCTATTTCTGGAGGTTTTGTCCCTCTTAATGCAGTCCAGGATCACATGATTTTTTTCTGCTACCACATTATACTGCTTGACCTTAAAATCCATTAAGACATTCCCATTTTTTTCAGAACTGTCTCTCCATGTATCCCCCATTTTATACTTATGAAGTTAATTTGTTTGGACCCAAGTCCAAATCTTTATATATTTATTCCTTATAAGATAGCTCTATAGCCTGTCAAGATCTTTCTATATCCTGACTCTGTCATCTACTGTGTTATTATTCCTCCCAGCTCTGAGTCATCTGCAAATTTGATGAGCATGCCTTCCAAGCATTCCACCATAGCTCTTTGGTATGCCTGAACAAAGGCTGACTTTCTATGTAAGGATGGCAGTTTTTCCTTAAAAACATTTTAAATTATAAAATGAATAACTGTACATAAAAAATCAAACAAAGATAAGGAGTAAAATCCTACACAACACCTATATATCATTTTCATGAGTTTGAGAAATATCATACAACCTCAACTTGGAGCCTCCTGATTTTGTTCCAACTCAGAGGCAAGGCTGAAATTTAAAACCTCATGGACTATTACAGAGGGAAAGAACCCTGAAGATCATTTTATTCAAGCCACTCCTTTTAGAAATGAAGAAACTGAGCCAAAGAAAGGAAAAGGGATTTCCCCAGCGTCACTCAGAAAATGAAAGCCAGAAACCAAACCTGTCTTCTGCCCCCAAATTCAGTATAACTTCCAATACAGTCTCAACACCTCTCTCCCTCTTTCAGCAGTATAGAAGAAAGGATGGGCTAGGCAATAATCCAAGTGAATCATAGGACTTCAGAGCTAGAAGGAGTCTTAGAGATTCCCCCCACCCAATTTTCTCTTTTAAAAGCTGAGGAAACTGAGGAACAATGATATTATATCTGTATTATGTTAGTTGAAGAATGGCAAATGTGACATCAAATATGGCAAAACAAGGCCCAACTCAAGAAGTATAATGACTAATAATCAACACTATAATCCAGTTTGAGGTTTAAAAGTCCTGCAAATAGGACAAAACAAGTGTACTTGAGACATAAGTGTATATCGTTACTAAGCCCATAACAACAACAAAAAGATTTTGAAAAAGTAGCAAGCTTTTGCAAAGGTAAACAGTTAGCATCTACATTCCTCTGCATTTCAATGTATGGTTAGTGAGAAACAAGTCATAACTTTACCACATCCTGTACCCCAAAGTCCTTAATTATCTTTATCCAAGCAGCACAGAAAATGGCATAAAACAAGCCTCAGAGGCTTTCCTGTGTCTAAGTTGCTGTTCATGGTTTAGACAAAGACTCACTCTAGTACCGAGCAGTTGCCAAGCTGATTTTCTTGAGCGTAGATACAAGAGAATGGGAAGAGGAGGGCCTAGCTGATTGTCCCAGGGTACCTTTCCTTCAAGAAGATGCAAACTGAGGTTCTATCAAAACCCAACCTTTCAAAGTCCAGAGTCAAAAAAGGGAAATGCCAAGTTAGAAGATCTGTACTCAGAAAATTTATTTATTCATTTAATAATTAGTTGAATGTTTACTATAAGCATAGCAATGTGAGAGATATGACACAATATTGGCCCATAAGGCACTTACAATCTAGCTGGGGAGACAAGAGAGACACAGGTGAACTGGCTAAATATACAAGGAACTATATGATTAAATAACAAATGACTGGCATTGACCGTATAGGGTACAGATTTCCAGAGGGAGGAAAGGAAAAGGTTAAAACAGTTGAGTCAAAGGGAACGGTATAAGCATCAGGACTCATACACAAATGCACAACTATTCTGGGGTACAGTAAAGAGACAAGTCTATGGTGACTAAGGGGTTTGCACAGTTATGAGAGGTAAGGGACAAATGTTGTTTGGTCATTTCAGTTGTGTCTCACTCTTCATGACTCCATTTGGAGTATTTTTGGCAAAGACACTGGAGCTATTCCTTCTCTACCTCATTTTACAGATGAGGAACTAAGGCGAACATGGTCAAGTGACTTGCCCAGTGTCACACAGCTAGCGTCTGAGGCTAGATTTCTACTCAGGAAGATCGGTCTTCCTAATTACAAGCCCAGTGCTCTATCTACTGTGCCATCTAGCTTCAGGGACAAACGTAGGCTGGTGCAAAACTATAGATGCCCCTGAATCCCTAAATGGGGATTTTGGACTTTATCTTCTAAGCAATGAGGCACCAGTAAAGTTTTCTTAATAGTAAAGTGGCATGATTAAGGTGGCATTTTAGGAAGATTATTCTGGCAGTGGTATGGAGAATGATTGGAAAAGAGAAAAAAACTATTCTTTGACTCCAACATCCTAGATTTTGTTGTCTGCAAATCTGCAACACTCCATTCCATTAATTCTTAATTCCTGTATTTGGCATGTTAACAGAGCCCTACCCAGGAATGAAATAAAAGAGAATGTCTCTTACCAGGACAGGCTTCAAGTCCGAACCCTTAAACTGAAGGTATAGTTTTTCTGTCAACTGTTCATCTCCATCAATGACTCCCTCCTCATCTGTTAGCTATTTTCCATTTTTAAAATCCACTTAAGTACTACTCTAATACCTAATCATAGTGTGGAGATAATATTGGATTCAAAGGATCATAAAATTTAGAACCAGAAGGGACAACATTAGAAACAGGTGGCACAGTGGATAGAGCACAGGCCTATCCTGACAGGAGACAGGAAGACCTAAGTTCAAATTGAACCTCAGACACTTACTACCTGTGTGACTCTAGGCAAATCACCTGTCTGCCTCAGTTTATTAACATTTTCTCTATAACTTTCTTAAGTCCAGACAATCAATACAACAATAAATCAAGTCCTGGTTTGCAGTGTTTGTGGGTTTCACTGAAAATCTAATAATCTGTTCACTAGTTAGAGCTGTTTCCAGCACATCCCTGCTTTTCAGGAACTGGAAATACATACACTCATTGGGATGTAAAGAAGGTCAGGAAGTCTGTTCCATTATCTTAACTTCAGACCAGACCCTTCCCTAACCATCCCTGAAAGATGAAGAGACACCCTGCAGGGTAGCTAGGTGGCTCAGGGGATACAGTACTGGGCCTGGAGTCAGGAAGACCTGAGTTCAAATTTGGCTTCAGACACTTACTACATGTATGACTCTGGGAAAGTTATTTAACTTCTGCCTGCCTTAGTTTCCCCAACTGTAAAATGGGGATAATAATAGCACCTACATTCCCAAGGTTGTTTAAGGATCAAATGAGGATAATTGTAAAGCACTTAAACTCAGGCTTTCCTGAGTGTCAGTGTCTAACAAGTAGTAGGTGCTTAAGAAGAGTTGGTTTCCTTCCTTTGAGTTCAACTACTCCAATCCTTTCCTCTTACACATAAACAAAATGAGATACAAAGAGGCTAAGAGATCTAGTACTCTAGCATAAGATTAACCTTTATGTCTTTGGCAGCATGGTGAATCCTATGGACCCCCTCTGAGAATAATGTTTTTAAATGCATAAAAATAAAACACATAATATAATACAGGAAATCACTTATATGGAAATACATTTATCAAAATATTTAACAAATTCATAGGTCCCAGGTTAAGAACCTCTGTTCCAATAAATCTATGATCTTGAATAGATCCTCTAATGAAGCAGACTGAAACCTTACCTGCCCATTCTGTATATCCTGAGCATGACCATAAGCATAAGATCATGGGTGGGATGGGGGAGAGAGTGTCACCTGATGTGCTGAGCCTTCACCCTGTGCTCTTGACTGACACAACTGTGGATACCGACGGAGGTTTCAGTAATCCTGATATAATTTTTTATAGAATGGGGCTAGTCTGCTGTATTTATTCTCAGTTACTTGTTTATATATTTTTAAAATCTGAGTTTGTCCATAAGTTTCTTATGCATCCAGATCAGTCTCTTCAGGATATGTTGGTGTAGCCAAATGTTGTTGAACTCAGGAGTCAGGGAAGCCTGTGTTCAAATCCCACATTAGACACCTGGACATAGTAATGATAATTACAAAAACAACTAGAATTTTATATAGAACTTTAAAGTTTGCAAAGCATTTTACAAACATGATCTCATTTTATATTCACAAGTATCTGAAAACAGACTTGAACTCAGGTCTTCTTGATTCCAGGTGCAGAGTCTCATACACTGTGCCACCCAGCTACCTAAGTCACTTGAACTTCTCTCAGCCTCAGTTTTCTCTTCCATAGAATGGGGATAAAAATAGCACCTATTTCACAAGGTTATTATGAGGATCAAATAAGTTATAAGTGTGTATATAAAAGTATTTTCCAAACCTTTAAATGCTATATAAACATTTGCTATTATTATTCCATCTTGTCTGAATCATTTCTGCTCATACCTTCAGAATATTCTCTGCACTTCCCTCCCTTCTTTGGAGAGGTAGAAGACTCTAATAGGTATGGAACACTACATATAATGTCAGATTTAATCGATGCATTAGTTTCACTAAATTATTTTTCCTTTTTTTTATTCTTTTGAGGGATGGCTCTGAGGGAGGGAAGGGGATAGAATACATACTGAGAAACATAATATATAATAAAACTTAAAAAAATTCATCACTAAGAGTGCCCTACTCTTCCCCCGTAAAACATTATGCCAGAGCATAGTGTAGTGGAAAGGGTGCTGGACTCAGAATCTAGAAGACCTAAATCTCAACGGTGACACTAGTAGTATGACTATAGCCAAGTCTAAGTCTCTAAGTCTCAGTTCTTACAAAGTGGGGATAATATCTGTAACAACTATGTCCTTACAGGGTTGTTATGAGCCTCAAATGTGATTCAGGTATATAAGGCACTCTTTCTTTTTTAAACTTTTATTTAATATTTTATTTTTCCCAAGTTGCATATAAAAACAATTTTTAACATTCATTTTTTAAAACATAAAGCACTAACTCTAAAAGCGCTATCTCAAAATCAGCCAATATTATGATTACCTACTCTTTCTCTGAACTTTTTGAAATCTGTTTTCCCTTTAGGTTAAAATACAAATTCCTTAGCTCTGTATTTAAGATCCTCTAAAATTCAGGCTACCTTTTTTTTTTTTTTGCCTTATTTTACATTCATCATATGATCACAGTTTTAGAACTGGAAGGGATCTTAGAAGACATCTACATCTAGTCCAACCCTCTCATTTTACTGATGAAGAAACTGAAGGCCAGATATGTCCAAAGTCCCTAAGTTATAGAGATGGCATCTGAACCCATGTCATCTTTCTCGAAATTTACAATTCTTTACACTGTACTACAGTCCCCTGTACATACTCTCCACTCCAGACAAAGTGGATTAATTACACACTGTTAGCTAAACTCAACCTCCCATCTCCCAGCTCTTGTGTAGTCCTTTCCATAGGCTAACCCAAAGCCTGGAACACACTCCCTCCGTGAACTCTAACCTTCCTCAAGGCCCAGCCTTGACTTCCTCTGAAGTTTTGGACTTCCTCTAAAGTTTTCCCTGATCTTCCCTAATTGTTAATACTCTCTCCTGCTTTAAACTATCAGTGATTCATTTACTGGTGTTAATGTTGGGGTTTGCCCACCTCTCACACATTCCTTAGTAGAAAGTAAACTCCTTGAGGCCAGGGATTGTTCTTTTTTGGGGGGTGGGAGGAGAGGTGGGAGTAGGTCCTTACATCCCCGGCACCTAGTCCAGTACCTTGCAGGTTTCTTAATAAATATTTGTTACAGCAGCAAATACTTAAATGTGTATTGAATTGAAGCAGAACAAGTCTAAATTCTCTTCAACATGACAACCCTTCAAAAACCTGAAGACAGCTATAATATCCTCAGTTCCTCCAACCAAACCAAAGATTCAGGTCTATGACTAAAACTGCCATCAGACCCTCGGAATGTATGTTTTCGAAATCTCTGGTGTGACTGAAAAGTTCTCAAAGTGATTAAGAGAAAGCACTGTGAGAAGGGGGCAGAAGAATACAAATTAATTTGAGTAACTGAATCTTTTATACTCCCATAATCAATTTTAACATGCAGAAACTGCTCTACAAAATAAGTGATTTATAACCCTAATTTGCAATCTTTACCAACAGCATCATTTTTTACGTTAAGTTTCTCCTCCCATCCCAGATGGATATGTGAACTGATAATCATGCTATATAAGCACCAAGCTATTAAGACTAAGCATTATATGCATGGAGTTTATTGTTGTAACCAAACAAAACTGTGTACTAATTTAATCTGGGTGCATATTTAATGATATGCAAAGTCATTAGTGTGCTTCTTGGGAACTGGCTGCCTCATATATACAGTAAGGTTAATAGTGCCTGTTCTATTTACTGAGTAGTGATAGAGAACCAAAAGGAGTAACAGAAGCAAAAATGTTTAGAAGTCAAAGTATATGACTAGACAAAAGTAGACAGGAGGAGGTGGGCTGTGAAGAGTTTTAAATGCGAAAGAGCAGAGTTTTTATATTTGATCCTGGAGCCAACAGGGAACCACTATGGTTTAATCAGGACATTGTATGTGTCAGATTACATGAGAGTGGAAGCAAGAGATGTAGAGACAGAGCTAAGAACACTTGGTAAATGACTGAATATGTGGGGAGAGTGAGAATGAAGAGTAGAAAACAAGACTTCGTTACAAACTTGAATGACTGGAAGAGCAACTATGTGCCCTCAAAAGAAACTGAGAGATTAGTAAGGAGGAGATGGGAGAGAAGATAATGAGTTTTGTTTTGGACATGAAGTATTTGAAATGCTTATGGGATATACAAATGAAAGTGTCCAACAGACAGCTAGTGATCAGAGGAGCTAGAGTTCAAGAGAAAGAGTAAAGCTGGAAATACATATGCATTGTATAGACACACATGTATACATGCACATATATGTATACACATGTTGTATATATGCCTATACACACATATGAGTTCTATGTATAGAGAGGATCATTAAACTCATAGGTGCTGATGAGATCAAAGAGTAAAAGGGGCTAGAACAAAGCCCTGAGATTTGGAGTGAGCTATGCATACCTGATCCGCCAAAGGGAATGAAAGAGGCTGGTTAAGAGAATCAGAAGAGGGCAATGTTATGAGAACCCAGAGAGGAGAGAGTATCCAGGAGAAGAGGGTGGTCAACAGTGTCACATGCTACAAGCAGGGTGAGGACTGAGAAAAGACCACTGGATCTGGCCATTAAGACACTGCAGGTAACTTTGGAGAGAAGAGTTTAAGATGAGAGATGAGACTTTATGGGGTTATATACAGCTTTTTTAATGGGAATTTGGCTGTGAAAAGGAAGAGAGAGATAATAGGGTCAAATAAGATTCTAAGGATGTAGGAGAGTTAGTTCGACATTTGGAAAAGAGCCAAAAGACGGGGAGAGATAGGGGGTGGAAGAGCGAGTTTGATTTCAGGGACAAGATAGCAAGAGACAGGACAAGAGAAGGGATCAAATGAACGAGTAGAACTGGACTTGGTGAGAAAGGTTATGTCTTGCAAGGAAGGACAAAATGTGGGATAACGTCAAGGGGTTTAAGATGTAGTGGAGAAGAAAAATAACTTCTGTGCTAGGTTTTAGGGTCTACCGGGGTGGGGAACCTGTGACTTCAAGGCCACATGTGGCCCTCTAGGTCCTCAAGGGCAGCCTTTTGACTGAATCATGTGGCCTCAAGGCTCACACCCCCCATGCCCAAGGTTCACCACCCCCATCCCCACTCCCATCCCCAAGACACTAAGGATACAAAAAAGAAAAACAGTTGCTGTATTCAAGGAGCTTTCATGGAACTAGAGATAAAACACATACATAGTTATGTAAACAAGACAAGCTGAGGGGGAAGAATCTACTCTTCCTAAGGACTTGTGACTTGTGGGATTAGGAAAGGCTTCCAGTGGGAGGTGGCCCCAGAGCTGAGCCCTGAAGCTAGGGATTCCAAGAGGCAGAAGTGAGGAAAGTGCATACCGGGCATAAGGGAAGGGACGCTATGAAGATGTTTTGCAGATGCCAGGAATAGTCTGTTTGAAGGCACTGACAAAGGTAAATTAAATTCAAGGATGGCTAGAAGGCCAGTCTGACTAAGATGTAAAATGTATGAAGGAACAGGAACTAAGCTGGGGAAGGTAGGTGAGAACCAGATTATGGAAAGCTGGAGATGCCAAGAAGCAGAGGTGAAATGTTCAGGCTAAAATGTCTAAAAATCAGGAAGAAAACCCTTAAAGAAAAATGACAAAGAATGCTTCCTGCTCCCAAATCTTCAGCTATTGTCCAATACCAATAAAGACAACTCGAAAAGGCACAGTCATTCCATGCTAATATCATGTCTAATTCTATTTATGTCTAATCATTATCTTTTCTATTATACCTTTCTGTTCTCTAGCAGCACTCAGTAAATAGGATAGGAACTATTATGCTTATTGCAGGTATGAGGAAACAGTACAGAGAAGGTAAGTGACTTGCCCAAGGTAAATAAAGAACCTATACAAGAATTTAGTTCTCTTTACTTTCAGGACAATTTCCTTTTCACCAGATCATCCTGTTACCAACACATCACATAAATGTTAGCAATTTTTTCCTTGCCTTCTGTATTTGGAACGCATCGGTATCATCGGGTATCCTTTGTCTGTAGCACTGAAATGTATATTTTTTTAAAAATAGAGGTTTTAAAATTTAAAATTTTTAAAAATATAGGTTTTTAAAAACAGGGGCTTTTTTTTTTAAACCAAATTAAATAAAAGTTCAGCATTTGCAATGTTTCTATTACAGTCCCTCTCAGAAAGGGGAAGAAATTTTTTTTAAGTGGAAGTAATTTTGTGAAGAACTTCTGGGCTCCTAGTAGAGCATTCTAAAAGTAAACAAGCATTCATCTCATCTCATGCAGCAACTACTTTATGGAAGGTGTCTCTTCCTTTGAAAACTATAGGAAATGAGGGAGGGGATGGTGTGATGGGGGGGAAGGAGAATGGAAATGTTAGCTTTTGCTGCTACCTTACAAGTAACGGAGTGAAAAAAAAGTAGTATATTTGAACTGGGTTTGAATCCCAGCTTGGCTATTTAATGTAAGTGGCAGGTTTTTTTCTCTGTAGGTGTCTGTATCTTTCTCTGTAAAATAAGGGGCTCAGCCTAATCAAGTAGGCTCTAAAATTCTATTATCTTAAGACTCAGCTGATTGTCACCGATAAAAGGGTACAAGGTTTCAAAAAGGAAACTGTCACCCCACACTGACTCCAAAGTGTCTTTTTTTTCTTGCTCTGTTGAGAACAAACTATGAGTGAAGAATTAGGCATGCAAGACTCAAATATTCAGATACATACCTTCCCAAGGCAAAACAAAGTGCTAAATGAATTTCTAAACAAGTTACAAACAAAACCATTACCTTCCTTTTCCTGTCCATACCTTTTAAAAATACCCTTTGAGATCTGAAAGGTACTTGTAGTGCTAAGAAACCAAACTAAATCGAGTATGACCAAATTTCCCCTTTTTCTTTAAGTAATTCCTCTCATGGTTTTTACAAAGCAAACCAACAATGACCCCTCCCTAACTGAGGTTCAGAAATAGAGAGATACACACAAAAACTCATCCCTTTCCTTCCGGTTGGCTATGCTCTTTATATCCTGTTGCTTGCAAACCAATAAAGGGACCACTTGTAAAATGTTTTAGTTTTTAGGCTGTTAGTTGTTAGGTTTTAAAATTTTACACAAGGGCTCAAATGCTTAGAAAAAATAAAGCCATCACTCCAAGTGGCCTAAAAGTAATTAATTACAAAACTCAAGTCACAGAAGTAGCTGTTATGTTCTATGGTACGTCAACAAAGACTACCTGAAGCAGAGCACCAACAGAGAATAGCAAGAAAAAAAAGATGTGCACCAGAATCTGACCTATTTGAAAAAATGTAATCCTCTGGGATTGCAATCTTCAAGTAATTTAGAATTTATTTATAAAGATTTTATCCTTTCACTAAGATTATAATTTTTAGATTTTAAAGCTGCAATTCTGTCAGATATTAACAAAGATGGCTATTTTTCTAAATTACTAATTACTAAAGCAATCACTCTAATAAGATATTTATCGTAAGACAATTTTCTTAACTCTTCCCCCATGTGGAGGAAGGGGAACAGCTTAAAAAAAAAAAGATAGTGGGAACTTCTAACTCAACGTAACACTAACACCTATAAAAATCATTTGACTTGATAAAACTGTATAAAATTGTTTAAAGTTCTAATAGAATTACACAATATTTACAAATGTTTAATAAATTATATCAAGTTTCTTTTATGTTCCTTGACTGTGTCAGTTAAAAGTACATCTTTGATGATTTCTTCTTGGGGGAAGGATCCAGAATCACCTAACATTTTACAAAATGTAAAGTGTATAATGTAATAACACCACTCTGAAAACACTTAACATGTTTTTAAAAAAGCAACAAAGTACTTTATTTATTCAATTTATCATTTTTCTCTAAAGTAGGGGTTCTTAACCTTTTTCTTATCTTTCGGCAGCCTGGTGAAATCCATGGACCCCTTCCTTCTCACATTAATGTTTTTAAGTACATGAAATAAAATACACAGGGTTACACAGTAAACCTTTTTATAATGAGTTATTGAAATATTTTTAAATAAGTTAGTAGAGTTGGTATATATTGTACATATAATATATGTTAATGAACTAAGCTATCTTAACTATGGCTACATTTTTTAGATATCAACCCTGTTAGTAAATTTTGTTCTAGTGCAATGGGGGAAGGGGAAGGAAGAAGAAAGGGAATAAGCACTTAAACAGTGCCTACTATGTTCCAGGCATTTCACAGATATTATCTCAATGGCAATGAAAACAGAAGAAAAAGGAGAACTGAGCAGATCCAATTCTCACCATCCCTCCACCTCAAGCAAAGGTCCTTTCCTTTCTGTGATCCTCTTTTTTCTCCCAACATAGATTCAAAAGACCCAAACTTTTTGCTGTCCTGTTTCCTTCATTAGTTCATTTTAATATTAGCGCCCCTGACATTTACGTTTACAATACCATGTCACCCTCCTATTTATCTGGCCAACCTTCCATCTTCTATACATTTCTTTTTAAAATATAAGTTTATGAATGAGTTTCCTGTGCACCCTCATTGGTCTCCACAGAAAGCTTCTTGTTGTGGTAGAAGGTGATACTGCTCATCATCTCCCACTATCCTTTTCCTTAAGATTTTACTTACAGCTCATATTCTGAAGTGGCAGACTTTGGCTGCCATCTCTCTACCCTTGGGAAGGAAAGTGTATGCCAGCTAAGGTGTCTTGGCTCTTTTGGTCTCCTGATTTACAGTGGTTAACACCTTTTGTGTCAAAGTGCTATAATCAGTGTCAATGTCCTTTCCTCTGCCCATTTCTTTTTTTTTTTTTTTTGAGGTCAATAATTTGTTTAAATGAGTTACACTGGAATTGTTTTAATTCTCACCTTTACTCTTTCTCCTAGCTTTATTCAGTCTTAGCACAGTGTACTTAGCACCCAGCAAGTAGTTAATAACTGCTTCCTGGTTTTTTTGTGTTTGTTTGTTTGTTTGTTTTGCTTAGGCAGTTGGGGTTAAGTGACTTGCCCAGAGTCACACAGCCAGTGTCAAGTGTTTGGTCTGAGGCCGGATTTAAACTCAGGTCCTCCTGACTTCAGGGCCGGTGCTCTATCCACTGTGCCACCTAGCTGCCCCAATAACTGCTTCTTGATTGTTGGTTTGATGCTCATTTTTCACCTTTGCTCTAACAAATTAGTGAACTGACTAATCACAAGACAGCTGATTCAGGAATAACTCCTTTATCAACAATTAGCTGTTTTCCACCTATTTAAATATAATCAATTTCAATTTTTTGTGAAGTTATTCAGTCTTCATTATGTTCAGCATCTTATGATTTTTTTTCTAGAGCCAAGTATTCATGATGTATATGTATGAATCTTTTGGGCTGTTGAAAGTCTTTAACCTTCATCATTCCTTGGGTTCTGGGCCACATTTTCCAAAATAAGTTCTTTGGCCATCCATGATATACCCACATTTGTATTGAAATCACTGAATATTAAAATACATGTGGATCCAATTTGGACAGTCTGAGTTATCCACAAAATTCCTCTACCTCTTCATACCCTGCAACAGTGCATAAACTGTAATTATTTTCACTGTAGTCTTTTTGCAAATACTCACGATCTGTGCGATATGAAATGACTAAATGTCACATGAAATTATATTTCTTATTCATGTTAATTAAGTTTATTATAAATTTTTAAAAATTATTTAAGGCAGCTTGGTGGCATAGTGGATGGAGCACTGGACTTAGGAATCAGGAAGGCCTAATTTCAAATCCAGCCTCAGACACTTACTATGTGACCCTGGGAGAGTCATCAAACCTCTCAGTTTCAGTTTCATCTGTAAAATGGGGATAATAATTGTACCTGCTTCACAGGGTTGTTGTGAGAATAAAACTAGATAATATTTGTAAAGTGCTTTTTAAACCTTAAAGTGCTACAAAAATGCTATTATTACCTTTGGATGAACAATAAAACCAATTCTATCAATTGCTCAAACAAGAAACTCCACCTCTAGACTCTGGGCATTTTCAGTGGCTGTCCTCCATGACTGCAACGCTCTCCCTCCTCACCACCCCTTGGTTTCAAATCCCAGCGAAAATCTCACCTTCTATAAAAAGCCATTTTCATTCCCTTTAATTCTTTTTCCCTCTGAGACTAACCCCAATTTATTACAGATACAAAGATAGATATTAGATTGATGGTTTGTATGTAGTAGTTTGCATGTTCTTTCCCTTTAGACTTTGTGCTCCTTGAGAGCAGGAACTATTTTTTGTCTTTCTTTGTATACACAGTCGTTAACAGGATGCCTGACACACAGTAGGCACTTAATAAATGCTAGCTGACTGACCAAAGAGAACCTATGAGCCATCTTTCTACTTAGTAACTTCCTCATCTTCTGATTTCATTTATGAAAATGTCAGATTGATGTGATTAATTTATTCTAGTAAGTTGTCCATTGGCTAATCACTGGACAAAAAAAAATCTCCCATTTGGAGTATTCACAACAAAGATAATGATTATGGATGATCTAAAATTCTGTGATACTCAGCAGCATCTACACCCTTATCGATCAATTTGCTACCTCAGTGAAGGAGCTGAAGAGGACCCCATAGAACTGAGAGCCATGCTGTATTTTTCTTTGTGTCATGGATTGCCAAAGCCAAAGAATTCATCACCAAGGGGTCAGCTTACAAGTGATGATCTTCCCCATTCTGTCTCCCAAAGTATTAGCTACCACTCCCAGCTGTTTTCATAGGATTATAGATGGACAGCTGGAAGGGACCTACCTCAAAAATCATCTAGTTATAGTTAAACTCCTTCATTTTACTTTGGAGGGAAATGAAGCTCAAGTAAGTTAAGTGATTTTCCCATGGTCAAAGTCAAAGGTGAGAGCTGAATCCAGATCCTCTGATTCCAGGCTCAGTGCTCTTTTCACTGCACCAGACGAAAGCTGCTCATTCCGGTTCCCAATTTAATCATCTTTTTTTGAGATTTATAATTCAATAGCGGGGGAGGTATGGTCCAAGAGCAAAACCAATCAGAAGGTAGAAAGAGAGTTTGAATCCCACCCTTCCTTCAATAGCCAATCATATGGCTGGTCTCCAACAAATCTACTCCTATCCTTCTTTATCTCAACACATCATCCATCTCATGAAGTCCCTCAGAACAGTTATAACTCAACTGTTAGGTAGGTACTCACAGCAACAGCCATGAAGGTGCCAATGGGAAAACTCTCTCCCACTAACCTATACCTCAGGGCTGTAAGCAGGCTTAACTCCCAGAGGGGCTTCAAGAGTAAAAGCCTCGAGGGAGGAGGAGCCAAGATAGCAGAGTAAAGGCAGGGACTCACCTGAGCTCTCCCCCAAATTTGTCCAAATACTTTTAAATAATAAACAAATTCTAGAGCAGCAGAACCCACAAAAAGGTGGAATGAAACCATTTTCCAGCCCAAAACAACTTAGGTCAGAGGGAAAGATCCGTTGCACCAGGGTGAGAGAAGAGTGCAGCCCGGCACAGGCTGTGCCAGCTCAGACCTGGCCCCAGCAAACCAGGAGCAGGCCTTGGGGTGACTGTATCAGTGGCAGCAGTGGCAGTTCCAGATCTCCAGAGCACAGACAACAAGGAGATCGGACAACAGGTCAGAAGGAAATTTACAGGGGTCCCTTTGCTGGTACCAAGGGCAGGACTCTATTGCATTGCTATACAGTCCTAAGGAGCAAGAAGGAACACTAGCACAGCAAGAGTGAGCAGCTGCAGGGGAGCAGCAACCTTGGTCACAGTTCCAGGGTGGAAAAAAGTGCTTGTGGTTACTCACAGACCAGTGCACAGTACAGAACAGTAGTAAACCACCTCTCCCTAGATCATACCACCTTGGAAGAGCCAAAAACTTACAGGTTCCCAGAATTATCTCTCAAAATAGCTGCACAAAAAACCTGAAGCTTGGGATGGTGCCCCCTCCATTTGGGAAGCAGAGCCCCACTTTAGCATAGAGTTAAAAGTCAAGAAATAGGCCGGAAAATGAGCAAGCAGCAGATAAAAACTCTTGACCACAGAAAGTTACTATGGTGATAAGGAAGCTCAAAACACAATCAGAAGACAACAAAGCCAAAACTCTTGTATCCAAATGCTCAAAGAAAAATATGAATTGGTCTCAGGCCATGGAAGAGCTCAAAAAAAGATTTTAAAAATCAAGTAAGAAAGGCAGAGGAAAAAATGGGAACAGAAATGAGAGTGATGCAAGAAAATAATGAAAAGTGAGTCAACAGTTTGGAAAAGGAGGCATAAAAAAATACTGAAGAAACTAACACCTTAATAAACAGAATACACTAAATGGTAAAAGAAACACAAAAATCCAATGAAGAGAAGAATACCTTGAAAAGCAGAATTGGGCAAATGGAAAAAGATATACAAAAATTCACTGAAGAGAAGAACTCCTTAAAAAGTAAAATCCACCAAATGGAAAAGGAGGCACAAAAGCTCACTGAAGAAAATGATTCCTTAAAAGTTAGAATTGGGCAAGTGGAAGCTAATGACTTTATGAGACATCAAGAAACAAATAAAATCTCAAAAGAATGAAAAAATAGAAGAAAATGTGAACCACCTTAGAAAAACAACTGACCTGGAAAACAGATCCAGGAGAGATAATATAAGAATTATTGGACTACCTGAAAGTCATGATCAAAAAAAGAGCCTAGACATCATCTTTCAAGAAATTATCAAGGAAAACTTTTTTCTTGGATAAAGACTTCATTTCTCATACATACAGAAAACAGAGTCAAATCTACAGAAATAAGAGCCATTCCTCAATTAATGGCCAAAGGATATGCCCTAATATTCTAGAACCAGAGGATAAAATAGAAATTGAAAGAAATCTCAAAATGAAAACTCCCACAAATATTACAGTCAAATTCCAGAGCTCCCAGGTCAAAAAGAAAATACTATAAGCAGTCAAAAAGAAACAATTCAGATATCATGGAGCCACAGTTAGGATAACACAAGATTTAGCAGTTTCTACATTAAAGGATCAGAGGGCTTGGAATACGATATTCTGGATAGCAAAAGAGCTGACCAAGAATCACTTACCTAGCAAAACTGAGAATAATCCTTCAGGGGACAGAGAACTTTCAAACATTCTTTTTTTAAATTATTAATTTATTTTATCAACAATCACTTCCATAAGCTTTTGAGATTTAAATTTTTCTCCCCCTCCCTCCCCAAGATAGTGTACAATCTGATACAGGCTATATATATACATTCCTATATATTTTCACATTAGTGATATTGTAAGGAAGAATCAGAACCTATAGGAGGAACCACCAGAAAGAAGAAACAAAACAAAACAGAAGAAAAAAAATAGCAAATAGTATGCTTCCACCTGCATTCAAACTCCATAGTTCTTTCTTTTGATGTGGATAGCATTTTCCATCATGAGGCCTTGGGAGATGTCTTAGATCCTTGCATTGCTGAGAAGGGCTAAGTTTATCAATATTAGTCATAGCACAACGTGGCTGTTATTGTGTAGAACACTCTCTTGGTTTTGCTCACTTCACTCAGCATCAGACCATACACGTCTTTCCAGGTTTTTCTGAAGTCAGCCTGTTCATCATTTCTTATAGCACAACAGTATTCCATTACATTCATATACCACAACTTGTTCAGTCATTCCCCAATTGATGGGCATCCTCTCAATTTTCAATTCTTTGCCACCACAAAAAGAGCTGCTATAAATATTTTTGTACATGTGGGTCCTTTTCCCATTTGTATGATCTCTTTGGGATACAGTCCTAGAAGTGCTATTGCTGGGTCAAAGGGTATGTACATTTTTACAGCCCTTTGGGTATAGTTCCAAATTGCTCTCCAAAATGGTTGGCTCAGTTCACAACTCCACCAACAATGCATTAGTGTTC
Source organism: Vombatus ursinus (assembly GCF_900497805.2). Classification (NCBI taxonomy): domain Eukaryota; kingdom Metazoa; phylum Chordata; class Mammalia; order Diprotodontia; family Vombatidae; genus Vombatus; species Vombatus ursinus. The sequence continues at coordinate 4,325,174 of NW_020949696.1, forward strand.
CAATTTTCCCACATCTTCTCCAACATTTATCATTTCTCTGTTTTGTCATATGGCCAATTTGATAGGTATAATGTGATACCTCAGAGTTGTTTTGATTTGTATTTCTCTAGTCAATAGTGATTTAGAGCATTTTTTCATATGACTATAGATGGCTTTAATTTCTTCATCAGAGAATTGCATGTTCATATCCTTTGACCATTTATCAATTGGGGAGACTTTCAAACATTCTTGATGAAAAGACCAGAGCTGAATAGAAAATCTGACTTTCAAATACAAGATGTAAAAGTAACATAAAAAGGTAAACAGGAAAGAGAAACCATAAGGGATTCAATAAGGTTAAACTGTTTTTATTCCTACATGGGAAAATGATATTTAAACTCCTAAACATTTTCTCATTATTAGGGCAGTTAGAAGGAGTATTATACATAGACAGAAAGCAGAGGCATGAGTTGAGTGTGATGGTGTGATTATCTACAAAAAAAAAAAATTAAATTAAGGTATGAGAAAGAAGAATGCATTGGGAGAAGAGGAAAAGGAGAGGTAAAATGGGATAAATTATCTGTCATAAAAGAGGACATATATATATATACACACACACACACACACATATAGTGGAGGCAAAAAATGGGGGAAGAGGGGAGAGGAGCACGTGAACCTTACTCTCATCAGAATTGGCTGAAAGAGGGAAGAACATACATACTCAGCTGGGTGTAGAAATCTATCTTACCTTACAGGAAAGTAGGAAGAGAAGGGGATAAGAGAAGGGACTGGGGGGAGGGGAAGAGCTGATAGAAAGGAGGGCAGTTTGGGGGAGGTAAAAGTCAAAAGCAAAACACTTTTGAGAATGGACAGGGTAAAAGGAAAGAGAAAGTAGGATAAACAGGTGGAAAATTGGATGGAGGGAAATACATAGTTGGTAATCATTACTGCAAAAAAAAATGTTTTTCTTGGATTAAGACTTAATTTCTCTACTAGCTGTGTGACCCTGGGCAAGTCACTTAACCCCAATTGCCTAAAAAAACAAAAACAAAAAAGACTTCATTTCTCACACATATAGAAAACTGTGTCAAACCTACAGAAACAACAGCCATTCCTCAATTGACAAATGGTCAAAGGATATGAACAGGCAGTTTTCTGACAAAATAATCAAAACTATCTATAGTCATATGAAAAAAAACCACTCTAAATCATTATTCATGAGAGAAATGCAAATTAAAACAACTTTGAGCTACTACCTCCCACCTGTCAGATTGGCTAATATGACAGAAAAGGAAAATGACAAATGTTGGAGGGAATGTGGGAAAATTAAAATATTAATGTACTGCTTGTAAAGTTGTGAATTGATTCAACCACTCTGGAGAGCAATTTGAAACTATACCCAAAGCACTATAAAACCATGCATACCCTTTGACTATGCAATACTACTACTAGTTTTATATCTCAAAGAGATAAAAAAACAAAAAGGGAAAGAACCTATGTCTACAAAAATATTTATAGCAGCTCTTTTAGTGGTGGCAAAGAATTGGAAATTGAGGGGATGTCCATCAATTGGGGAATGGCTGAATAAATTGTATATGATTGTGATGGAATACTATTGTGCTTTAAGAAATTACAAGCAGGATGCTCTCACAAAAACTTGGAAAGACTCACATGATCTGACACAAAGTGAAATAAGCAGAAGCAGAACATTGTTCACAGTAACAGCAATATTGTATGATGATCTACCATGAATAACTTAGCTATTCTCTGCAATACCATGATCCAAGACAATTCTGTAGGACTTATGATGAAAGGTGCTGTCCATCTCCAGAGAAAGAACAGGTAGAGCCTGAATACAGATCAAAGATACTTTTTCTTTACTTTCTTTCTCTTTTTTTTTTTTCTTGTCTGTGTTTTCTTTCACAGAATGACTTACATGGAAATGTGTTTTGTATGACTACACATGTATAACCTATGTCAAATTGCTTGCCTTCTCAATGGCAGAGGGGCAGGAGAGAATTTGGAACTCAAAATCTGAAAAACAAAGAATGTTAAAATTGTTTTTATATGTAATTGGGAAAAAACAAAGTATTAAATAAGAGTCTCAAAAAAATGGGGAAGGGAGAATAAAAGCCTCATGTACACTCCACCGTTTTTGATTTGGGTGGGACAGAAGTCACACCCCAGTTAATCTACACAATTTTAAAAGAGAATATTCATACATTAGGAGTGCTTGCTCATTTTTTTTTTTTTTTACCATAGGGGTAATGCAATCAAAAAGTTTGATTTAAAGACTTTTAAAACCACTTAAAACCATTAATTAAGCATATATAAACAACAATCTGGGGAAGGAAGAAAAACTCAATATATATAATAAAACCAACAATCTTCACATCAGGTCAAGGATTATTATAATAACAATAGCTAACATATAGTGCCTACTATGTGCCAGGCACTTTAGAAATATTATCTCATCTGATCTTCACAACAACTTCTGGAGGTAAGTACTATTACTAGTCTCATTTTACGGATGAGAAAACTAAGGCAAACAGAGGTTAACTGACTCACCTGGGATCTCACAGCTAGTAGTGTCTGGATCTGAATTTGAACTCAGGTTTTCCTGACTCCAGGCCTACTGTTCTATCTACTATGATACCTAGCTGCTCCTATTATTATTTGTTTTGTTCTACTATTAAAGTAGAAAAATCATGGAAGCACATAGAAAAGATTTACCCAAGGTCACATAAGTTCTCATCACTGCCAAAATTCAAGTTCTTGGTTCTTGCCCTAATATATCTATCCAAAAACAAATCTCTTATCCCCTTTATTCTAACAGAGAACAATAATTGGATATTTTTAATTGGCAAAGTACTACTAAGTAGAGAACTGATAGAAGAATATTTTAAAACTATTTTAGCCTCAAAATGGCCTAACAAATCAGGTCAGAGGTAGGTCTCACAAAACATCAAGTGTTACTGGGTGGTGGGTAGTAGGGGTGGGTTGGGGGGTTAGTTCTGATCTAGTAGATAATTTTGAAAAAGACTTTGCTTTTTAATCCTAACAGGAAGGGATCAAAACTCCTTTTGACAAAAGTAGGTCTGAAGCCATCTACCTGGAAAATAACAAGATACTTCTATATATTCAAGGAAAACATCTCAAATATAGCAGGACAAAATTAGTGTTTAGTTATAAATAAATCACAAAAAGATATCTAGTACTCTAAAATCAGAAAAGGTAATTAATGATTAGAGAGACTACTTAACCCCTCAAGTTAGGCTAGAATGCTTTGGGGGGCGGTAAGTGAAGATTTCCTTTAAAGACACAACTTCCAGTTTTTTCCACCTATCAGTCAACTGGCTGATTCACCTTCTGTCTGGTTTAGTAACTGAATTTCTAAATTCCAGGAAAACAGGAAGACACACACACACTCTTAAGATTTTAACGTTGCAAGAGTAAAAAAATATATGTGTGTGTGTGTACACAAATATATGTGTATATATGTATATTTATACAAATTTTTTTATTTTAAATTCAGATGTTGGAAGTTTCTTTAACCCTCTACTTTAGAAAACAATTACAATGGAAAAATGTCCCGAAAAGCTACCTATTGCTAAAATTTCAAAAAGAATATAGTTCAGAAGACAATTTTACTTTTTAAAAACTAAACAATGTTATATAAAGAAATATCACTAAAATTGTTTAGAAAATCATCTCACTCTTCTCAAAGAAATGATGAATATGAATACAGAGAAGTATGGAAATACATGAACTGATGCAAAGTCAAATAAGTAGAACAAAGAACACACTATGCACAAAAGACTACAACAATGTGAACAATAACCACAAAATAATCTACATGACTCATGCAAAATTATAAAGAACATGCCTGGCTCCAAAGAAGAGACACGAGAAGACACCCTCTCAATTCCTTTGCTGAGGTGGGGTAAGAGGATGGTTTTGCTAAATTTTGCTGATTTTTTTTCTTTTTTTAAAAAGTTTTTTGTTATATGTGAAGGTTCTCTGAGGGGGGAGAAGAGATAAGGGTGAAATTCAGTCAATATAAAAACAAAAGATATCCATAAAGATCTGTTTTTAAAATGTAAAAAAAAAAACCCTAAAAATATAATGTACTAAATTAGCATTTCCACAATCTCTTAAAGTACCCAAAATATACAGTTTAAACATTTAAGTCTCAGAAAAAGTTGCTGTTGAATCTTATTTCTACTTTAACAAAGTGACAAACTGAGACATTTATTCTATGTCAAAGCTGAAAGTAAAATTTAAGATTCACTCTCTTAGAGGCTCTGTGATTACTTGACCAACTTATATTAACTCTCATGTTAAAAGCCTGACATTTCAAGTTTTTAAGTTTCTAACTGCCTTTAGTAAATTATTGAAAAAAAAAAACCTAGTTAATCTGAATCAATAGGGAAGGAAGTTGAAAGTTATTTCACACAATTCAGAAAATTAGGGTCGCCATAAAAACACTTCGAATTATTTTTGTAAGGGGGAAAAACATCAAGATGCTTCTTAATATGCCAACACAGTGGGGATTTCCAACATGGGGATTTCTGGCATAGGGCTTTCCTGAGGGAGAATGGAACTCATGCCACCCCTCCTCAAAAATAAAAGTCTTGGTCTAGTAGTCATACGGACAGACTTTTGCTTATTTTCACTACCAGGACATACACTGGATAACTGCCCCTTTCTCAGAAATCTCACAGCACATACCAAAGTTGTTTTACCCCAACAGCCAACCCTCCTAAGGGCTTTTATTTAAAAAATATAACATCTGTAGCTTTAAGCTTTAAAAAGGCAACAAACGTATAAGTATTTTTAAATGAAGTCAACCACCAAGAAAATCCAAAGTTCATGTTCAGAGTGCTTGGTGAAATTTTCTAGTGTTTCACAATTTAAATTATCAGAGACAGGTGGAGGAGGTCACAGAATACCCTCAACAGGGACAGCTTTCACCCAAGTCCCCAACAAACTCTCAATGACTTGAGGCTGCTCTCAAAATTTCTGCCCTGAGGCTGTGTTCTCCCCTTCACTTATTAACGTCCACCTCTTTGAAGGAGGGAGCAAAGACCACTCTTGGGAGCCCCAAAAAGGAGGAACCAGTTACTCACTGAGCTGGAAGATACCTCATTTGACATTTGACCCAGACAAAGGAAAGATTTATGACAATATCCTGGTGTTCCCAGGATGATCTAATACATCATCTTTATTTTACAGATGAGGAAACTAAGGCCCAAGAAGAGAAAAAGACTTAAGAGGATCACAGGATTTGGCCAAAGGAGTTGGAAGGGACTCTAAATAAAAATCAGTCTCTAGTCCAAGCCTCTTATTTTACAGATGGGGCAACTGAGGCCCCCGAGAGAGTGGTTTTCTTGAGGCCATGCCAACTTTGGAGCAGAACTGGCTTTAGGAGTCATCTAACCCAATCCCTTATTTTGCAGGTGAGGAAACTGAGGCCCAGAAAAGGAAAACGACTTAAGAGGAACTTAGGACGTAGAGCTAGAAGGAAGTCTTATAAATCATTTAATTCCTCCTCTTATTTTACAGATGAAGAAACTGAGGCTCAGTAAGAGAAGCCAACTTAAGAGGATCTGAGTACCCAGAGCTAGAAGGGGGTCTTAGAAATCATCTAAACACCCCCCCTTATTTTACAGATGAGGAAACTGAGGCTCGGGAAGGGAAGCCACGACTCAAAGATGACCACCAGAGGGTGACCACCTATGCCAGGGGTTCTTCACCTTTTGGGTAAAGCCTTCTCAGAATGATGTTTTTAAAGGCATAAAATAAAACACGCAGGATTACAAAGGAAACCATTTATTTTAGTTTGGATTAAAATTCAGTATTTTTTTAAAAAATTAAATAAGTAAAAGTTTCAAAATATTTTTTTTAAAAACCACGTTCCAGGGCCACAGATTTAGTTCACACCTCCTTCTCCCTCCTTTTACAAACAGGGGCAACTGAGGCCCAGGAATTAACCCTTTCGTTTTACAGCCAAGGAAACTGAGGGCCAGAAAACGGAAAGAACGGCCTATGACGACCCAGCCTGGCCTCGAACTCAGCGGGGGTCTCCCCTCCCCTCCCCCTCTCTCCGGAGCGGGCTGACCCTTCTCGAGGCCCTCCTCAGAGAGGGCCTCGCGTGACAGGGACGCGCCGTGAGGAACCCCCCCATACACACAAACGCCCCCTCCCCAAAGGCGGGACCCCGCGTGCCCTCTCTCCCCGCCCCCCCCAACCCGGCTGTCAGGCCTCCGGCGCTCCCACGCCCCAGCCTCGCCCCTCTCACCTGCTCCAGCCCCGCGACGCCCCTCAGCTTCGCAGACCAACCACCGCCCAGCTGCGCAAGCGCCTCAGAGGCTCCGGCCCAACTCTCCGGGACTCTCCGACCCTCGCGCAGCGCTCCGCTCCGCTCCGAGAGGAGTTCCCGGAGACCGCCCCTCCCTTCCCCTTCCCCCTCCCCTCGCGGAGGCCGGAGCCGGATCTACTTCTTCTTAAAGGGCCCGCCCTCCGGTCACCCGCCAGTCAGAGCTGGGAGGGGAGGAGCAACACGCTCTCTGAAATGGAACGAGGCTCTGAAGATGTCTAGACTTAGAAAAAACCCTTAGCGACCATCCAGCCCAGTTCAGCCCAACTCCCCCTCCCCCCACTTTTACAAAGGGCCAGAGAAGGGAAGTGAATGAGTTGCCTAAGGTCACATAGCTAATTAGTGTCAGGGCTGTGCCTCCCAGCCCTCCTACTTCCTCAGCCGCCTACTGGGGAGGGAGGGGGAGGCCCCCCTAGTCCGCCCCTCCCCATTTTACAGATGAGGAAACTGAGGCTAGAGGAGTGAAATGACTTGGCCAAGGTCACACAGCTGGTCAGTGGGAAAGCTGGGATTTAAACCCAAGTTCTCTGTCTCCCAGGCATTTCCCTCGTCCCCGGCTTCTCCTCTTGGCTCAAAGTCGCAGGGGCTGGCACAGTCTAGCGAAGGTTGTTTGATGGAATGGTTGATTGAAGGAATGAATGGAGCAAGGACCTGGAATGAGAGATGCGGGGCATTGGGTCTGAGATGGGTTTGCAGTTGTCTGGAATACATCCCCCGCCCACACACACACACACGCACGCGCACACACACACACACACACACACACACACACACACACACACACACACACACCTTTGTCCACTCTCCCCTTTCCTTCACACTCCCCTCTCCCTTGAACCCCATCCCTAGGGCAACAATAAGAAAGGCATAGTTCCCGGGCAGACGGAGGCGACAGTCCGTCCCACTGTCCCCCGCCTTCATCAGATCTCTGGAGTTTCGTGTTCAGTTCTGGGGTCGCAACAGTGAGTTCGAACTGATCTGGAGGAGGGTGACCGGAATGGTGAAGGGTCGTCTGAGTGCATCGTTTGAAGGGGTGAAGGCACTGGAAATGTTTACGTTTACCTTGGAGGAGAGAATGCTCGGGGGGGGGGGGGGGGGCCCGCAAAGCTGTGTTCAAGCATTTGGAGGCTGTCCTGTGGAGGCTTGGTCTGTTTGGTGAGGGGCGAGGGGGCAGACCTAGGAGCAGTGCATGGAAGTTTCAATGAGGCTGGTTTAGGCTTGGGCTGGGGGGGGAAACTTCCTAACCGTTAGCAAAGTCTCAAAGTGTAGGGAGCTGCCTCACAGGGCGGTGGATTCCTCCCTGTCGGTTGGGTGACCGACCCCCTGCTGGGTGTGGTACAGTGGAGATTCCATTCCTGTATGGGTTGGATTAGATGAACTATGAGAACGCCCCCTCCCCTCCAATTCTGAGATTCTAACACGCCCTCTCCATCCCCTGCTGGCCCACTCACCCCACTAGCCTATCCCACAGCCCAGGCTTTCTCCTTGCTATTTCATCTCAGACCTGCTGCCCCCTGCTCTATCCTCAGAGTAACTTTCCTCAAACCACGGCCCCTGAGAGCTCTTCAGATCCATCCCCCAGAGCAGGCCCCCCACCCAAGATTCTAACACCCTTACCCACACTTCTTGCCTCTCTCCAGGGAACTCCCCTCAGACTCTGTCCAGAGAAAACCAAGGAGGGTTTATCTTCAGAGCAGTCTCAGATTAGACCGACTGTCGGGTCTTGCCTCTTCTCCCAGGTCCTGAATCACTGGGAGGTGGTGAGTATCCTACATTTAGCTGAAAAGGCCCTTGAAGATCAGCTGCTTCAACCACAGCCCCTACTTCTCCCCGACCCCTTCATTTTATAGATGAGAAAACTAAGTCTCAGAGACATTAAGTATTTTAACCAAGCTGGAGATCTGGGATTGGGAATCCAGGTCCTCCAACTCCAAATCTAAGCACATTCTAGGCCAAGGTTGGTTATTCAGATGGATGGATGGATGGAGGGAGGGATGGAGGGAAGGAGGGATGAATGGATGACATGAATGAGGCCCAGAAGTTAAGTGACTTGCCCAGAGTCACACAGGCAGCCAGTGCGCAGAGACAAGATTTGAAGGAAGACTTTCTGACTCTGAATCCAGTGCCCCTTCCGACGCGTTAAAGTCAAGGCCCAAAGGGGGTGAGTAGATTTGGCTAGACAAAGGAGGAAGCAGTTCCCAGGAGGCAACCCCTTATCCTGGGAGCGGTGGGTTGTTGGGGAAAGGGGGAATAGTGGATACAGTGCTAGATTTGGAGTCCAGAAGACCTGAGTGCGGAATTTTGCCTCAGAACCATCACTTATTTTCTCTGCACCTCAGTTTCCTCATCTGTTAAATGAGACTAATGATATCACCGACTTCACAAAGTCAACATGAAAATCAAATGAGATGACTCAGGTAAAGCCCTTTGCCAGTCTTTATTTAAGGCACCTTACCAATTTCTGCTCATTACTCTTAGCCTGGGATTGGCTGTTGCCCCTAGGGGCGGGACTGACAGCCAGAGGTGCGAGCAGGTGCAGCCGAGGGGGCGGGGCCATCAGGGAGGGGCGGGGCCGTTCAGCTTGGAGGCAGAGCTGTTGTCTCAGAGGGGCGGGTCTGAAGGGGAGGGGCCGGGATGGACCCTTAACCACTCTGGCCTAGGTAGAACCTTGCCAGAATTTATGCATAACTCTTTCCGTACAGGAACAGCTGTGAGCACACCTTTAAACACCAAGTTAAACGCAATCTATGATGTGTCCAGGTGGTCCTGGTCTTGGGGTCTGTGCTGTACAACTGGTCAAAGGCAGGCTAAAGGATTTGCACTTTCTTGTCCCAGCTCAGGTCAATGAATGGGGACCTACCCTGGGCAACCTTCTTTCTTATGGAGCATGAGAACAACTCCCTTGCCTCAGTTTCCCCACAGTACAGTGACAGATCAGGAAACACAGAACCTCTAAACTGGAAGGTGGACCTTTATAAAGCCCATCTCATCTGCCCTTTCATTGTACAGAGGGAGAAACTGAGGCTCAGCATAGGGAAGGGATTTACTTGCCCAAGGCACAGTCAATGAGTTGGAAGAGTCTCGATTCCAGTCCCGGTCTCTTGACAGATAGCCATCAATGAGTCGTTAAACTGAAGGAACAGTGGTGGCCCCAGACTACTGACTTTTCTTCCAGCCTGACCACCAATGCCATCATCCATCGGAGCTACCCATCTAAAGAAGAGGCCCACCATCCCTACCTCCACCAACACCAATGCTTGCTACTCCTTACATACAACACACTATCTCCCTATTCTATGACTTCACCCTGGCTGTCCCCCTAAGTAGAATGTTCTTTTTCCTCACATCTGCTGTCCAGCTTCCCATCTTTAACAGGCAAGAGGCCCTTCCATGTTCTCTCCTCTCTCAGAACTTTCCCTCTGTTATTACCTTCCATTTACACTACATATACCCTGTGCGTACATAGTTGTCTGAATGCTGTCTTCCTCATTAGAATGTGATCTCCTCAAGGCCTCACCATATTTTTCCTTTTTCTTGTGTACCCAGAGCTTAGCCCAGGGTCTGGCATATAGTAGGTGCTTAATAATTGCATGTTGATTGACTGGTTGACCAAAACCAACTGACACAGAGGATAAGCCTAAGAACCCCAGGAACAGCAGCCCACCTCCACCCAACCACTCTAGGCGCCCTGCTTCTAATCAAGATTCATAGCCATTGTTCAGGGAAAAAGAAATCCTCATGGAAAAGGGTCCCAGCTCCATGATGAGGGCCTAAACATTAGATGCTTCAGCCTCAGAAACTGATATGGTTCTATTCGTAGAAATAATATAAAAGACGATATTGTTACCATGTTTTTTGCTGAGGCATCCCAAACACCCAGGGGTCTTTTATCTGACTTGCAGCTGACTTTGTTACATGTGTGGTTTCCCCCATTAGGATGCCTTCATCAGGAAGAGGTTTTAGCAACTTTACTTTAGCAGACTGAAAAGGAAATGACTTGACCAGCCTGATAAAGAGGATCCCAGCAGAGACATTGTTTTGTTTTGTTTTGTTTTTGGTAAATAGTATTTTATTTTTTTCCAATTACATGTAAAGATAAGGTTTCAACATTCATTTTTTATAAGATTTTTAGTTTCAAATTTTTTTCTCCCTCCCTCCCATCCCCCTCCCCAACACAGCAAGCAATCTGATATAGGTTATGCATGTGCAATCATGTAAACATATTTCATGACACATTACTGTCATGTTGTGAAAGGAGAAACAGAACAAAAGGGAAAAGCCACAAAAAAACCCCAAAATTTAAAAAAGTGAAAATAGTATTCTTGATTTGCATAGAGGTTCCATAATTCTTTCTCTGGATGTGGATGGCCTTTTTCATCATGAGTCTTTTGGAATTGTCTTGTGTTGTTGTATTGCTTTGAAGAGCTAAGTCTATCAGAGTTGATCATCACACAATGTTGCTGTTACTGTGTACAATGTTCTCCTGGTTCTTCTCACTTCACTCAGCATCAGTTCATATAAGTCTTTCCAGGTTTTTCTGAAATCCTGCTCATCATTTCTTATGTAACAATAGTCTTCTATTACATCCATATAACACAGCTTGTTCAGCCATTCCTCAATTGATGGGCATCCCTTCAATTTCCAATTCTTTGCCACCACAGAAAGAGCTGCTATAAATATCTTTGTACATGTGGGTCCTTTTCCCTTTTGGGGGGATCTCTTTGGGATACAGACTTAGTAGTGGCATTGCCAGCAGAGACATGGTGACCAGCTCAGGAAGGGCATCACAAGAACCTCACCTGGGGTCCTGAAGTGGTGGAGATATGAATTGTCCTACCACATATATTCCCCATGTATGGGCCCCTCATTGTGATTTCCTATGCATGCCCATTCTCTTCATTGATAGTGTAGATATCGTGGAAGAATATGTACCCCAAGTTTATGTTCTATTGCAAATTAATTAATGTTCTATTGCAAACTTTCTAATTGTGCTATTTCATGGCTGAATATCTAGACTCAAAGGATAGTCATGGAATAGATTAGGGTCAATTTGTAAAGAAGTCTCCAGGGCATTGGCCCCTCAGGAATCCATTTGGGGGATGGGGAAGGCTTCCTGGAGAAGGTGGAATTTTACCTGGAATTTGAAGGAAGGCAGGGAGCTCCGTAGTTGGCGTGGAGGAGGAAGAGCATTCTAGGCTTGGGGGGCAGCCAGAGAGAATGCCCCAAGCTGCACAATGGAGGGTCTTGTTCATGGAACAACCACAAAGCCAGTATTACTGGATAGAAGAGTATGCATCAGGAGTAAAGTGTAAGAAAGCTGGAAAGATAGAAGGGGGCTGGGTTATGAAAGGCTTTGACCGCCAAATGGAGCATTTTGATTTGGTTCTGGAGACAACAGGGAGCCCCTGGAGTTTATTGAGTAGGGATATGTGTGTGATGTGATCTGATGTGTGTGGAAAATCATTTTAGTGGTGGAATGGAAGATAGATTAGAGTGGGGAGAGACTTGAGGCCAGCAGACCCACAGCCGCTACTGCAATGAATCAGGCGTGAGGTGATGAGGCTCTGTATTATCGGGGTGGCAGTGTCAGAGGAGAGAAAAGGGTGTGTTGGGGAGATATTACAAAGGTTAAATTGATAGTCTTTGGCAATGGCTTGGCCATGGAGGGTGAGAGATAGGAGGATGACTCCTAGGTTGTGAGTCTGGGAGTCTGGGAGGATGGTGTTACCCACAGCAGTAATAGGGAAGTTGGGTGGGAGCGCTGGACAGAGTTTTGGGGAAAGATAATGAGTTGACTCTGGGACGTGGGATATCGAGCTAAGGACATCCAGTTTGAGATATCTAATAGGCAGCCCAGCACAGAAGGCTTGCTTTTCAATAATGCAGTGCAGTTTAATTCCATAAGCATTTATTAACTTCCCACTGTGTTCCAGGCACTGTGCTAGGCACCCCAGCTACAAAGATTAAAATGAAATAGCCTTCACCCTTAAGGCACTTAAAATTTACAAAAGATAACATTCCCATTCCTCTTCCAGTAGGAGACAAATAGAAGGTGAAGCCTGAGTCAATCACATCTAATACCCACCAGCAAAGGCACCAAATGCAGAGGTTGGTTTCAGTCTCCCCATAGCCCCAGAAGGGGCTGGCCTGGAACACCCAAGGAACATCTAGATATGTCTGTGGGCCTCCCCAGGAGGGCGGCTCCATGTCTTTCATGGCCTCAAGACAATGATTTCCTTTAGCTGAGACTACTAGGTTGAAGTGGAAAGAGAGGGAGGTCAGGGGGCAGCTAGGTGGCGCAGTGGATAAAGCACCAGCCCTAGATTCAGGAGGACCTGAGTTCAAATCGAACCTCAGACACATAACACTCACTAGCTGTGTGACCCTGGGCAAGTCACTTAACCCCATTGCCTAGCCAAAAAAAAAAAAAAGAGAGGGAGGTCAGGGCCCTAATGAGGAATTCTAGTATCCAGAGCCAGCAGTGTGAAATTTGATGAAACTAGCAGCAGGGAAGGTGCCCTCCGGGCCACTTAAGGCAAATTCATTTGAGGGGTGGAGGAGAAACAGTAAGGACGGACCTTGGAACCTGGGATATCAGGCTCCATGGGGAGAGAACTATTGGACTCCAGAGACACTGGGGACATGGGGTCATGGGCGGCCACTACTAGGGATCCCCCAGTAGATCTGAAGTAGGGATGGGGCTAGGTTGGCTCAAGTGTACGGAAATGTGGAAGGAAGCTGTCTGGTAGCTTCCTAGCTTTTATTTCTGGGTAACTAAGGCAGCTAGGCGATGCAGTGATTAGAATTCTGGGTCTGGAGTCAGGAAAACTCAACTTCCTGAGTTCAAATCTGGCCTCAGGCACTAGCTCAGTGACCCTGGACAAGTCACTTCACCCTGTTTACCTCAGTTTCCCCATCTGTCAAAAGAGGTGGAGAAGGAAATGGCAAACCATTCCAGTGTCTCTGTCCAGAAAACCCCAAATGGAGTCACAAAGAGTGGGGTGTGACTGAAACAATTGAACAACAGTAACAAAAGAAGGCAACAGCAAGTCAGATATTTATTAGAAGCTTGTACAGAATACTCACCTGATCCCTAGCCCCCTCAAGCCCACCTGGAGAATAATTGGAGAGATTCTTCATTCTCAGAGCCCAGAAGATCTGAAGGATTGATCTATCATACCCAGGTAAGCAGAGGCCCTGGAGCATGCTGGTGTCTGGTGTCTTAGGCACAGGGAAGCCTGGAGAAGGGAGTTGGGGTAGAGTGGAGTCAGAGTTTTGGAGTGAGTTAGAAAAGACAAGTGTAACAAGGGTAAAGTGATGGGGCTTTGCCACAGGATGTAGAAATTTCCAGGGGGCATTGATGGAACTTTCAGTGTTGTTGTTTTTTAAACAACCTAGCAACAACTGGACTTAGCACCTAGTTATCAAGAATAATTAATTAGCCTTTGACCCAGCAATAGCACTTCTAGGGCTGTATCCCAAAGAGATCATAAAAATGGGAAAAAGACCCACATGTACAAAAATGTTTATAGCAGCTCTTTTTGTGATGGCAAAGAACTGGAAATTGAAGGGATGCCCATCAATTGGGGAATGGCTAAACAAGTTGTGGTATAGGAATGTAATGGAATACTATTGTGCTATAAGAAATGATGAGCAGGCAGACTTCAGAAAAACCTGGAAAGACTTGTACAGACTGATGCTGAGTGAAGTGAGCAGAACCAGGAGAATGTTGTACACATTGTGCTATATTGATAGACTTAATCCTTCTCAGCAATACAAGGATCTAAGACATCTCCAAAGGTCTCATGATGGAAAGAACTATGGAGTTTGAATGCAGGTGGAAGCATACTATTTGCTATTTTTTTTCCTTCTGTTTTGTTTCCTCTTTCTTGTGGTTTCTTCTGTTGGTTCTAATTCTTCCTTACAACATGACTAATGTGAAAATATATTTAATAGAAATGGATATGTAAAGCCTATATCAGATTGTGGAGGGAGGGGGAGAAAAATTTTAAACTCCAAAGCTTATGGAAGTGATTGTTGATAAATCAAAATAAATTAATAAAAAATTTAAAAAGAATTATCAATTAGGTGAGGAAACTACTAGATCAGACTTCCACATCCCTGGTGAGTCTGATCCCAACCTGCTCTGGGCTCCCCACCCACAACTAGACTGAGGACATAATATGTACTGATTGCATCAGTTGAAAGATTGCTAGTTAAAGCTCTGGGAGATATTACCTTATTGCTCACCCTGTGTCTATGTTTCTGTGGGTATCTATGCCTCACTATTGCTGCTTCTGTGTTTCTGGGTGGTGTCCCACCATCACTGACATCTCTGTGCTGCTTTGAAGGTGTTTTTTGGGCATTTTGTGGTAGGCATGGGATAATAATGATGACAGTAGCTGGCATTTACAGGCATGCTAAGGCTTATAAATGTCTACATACATTTGCTCATTGGATTCCTATAACAACTTTATGAAGTAGGAATTATGGGTATGATTATCCCCATTATACAGATAAGGAAATAGGGTCAGAGGGTCGCCTAGGACTTACACAGCTCATAACTGTCAGAAAGGAGATTTGAAGCCAGGCTTTCCTAACACCAAGACCAAAGTTCTACTTACTTTGCTTTTGTATTCCCCAGGGGCCTGTCTGGGAATAACGTCATGTTATTTATGGTAACTTCTGGTATTTACCATGTATGGGTAGACCACCATGCTATCAAGGTATGACTGTTCTTGGAAGTTTCGAGGTATGTAGGGGAGTACAGAAAGGGTTTCTGTGTTTTGGGGATGTCTGCTTCTGGGGGTATTAAGGGTGTCTGGGTGGTGTCCCTGATTGGGTGTATTTCTGTTTCTGAAGCTGTCACATTGTGAAGTTTGCTTAAGGACATGCAGTTGGTGGCACATTTGGCCCTGGCACCCCACCCCCACCCCAAACTGGCTGTTATAGGTGTCACCTCTCCTCTTTGAACAGGACTTAGACACAGAAGACCTGGGGTTGTAATCCCTCTTCTGAATCTTACTGGCTGTGAGGATGTGGGCTATGGCCTCTCTGAGCCTCAGTTTCCTCATCTGTAAAACAGACTTGCACTGTCTACCTCAACAGATTTCTTGAGCTAATTACTTAGTAAGCCCTAAAGTGCTACAGAAGTGGGATCAATAGGGCTGGGGCTGTCTCTTGCCTCTCTTTGTATCCTCACAGTGGATACAAAGTATATCCCCATTTTATAAATGGGGAAACTGAGGCTCTGAGAAGTTGAGTGACTTGCCCATCTCATAAATAGCTGAGGCAGGGATGTGCTGGTCAATGTGTAGGTAGGACACACTTTTAAATTTAATCTCATTATTAATATTTTCTCCTTTACTTTCTTAAATATAAACAATCAACATAACAGTAAATCAAGCCCTGATTTGTAGCATTTGCTGATTTCTGAGGTGTAGATACTCACGCGGAAAATTTAACAATCAGCTCTGCAGCCAATATGAGCTGAAGCAACACGTCCCTGAGGCAGGATTTGAACTGAGATCTTCCCTCCTCCAAGGCCAGCATATTCTCTCTGCTACCTTGCTGCCTCATAACTGCTAGCGTTTAAGGTATGCAAAGGGTGTTCAATACAGCATCTCATTTCAGAAAGCCTTGCTCTAGCAGGCTTACTCCAAATAAATCTGTTGACTTGGCTGCTTCCTAGAAGAAGAACCTGGTAGGATGGAGTTCTGGACTTAGGATGGGCAAGTCTTGAGTTTGAATCTAACCTTAGCCACTTACCTAGCTGTGCAACCCTAGACAAACCACATCATTTCTCTGAGCCTCAGTGTTTTCATCTGTAAAATGGGGCTAATGATACCTACAGCGCTTGATTCAAAGAACAGTTGTGAGGCTCAAACAAGACTATTCGCTTATACGAGTGCCACTGTATGACTGGCAATAAGCCATTTCATTTCTCTGGGCTTCAGACTTCCCATCTGTAATAAAAGGAGATTGGGATAGAGGACTTCCGGAGGTCCCTTTCTGCTCTGAACCCTAGGCTCTCCCTCTCCTGCCAGAAGCAGGTAGGTCAACCAGGTTCAGGGGTACCTGCCGAAGCTCATGAGCGCTCCCTGGTGACTGTCAAGTAGAGTGACAGGTGTGACTAAGGTTCAAACTCTCCCCTGCTTGTCTTTGAACACAGAAGGACCAGGTTAATTAATCAATTGTGTTCATTGATACAATCACTTTTAAATAATTTAATTTTTTATAATTTTAATGTAATTTCTCCTATATATGCAAAAGCACTTTAAATACACATAATTACAAGCAGATATACTTTTACTTTGAAATAAGAACTTTCATTGGATAGAGCACCCCAGCAGTCAGGAGGACCTGAGTTCAAATCCGGCCTCAGATGCTCTTGACACTTACTAGCTGTGTGACCCTGGGCAAGTCACTTAACCACAATTGCCTTAAAAAAAAAAAAGGAAAGAAGAACTTTCATCATGCCTTCATCCTATTTTCTTTGCCTGATGGATTTTAAAAAAAACCAAAAACATTTCACTCATTGACATAGATTGGTCTCTCAAGATACTCAAATTCTGGCTCACTTCCTTCTAGGCATGGCTCGAGCACCAGTATGGCAGACTAGAGCCTTTTCCTGATTCTCCCAGTTGTCAACACTTTTTTTTTTGCTTATCTCCCAATAAAATATCCCCTGAGAGCAGGGGCTGTTTTCATTTTGGTCTTCCTAGTATCTTGCTAAGAGCCTTGTACTTTAACAGTGTTTGTTGAATTGAATTAAATTTGTTCAAATCCTGCCTTGGCTGAGTTTTCACAGTAGGGACTTGGATTGTCCAGAATTATTGAGATATATTTCGGTAGATAAGATCTAGGATCTGGAAAGCCCCATTCCGGAATTTCCACCTTCGAATGGGTAGAGCAAGAGGAGGGCTGTAGCTGGCTGGTTGTTCACTCTTCCACAACCCTATTTCCAAGAGGTATATCAGGCTAAAATTAAAACTAGAATCAGATCAAATTTATATCTGATCAACCAATAACATTTATTAAGTACCTGCTATGTTCCAGGTAACGTGCTGAGTGCTGGAGATACAAAAAAGAGGCAAAAGACGGTCCCCACCCTCAAGGAGCTAACAGGAGCCGAGACAACATGCAGACAAATATTTACAAAGCAAGCAACATATAGGATAAATTGGAAATAATTAACAGAGGGAAGGCATTAAGTTAATAAGGGCTGGGGAGGGCTTCCTGTAGAAGGTGGAATTTTAGTTGGGACGTAAAGGAAGCCAGGGAGGTCAGTAGTAGCAGTGGAAGAGAGAAAACATTCCAGGCATGGGGGACAGAGAAAATGCCCAGAGCAGAGAGACGGAGGGTCGTGTTCAGGCAAAGCCAGGAGGCCAGCGTCATTGGAACAAAGAGTATGTGTTAAAGGAATAAGATGTAAGAAGACTGAAAAGGTAGGAGGGGGCTAGATTATGAAGGGCTTTGAATGCCAAACAACATTTTGGATTTGATCTTGGAGGTGCTATACATTAGATATTTGCAATGCAGGGCTATGAAACTCTTTTGGGAGCTGAGGGTAAAAGCCCGCTTACCTATAGTCTTGCCTGAGCCTGGAAGGGAGGTAATAGTTGGCTTATTCTAGGCTCCCTCCCATCAAAGATTTGTTGCTGTTGTTTGTCTTTCGTTCTCGAAGAGGACCATGACATCAGGAAGATGATGCCATGACTTGCAAGTGAGTTGGATTTAAGTGAGGGAGGGCTGTGCAAAGTGACTAGCCTCACTTTCTCCTCCACAGCCATCTGGGTCCAGTGGCCAGATATAGGTCGGAATGACGGGAGATGGCCCCTATCAGATTGGCTAATATGACAGAAAAGGAAAATGACAAATGTTGGAGGGGATGTGGGAAAATTGAGGCACTAAAGTATTGTTGGTAGAATTGTGAACTGATCCAACCATTCTGGAGAGCAATTTGAGACTCTGCCTAAAGGGCCATAAAACCATGCATACTCTGACCCAACAATACTATTGCTAGGTCTCTATCCCAAAGAGATCAAAGAAAAAGGAAAAGGACCCACATGTACAAAAATATTTATAGCAACTTTTTTTGTGGTGGCTAAGAATTGGAAATTAAGGGGATGCCCATCAACTGGGAAATGGCTGAACAAGTTGTGGTATATGATTGTGATGGAATACTGTTGTGCTATCAGAAATGACAAGCAGGGTGCTTTCAGAAAAATCTGAAAAGACTACACTACATGATCAGATACAAAGAAAAGTGAGCAGAACCAGGAGACAGTATACACACTAACACCAATAGTCTAAGATGGTCAACTGTGAATGAATTAGCTAATCTCAGCAATGCAATGATGCAAGACAATTCTGAAGGACTTATGATGAAAGATACTATCCACCTCCAGAGAAAGAACTGATGGAGTTTGAATGCAGACCAAAGCAGACTTTTTTTTAACGTTCTTTTTCTTTTTGTTTGTTTTGGTCCGTGTTTTCTTTCACAACATGGCTAATAATGGAAATATGTTTTACATGACTGCACGGGTAACCTACATAAAACTGCTTGCTCTCTCAATGAGGAGGGAGGGAAAGCTGAGAGGGAGACAATTTGGTACTCAAAATTTAAAAAAAATGAATGTTAAAAATTGTTTTTATATGTAATTGGAAAAAATAAGATTAATTTTTTTCTCTCTTCAATCTATTTTCTAAGCTAGATGTTTTTTCCTATCAGGTATTTCACATTTTCTTCTTTTTCAGTCTTTATTTTGTTTTTATTATTTCTTGATGTCTCATGGAATCATTAGCTTTCATCTGGTCAGTTCTCATTTTCAAGGATTTTTTTTTTTTTTTGGTGAGGCAGTTGGGGTTAAGTGACTTGCCTAGGGTCACACAGCTAGTATCAAGTATCTGAGGCCGCATTTGAACTCAGGTCCTCCTGATTCCAGGGCCAGTGCTCTATCCACCTCGTCTCCTTAGCTGCCTCAGGAATTATTTTCTTTAGTAAAGCTCTGTACCTCTTTTACCTAGCTGCTAATTCTCTTTTCATAACCTTCATGGATAACCTTCATTTTTTCCCCCATTTTTTCCTCTATTGCTATTATTTAGTTCTTAAAATCTTTTTTTTTACCCTTTTAAAAATCTTTTTCTTATATGTTTAATAGGAATGTATATGTATAGCCTATATTAGATTGCGCACTCTCTTGGGGAGGGAGATGGGGAGGGAGGAGGAGAAAAATTTAAAACTCAAAAGCTTATGGAAGTGATTATTGATAAATCAAAATAAATTAATAAAAAATCATTATAAAAAATCTTTTTCTTTAGTTCTTGATTTAATACTTCTAAGAACTCTTGTTGCTGTGTCCAATTTGCATTTTTCTTTCAGGCTTTACTTGTAGATATTTTCAAATCACTGACCTCTGTGTTTGTTTCTTCAGCTTCCTTGTTACTATAGTAGTTCTCTATGGTGCGGTTCTTTTTTGGCTTGCTCATTCTTCCAGCCTCCTTTTTTTTTTTTTTTTTTTGGTGTGAGGCAATCGGGGTTAAGTGACTTGGCCAGGGTCACACAGCTAGTTTGGTCTGAGGTCACATTTGAACTCAGGTCCTTCTGACTTCAGGGTCGGTGCTCTATCCACTGGGCCACCTAGCTGCCCCTCCCAATTACATTTTAATCTGATTTGGGTAACACTCAGAAGTTTTGCAAGTTTGACACCTCTGATCTAGTCCATCCTTACTGTAATTTAGTAATTTAGACTTAAATCCATCAAGAAATGGAATTATTACATAAAATGTTAGTACTGACAGGACACTTAGAATACAGAATGTCAGACCTAAGAAGACCATAGAAACGCATGATCTCAAAGCCTAGAGGGCCCTTAGAGTACAGAATGTTAGAGCTTGGAAGGCCCTTAGAACACAGAATGTCAGAACTGGGAGGATCCTTGGAACACAGAAGGTCAGGGCTGGGAGAGCTCTTAGAACATAGGGTATCAGATCCTGGATAGTCCTTAGAATACAGGATGTCAGAGTTGGGAGGACCCTTAGAACAGAGAATGTCAGAGCTAAGAAGATTGTCAGAGCTGGGAAGGACCTTAGAGCATAAACTGTCAGAGTTGACTGGGGGTTGAGTGGTAATTTTACAAATGGGGAAACTGAAGCTTATAGAGAGGAAGGCACTTGCTAAAATCACACAGCAAGTTAGTGGCAGGGCCAGGGCCTAGAACCCAAGCATCTTTTCTCCTAGCTGAATGTCATTACTACTGACTGCATCATGCCAAGAAACAGCTGCCCATATTGTGGGGATTTGGATCAACCTATTTTTCAACTCCAGCTGCTGAAGGTGGGTAGGCAACGTAGGCTACAGTGGAATGTAAAGAGTAGCCAGTCAAGAGAAGCCAGAGACCCTGTATTCAAATCCCACATCTGCTACATTATGTCTCTACCCATGGGTAACTCATTTCCCCTCTTTGGGCCCTTGATTTCATTAAATGTCTATTTTCCCCCTGTAGGATTATACTCTGTTTTGTTATCAAAGTTATTTTTAACTATAAGCTTATATTAGAAATACTGTATATACCAAACTCTCTGCTCCTTCATAGTAGAGGCTGCTAAATCATGTGTAACCCTGATTGTGACTCATTAGTACCTGAATTCTTTCTTTCTGACTGCTTGAAATATTTTTTACCTAACCCAGAAACTCTAGATATTAGCAGATATGTTCCTGGGAGTTTTCATTTGGGGATTTCTTTTTGGAGGTAACTGGTGGTAATTAAAAGTAACTACTTTGCTTTGTGGTTCTAAGATTCTAAGGTTCTAAGATATGTGGACAATTTTCTTTTATGATTTCGTAAAATATGTCTAGTCATCACATTCAGTAGTCCAATGATACTTACATTTTTTCTTCTTGATCTGTTTTCCAGGTCAGCTGTTTTTGCGATGAGATTACCTTACATTTTCATTCAGTTTTTTCAGTCTTTTAATTTTGTTTTAATATTTCTTGTCATATCATGGACCAATTGGCTTCCAATTGGCCCATTCTAATTTTCAGGGAGTTAGTTGCTTGGGATAGGGTTTTTTTGTTTTGTTTATTATTTTTAGGCAATTGGGGTTAAGTGACTTGCCCTGGATCACACAGCTAGTAAGTGTCAAATGTTTGGTCTGAGGCCGGATTTGAACCAAAGCTGGTGCTCTATCCACTGCACCACCTAGCTGCCCCTTGGGATAGGTTTTATACCTCTTAGGCTAAACGGTCAATTCCCTTTCCAATTATTTCTTCCACAGTTCTCATTTCTTTTCCATTTTTTCCCTCTAGCGCACTCATTTCATTTACTAAACACATTTTTCAGCATTTTTAAACTCTTATTTCATCTCTTCCAAGAATTCTAGTTGAATTTGTGACCAAGCTATGTTCTTCGAGACTTTTCTTTGCTTGTAAATGTTTTGGACTTTTTCTCTTCTTCTGGGTTTGTAAATCATGTCCTTTTTGTGAGTTCTTTTTTGTTTGTTTGTTTGCTTATTCTTCCAGACTACTTCTTAACTATGGACTTGATAGTAGGGCCAGGCTCTGTGCACCTCTGGAGAGAATGTCTGGCCTGGTTCTATTGTTTCTTTCGTATAATTCTTAGTATTTTGTTATTCTGTTATCTCAGGAAGAGCTCAGGCTGGGGATCTGCAAAGCCTTCTGAGCTCTCAAAATAGTCTGATTCAGGGTAAAGTCTGATTGCTGCCAACCTGATCTGAACTTTGCAAGTTCTTAACCTGAGTTTTGTGGGGATTCCAAAATTGCCCAACCTACAATAAAAGAACTGAGGCAGAGCTCTGAGTCAATGGCACTTTATTAAAGGGTCCCTGGTCCCCTCTATGAAGTGGACCTCAGATCTTCCTCATCATCTGAGATGCCCCCTTCCTCCAGGGCCTTAGTTTTATAGTACTTGATACCATGATGATACAGATGAAGCAAGCTAAAAATACAGAATCTCACTGATTCAAAGATCTTGCCCTTGACCCTCCAGAAGGGTCTACACAAAGTACAGAATCCCATTGCTTGACAAATGGACAAATGAGACCTCGACAGACCTCTCCTGACCTTTCAGGAGGTCCTGATGAGCACATCCATGGACTGGGAGAAAGTCAGACCACAGGCTAACCACCAAGGCCATTTGTTGGTCAAGTGCTCATGGTCATCTCCCTATGTTGGGCAATAGAGAGATGGCAAAGATGGAGAGGCAACAAAAATAGCTAGAGGACTTTCCATGTAATTGAGTAACCTCCGCCATGCTGGACTTGGTTACCATAACAAAGAAAAACAAGGGTAGAGGTCCTCTAGTTAGCGTCCTATGATTAAGCAAGTGAATATGCAATCTGTAGTTCATAGCTCAAGGGCCTAATATACAGAATTTATAATCACTAGCCCTATGGAATCTATCAAACTGATTAATACTGATTGGAAGAAAATAGGGGTCCAACTAGTTATCTATCAGAGTTTGGGGCTGAACAGTAATAGACTGCTGCTTAACTCCTCCATTATTAGCCAGCTGGGGAGCTATGCCAGTCTAGAGTGATAGAACTGCAGGCTCTCCTTTGGTCTAGTATTCCTGACCTGGTTATTCCTTCGCAAGCTTCAGACTGGGCTAAAAGCTGGAATTGAGACTCCATTCTCTTCCTGGGTTCTTAGTGCTGTTGTTACTTGCTTCTCAATTTGTTTCTTACTCAGTGCACCATCTGGGGTTCACAACTGCTCCTTACTTTGCAATGCCACCCTTAGGTTCAGGTCCCCTCCTGAGTCCATTGTGGATCTGTGACCTGGAACTTGGTGGGGCGGGGGGGGGGGTGACAAAGCTTGTCAGTTGGCACCTGTTCCTGTTGTGGTATCATAGTAAGAGCCTAGATCTTCTCCCTGGGCTGACCTGGGCTGGGAAAAAAGTGACTCACTGTACTTTTTTGGGAGGGTGTGTGTGAAATTTTACCCATCTCCACTCAGTCTGGCGCATTTTCTAGATCTATTTTAAAGAGTTTGGAGGGGGAGTTTGCTGCACTTCTTTCTGCTACTCCACCATCTTGGCTCCACCTCTCCCCATGATATCTTTTATCCCATTAAAAACGTAGTGTCTTTAACAAATTGATGGGAGTACACTTTGACCTCACTGGCCACATCCCCAATCCCAACAGCTCACGGGGGTCCCAGGAAGAATTGTCCTTTCTGACTGCCTTCTTTCATGCTTTATACTAAGAATCTCAGAAAAGTTCCTGTAGCACAGATCTCATCCTGCCCCAAACTTACATAATTACCCCTCAAATATAGCTATGCAGATCTAGCAAATGACAAATATTTTACAACTTGCCTAGCACTCATAAAGGGCTTGTCTTGGTGTTCTAACTGGCCTTCCCTAACCCAAAGGCAATAAAGAAAAGAAAAAGGTGAAGAAAATCAAGTTTCTTATCTCAGAAGGTCCCTACAAGTCTCTGTGAACATTTGGAACTCTCCATGCAGGGATTAAGGACCTAGGGGCAACTAGAAGTCACTCCACTTTCAAGGACCAAACAGTCCTGGGTGAAAACTCTTTTATGATTCCTTCAGGGCACAGAGCCATCCAACTGGGGTTCAGACAAAATCTCTAAGTGTACTTTTGCACATTTTGTTCAGTCACTTCAGTCATGCGTGAACCTTCACGACCCCATTTGGGGTTTTCTTGGCAAAGATACTGGAGTGGTTTGTCATTTCCTTCTCCATTTTACAGATGAGGAAAATGAGGCAAACAAGGTTAAGCGACTTGTCCAGGGTCACATAGCTAGTAAGCGTCTGAGGCCAGATTTAAACTCAGGAAGATGAGTCTTCTTGACTCCAGGCAAGGTACTCTTATCCACTGCACCACCTGGCTGCCTTGTCCTTTTCCATGTGGGCACATTAAAATTTCTCTAGAGTGCCTTGTTGCATAGGTGATTAATCTTAGAAGGCCAGGCAATCTTCCTCTGAATCCTTCTACCAAGGGACACACAACTTTCTCCAGGAGATCCCTGTCATTGCAGGCCTTCATCCCTTTTTGCAGCACCTCCTCACTGCGGCATATACAGCTCTTCACAGCCAACTTATTTGACATTATCCCTTTTCATGATAATGCAAGCTCTGGTGTTGTGGAAGGACTTCAAAACGGATCTGAAGTCAGGAGAAGCAGCTTTGGTGTGGTAGAGATTGGAATCAGAGAAGCTAGGTTCGAATCCCAAGTCTGCTCCTTATAATCTCTTTGGCCATGAGTAAGCCACTCCCCTTTTATGGGTCTCAGTTTCTGTATCTGTAAGATATGGGATGCTCCCTGAAGGCAGCGCTCTCCATCTCGTCTCCACGCCTTTGCATAAGCTGTGTCCCATGCCTAGAATGCACTACCTCCTCAACTTGGCTTCTGTCAGTTACTAGTTTCCTTTAAGGATCAGTCAGATAGCAGAAGCCTTTACTGACCATGCTTGTTGTCGGCGCTTCCTCACCTCCACCCCCCCCGCCTCAGATGATCATATATACACATACATATAGTTATGTCATGCGTGTATACAGACGTGTGTGAAAGTGCTGAGAAGGGAAGGGACAGATGCAAGGGATGATATGGAGGGAGAATCCACATGATCTGGCAACTGTAATAAATTTTCTATATGGGGATGAGGTGAATGAGAAGTGCAAAGGTTGACACCAAGTTTGGGAACCAGGGTGACAGGTTTAGGATTGGAGTGCAAGGAGACACTCATGAAAATGAGTCACTCATAAAAAGAAGTAAAAAAATAACCTTACTAATAATAATGGATAAAAAAGGATACAATTCCTTAGCTTAAAAAGGATGCTAATTCAAATAAAATGGTACTCTCCTCCTTTTCCATGTTCACATTGACCCACAACCCTAGGCCAGATAAGGATCTCAGAGAGGAAACAAGAAGGAGGGGCAAGGAAGTCAAAACAAAAATTCTGGCCCTAGCCTACTAGGCTAAGTGCATCCCAAGGATGGTCTCATAAACTCATGGACTTGTAAGAGGCTCAAAGGCTTTCTAGTCCAATGTCCTGCATTTACAGCTAAAGAAACTGAGGCTGATGGGTTGTGACTTGTCCAAGGTCGCACAGGTAATGTCAGAGGTGGGATCCCTGTCTGCTTAAAGGAGGGCCATCCCAACCTTCATAAAACAGATGATGTTCCTGCAAATGCTTTATCAGAAATAGGGAATTTCAGAGCAGAGGCCTGGCTAGGGGAGATGATGAGCTCCATTTTAGGCACACTGAATTTAAGGTGACAATGACACATTCAAGTAAAGATGTCTGGCAGGCAGTTGGGAAATATGACAATGTAGCTCAAGGGACATTGGGGGTAGGGGAGAGGATGGTGTAGCAAGGAAGACTGAGGAGCAGTCACGTGTAGGAGAGCCAAGAGAAAGTGTCAGGGACAATGACAGTAATAATGTAAAATCAATAAATGGTCAAAATTAGGGGCCATCTACTGTGGAAGTTGAAGGACATAGCCCTCCTATTTTTGTGGGATGTTTTTATTTTTGTTTTTTTAATTAATTAATTTATTTTTAGTTTTCAACATTTACTTCCACAAGATTTTGAGTACCAAAATTTCTCTCCATCTCTCCCCTCCCCCCACCCCAAGATGGTGTGCATTCTGAATACCCCTTCCCCTAATCTGACCTCCCTTCTATCATCCCCCTCTTCTCTTATGTGCTTCCCCTTCTATTTTCCTGTAGGGCAAGATAGATTTCTGTACCCCACTGCCCGTACATCTTATTTCCCAGTTGCATTGTAAAAACAATTTTTAACATTCATTTTTAAAACTCTGAGTTCCAAATTCTCTCCCTTCCTCCCTCCCCACCCACCCTCATTAAGAAGGCAAGCAATTCGATATAGGTTATATATGTGTAGTCATGCAAAACATTTCCATAATAGTCACATTGTGAAAGACTGTATTTCCCTCCATCCTATCCCGACCCCCATTTACTCTATTCTCTCCTTTGACCCTGTCTCTCCTCAAAAGTGTTTGCTTCTGATCACTCCTCCCCCAATCTGCCCTCCCTTCTATCATTCTCCCCGCCCATTTCATTCCCCCCTACTTTCCTGTAGGGTAAGATAGATTTCCATACCCAACTGAGTGTGTATGTTATTCCCTCCTTAAGCCAAATTCCATGAGAATAAGGTTCACTCATTCCCTCTCACCTCCTCCCTCTTCCCCCTTCCACTGTAAAAGTTTGTTCTTGTCTCTTTCATGTGAGATAATTTACCCCATTCTACCTCTCCCTTTCTCCTTCTCCCAGTACATTCCTCTCTCACCCCTTAATTTCATTTTATAGATACCATCTCTTCATATTCAATTCACCCTATGCCCTCTGTCTATATAGATTCCCTCCAATTACCCTAATAATGAGAAAGGTCTCATGAGTTACAAATATCATCTTTCCATGTAGGAATGTAAACAGCTCTACTTTAATAAGTCCCTTATGATTTCTCTTTCCTGTTTACCTTTTCATGCTTCTCTTGAGTCTTGTATTTGAGTCAAATTTTCTATTCAGCTCTGGTCTTTTCATCAAGAACGCTTGAAAGCCCTCTATTTCATTGAATGTCCATTTTTTCCTCCTGAAGGATTATACTCAGTTTTGCTGGGTAGGTGATTCTTGATTTTAATTGTAGCTCCTTTGACCACTGGAATATCATATTCCAAGCCCTCTGATCCTTTAAGGTAGAAGTTGCTAAATCTTGTGTTATCCTGATTGTGTTTCCATAATACTTGAATTGTTTCTTTCTGGCTGCTTGCAGTATTTTCTCCTTGACCTAGGAACTCTGGAATCTGACTATAATATTCCTATGAGTTTTCCTTTTGGGAATCTCTTTCAGGAGGTGATTGGTGGATTCTTTAAATTTCTATTTTATTCTCTGGTTCTAGAATATCAGGGCAGTCTTCCTTGATAATTTCTTGAAAGATGATGTCTAGGCTCTTTTTTTGATTGTCAGGTAGTCCAATGATTTTTAAATTATTTCTCTTGGATCTATTTTCCAGGTCACTTGTTTTTCCAATGGGATATTTCACATTGTCTTCTAATTTTTCATTCTTCTGGTTTCGTTTTATAATTTCTTGATTTCTCATAGAGTCATTAGCTTCCATTTGCTCCATTCTAATTTTTAAGGAACTATTTTCTTCAGTGAGCTCTTGGACTTCCCTTTCCATTTGGCCAATTCTTTTAAGGCATTCTTCTCCTCACTGGCTTTTTGGACCTCTTTTGCCATTTGGTCCAGTCTATTTTTTAAGGTGTTATTTTCTTCAGTATTGTTTTGGGTCTCCTTTAGCAAGCTGCTGACTCTTTTTTAATGATTTTCTTGCATCAGTTTCATTTCTCTTCCCAACTTTTCCTCTATTTCTCTTACTTGATTTTCAAAATCCTTTTTGAGCTCTTCCATGGCCTGAGACCAATTCATATTTTTCTTGGATGCTTTGGATGTAGGAGCTTTGACTTTGTTGTCTTCTTCTGGTTGTATGTTTTGATCTTCCCTGACACCAAAGTAAGTTTCTACAGTCTATGAGTTTTTTTCCATTATTTGCTCATTTTCCCAGACAATTACCTGACTTTTTAAGTTTTTCGTTAAGGTAGGGCTCTGCTTCCAGTGTGCAAGGCATACTATCCAAAGCTTCAGGCATTTGTGTAGCTGTTTTCAGAGATAATTCTAGGGACCTGTAAGTTTTCAGTTCTTCCAAGGTGGTATAATCTAAGGAGAAGTATTTACTTCTCTCCTGGCCAGTGCTCTGGTCTGTAAGTGACCACAAGAATTCTCTTCTACCCCAGAACTGTGAGGAGGGTTCCATCTCCACTGCTGCCACAAGCTCTGCTACGCCAGTTCTCCTCCTCGCCCCAAGACTGCAACAAAGATCCAAGTATGGGCAAAGCAACAGAATCCTGCTTCAATGCCTGCCAGCAAAAAGACCCCCGTAATCTCCTTCTGATCAATTGTTCAATCCCCTTACCATCTGTGGGCTGAGAGCCCTGGAAGCTACCACCACCACCACCCAGGGCCGTGCTGGAGCCAGGGCCAGACTCCACTCCTCTCTCACTCAGGTTGTCCTTGGCATTTGTGGGTTGAGAAGTCTGGAAACTGCCACAGCTGACAGTGATCCAGTCCCCTCGGGCCAGACTGCGCTCCTCTCCCAGCCCGGTGCAACAGACCTTTCCTGCTGACCTTCCAAGTTGTCTTGGGCTGGAAAATTGTTTCCCTCTGTCTTTTTGTGGGTTCTGCTGCTCTAGAATTTGTTCAGAGTCGTTTTTTACAGGTATTTGGAGGGGTTTGGGGGAGAGCTCAAAGTGAGTTCCTGCCCTTTCAACCAAAATTGGATTTAGAGGACGTTCTTCCTGGTGAGGACTTTCCTCTCCTAATGTAGGCTGGCACCTATGATATAACTCGATCATCTCAGGGAGTTGCTGGAGGTATCGTGAAGTCAGTCAGCAAGCCGTGTGTGGTTTGTTTTTCATCCTCTAAAAGAACCACCACATCAGGAAGATGATGACATGGCTGGTAACTGAATTGGATTTGAGGGAGGGAGGGCTGTGCAAAGTCACCAGCCTCACTTTCTCCTCCAGAGCCATCTGGGTGACAACTGGAAATGGCCCAGGATGCAATGGGAGACCATGGCCTTTTTAAGCTAAGGTCTTTCCGAGGTCTCACTTTGAGTGAGGCAATGCCCATTTGGTGAATAGCCCTATTTAAGAAGTGTGCCAAGGGATGGCTGCTTTAATAATAAAAAAAAGTAAAAATAAAAATAAAAAGCAAACTGGGAAGGGAAGACCCTCAGGGTTGCTGGCCAAAAGAGAAACAGTTATTATTTACATTCACTTTAACCACTCATTAAGCACCGGCTGTGTGCCAGGCACTGTGCTAAGGGCTGGGGATACAAAGAAAGGGAAAAGATCATTCCTGCTTTCAGGGAACTCACAGTCTAAAGCAAACAACTATGTACAAATGAGATATATACAGAATAAGTTGGAGCCAATCAACAGAATGAGGTTACTAGCATTAAGAGAAGTTGGGAAGGACTTCTTGTATAATGTAAGCGTTTAGCTGGGTCATGAAGCAAGCCAACGAGGAGAGGAGGGAGAATATTTCAGGCATGAGGGACAGACAGAGAAAATGCACAGTCTGGAAATGGAATGTTTGTGTGAGGAATAGCAAGGTCAGTGTCACCAAACCCCAGAACACATGGTGGAGCAATGTGTAAAAAGACTGCAAAGGTAGGAGGAGGCCAGGTTATGAAGGGCTTGGGAACAGATAATTTTCTGTTTGAACCTGGAGGGATAAGGAGCCCCTGTACTTGATTGATAGGTGAAGTGGCTTGTCTAGAATTTCACACAGCATGGCAGAGCCAGCTCTCTAACCACTGTGCCATCTTGCCTTCTTCCTTCTTGTAGTACACGAGAAACTTTCACTTGGGTGTTTGCTGAAAATTTCTTTTGTCTAAATAAAATATATCAGTGAATTAAAAATAAAGAGTGTGTCAGTGAAGTCAAGGGAAAAGAAAATAAACAGGAGTACGAAGTGGGTTTTGGCAGTAACAAAAGTGGCAAAAAGGTCAAGATGGGTACCAAGAAAAGGTCATTAGATTTAGCGGTTAAGAATTTTCAATAGTGATAGCAGTTTCAAATAATGGCGAAGTCAATAGATTGTAAGGGGCTGAGTTCATGTAGGTGTGCGCACCCAATGTGTGTGGGTCTGAGCACACACGTGTGTGTGTGTAATGCAGAAAGTGAATATAGGTTACCCCTTCTAGAGCTCTGTAATGAAAGGGAGGAGAGAGACTGGATGTAGCTTGAAGAAATGGCAGGGACGAGAAGATACCTGAAGGGTGAGTCAGCTGATAAGCATATATTAAGCTCTAAGTGTGGGGGATACCTGAGGAAAGGCAAATATAATCCTTGCTCTCAAGAAGCTTGCATTCTAATGGGGTATGAGATAGCTGAGATGAAGAGGGAAAGCCTTCTCAGTACGGGGTTCCATCTAGTGCAAAGGCACTGCGTCACCATGCAAGGAACAGCAAGGACAGTGTCTCTGGATCAGAGTCCATGATGTGTAAAAAGAATGGAAAGGTGCCAAGAAGTCAGGCTGTGAAGGGCTTGAAAGGCCAGACTGAGGATGTTGTGCAGTGAAGAATGAGTCATAATAGGGAAAAACTGGAGATCTGAGGGAAGGGGAATGACAGAAGAGGCAAGGTCCTGGATGGGATAAAATCACAGGATTCCTAAGTCTTGGCAAGAAGAAAGGCCATCTTATCCTCTGAACTTGGAGGAAAGGAGGAAGATGCATGTGAAGATGGAAGAGAGGGAGCAGAACCAACGAAAAAGGGATGGGTAAGAGTAGAGACGTTTGCCTTGACATATCTGACATGAAATCTTAATGGGCCTAACAGGATCTCCTGTTCTTCCCTTCTGTCTGCCTCCCACGATGAGTCATCAAGGGAATAGTCTGCTAAACTGCATCTTGAAGGAAAAGGCTGTGTGTGTGTGTGTGTGTGTAGGGAATAAATACTACCACATGTTGCCAAAGCACCTAGACATCTAATAATTTCCATGACATAAGTAGGGCAAGTCAGTATCCCATTATAAAGATAAGGAAACTAAGGCCCAGATGGGTCAAGTGGTTTGTCTAGAGTTGCACAGCTATTGGAACAGCCAAAATGGGGAAGCAGTGTGGTAAGGTGAGTAAAGTACTGTATTGAGAGACAGAACTAGGTTCAAAACTTCTAGCCATTTCTTTCTACCTGTGTGAACTTAGGCAAATTATAGATCTTTCCAGACCTCAATTTCCCCACCTATAAAATAAAGAGGCTGGTCTATATTCTCTCTAAGATGTCTTTCAAGTTTAAGTCTTACAATCTTAGGGCCCAGGTCTCCTAATTTGAACCCTCTTGCTCTTCCCAGGGCAAGGCGGTTTGCATGGAACTTTAGGAGAATGGGAGAGGAGTGGTGGTTAACTGAGTGGATTTGTCCATGAGGCTAACTCTGAGGACTTTCAGTCAGTGAACGGGGGCTGCACGAACACTCATCAGATTCGCCATAGGGGAAATTCTTCATTGTGACTTGGGCTGGACTCGAGGCTGTTTAGGTTCCTTCCAACTCTAAAACTCAGTGATTCTGCAACTCTTTGGGAGGAGTATAAAATCTAGGGAGGACACACCAAGTTTAAACTTCTGTTTTGAAATTTTATTGGATCATCTTGACACAAAATCATTACAGCAGCTTGTGGTATGTTTTTCTTTTCTTTGTAAGGGAATGTTGATAGCAAATAAATTCTTTAATATAACACATCATACAGTCTCAAAATTCTAGAATCACTGCACAGGATTCTGTAATAGAGAATACTCTACATGCTAAAGTGACAGTTTTTATCCATGAAAAAGAAAATGTGAATTTCCATTCATTAAGGACCATTATCTCTGACGAGTTTCCAATACGCTCAGTCTTTAACACAAGCTGGCTGTCCCAAACAAAATGACACTGTACCAGCCAACTGAACTGCTGCTTACACAATCCCTGGAATAGACAAGTGCAATCAGACAACAAATAATGCTTCTTAGATCCCAATGCCCATCTCATTGATGCTGCTAAGGAAGGGGTCCTTGCAGACACACCATTTCACGCCAGGAGCTTATTGCAAAGAATCCCAGGGCTTCCCTCATTGTGCACACACTGAGGAGGCCTATGAAGAGGCTCTGGGCTTACTTCCCAGCATACACCCTGCTTGGGGAAGTTACTACATGGGCCTCCTGGCCTCACAATTTCCACTTGGAGGTTGGTTGGTAATACTTAGGCCTCTGGAATGGCATTTCAAGTATTACCAAGAACATTTAAGTGCAAACAACCTGAGTTTGTCCCTCTCTTGTCTTTCTGGACACCCTTCTGACAGCTGCAGTTGCACCATGTTGAAAACCACAGTTCCAGTAATGAGATGAGTGGAAGGGGCTCCAATTTACACTCCTAAAATTGGCATCAAATCTCAAAATTTCAACCCCTCCCTGAAATAAAACTGAACAGAGTATGACGGGGTCATTATCCAGAGCCAGAACAATCAATCCCTTTTTACCATCAATGATTGTATTTGATTACTTCCCCTGGTTACCGGTACTACCACCACCACTCTTCCTGTCTCTGTAGTGGCATACTCTAAACCCAATCCTAAGCCCCTTCGTCCCCAGACAGCTCCCCTCAGCAAAAACTGAGATTTCTGGGACTCTGTTGGACTCTTACTAGCCACTCTCCGACGAACCATCAGCACTGTGACAAAGTTTATGAGGAACAAGGGGAAAGTGACACACCATTACATCTTTTATGCACTGAGTTTGGGGGCAAATGAAAACTTCAAGGGTGGGGAGAGAGGGGCAATGAAGCTTAAAATAGTACTTGCCAACCTCATCTGACAAGTCAAAGAGTCTTTCCAGTCAAGGACACAGAAATATCCACACCCAGACAGAGACACTCCCCCACATCCACATCCACACATCCCTTTGGACTTCCAGTTCCTTTGCCACATTCTATCTTTCAATGATGTGAGATTTTGGTGGATTTTACAGGAGCACATCAGCAAGAAATCACTAGAAGGGGATATGTAATTGTGCAGATTTTGAGATGAATAAGGAAGGGGGAAAAAGGGAATTTAACTCTTTTCAGCCCCCGGGCTTTGCTCCAAAGTAGAAGTCCAAGTCAGCTGAATTCAATCTCCCCTTCTTCTTCCTCCATTCCCTGCCGCCCCTCCCCCCAACCCATCCTCCAATTACTCAAAAGTCAAAATCAAGTATGTGTACAGCAAAGGGTTCAGAGAGAATCTGGCCTGCACACCAGCTGGCTCCATACATGCTCCTCCGCACTGCCCTGAAGGGACGTTCTGCAGACTTGTCTTGGGTTCCCTTCTTAAGAACTGACTGACACAGTTACTGCCATCGGCACCCGTCTGTGACTAGTCAGGGGTTCTAGCACCCAAAATCAGGATGGGGGAGAGATACAACTAGACTATGGGAAATAGCTGGATACAGAGATTCTGGGCAGTCTTGGACTTCAGAAGGTTTCGAGGCTGGAAAGGGTTATTGCTACAGTCGGTAAAAAGGTTCAAAGTGAAAAAATTTTAAAATAAAAGAAACCAACGTAACCTACAGCCTTGGGACGTCTAACCTGCGGGTGACTGTGACGTTAAATGAAAAGCACGTGCCCAGTCTAGTACATGCGGATGAGGGAGAAATGTAACACTTGAAAGCTGTCCTTGGTGCATCTTCTGCAGAGGTGGGGCGTAAGGGGCTATTCAACATTTGGCCAAGGTTTCTTTCATCTCATCCAACAAATTGCTGAGTAGGGTGGGGTCATTGCATTTCCCATCCACTGATACGGAATTCTCTCCCTGCAAAGGAAAAGAAAAATTGTAAGCCACCACACCTTAAGAGTGTAGAGCTTTTAAATGGGGCTTCCTGGAGCTGTTGGGAAGAAAGGCTTCAGTAAAGCACAAGCACCATGTTCCAGGGTCTCCTTGCATTTTTTGTGAGCAGCAGGACCATCTCTGGAGTGGCACCCTGACTCTGGGCCTGCCTGCACTAAGACTGGTCATGGTTGGGGAAGGGGCAGTGGCTGCACGAGAGGCCAGGGCACCCCCAGGGCCCAGCTGGCTGCTTCTGTGCTCCAGTTTCAGCTCCAGCCCACCTCCACCTCTCTCACCCTCTTTGCAGGAGAGGGAACCTCACCTTCTTCACGAGCAGGCAGACGTGATGTCCTTGGATAGAACGGCTGTACATGGAGGCGCAGGAATCAACTCGTTCCACAACTACAACACATTAAACAGCCACCATAGTCAACTTCATCAAACAATATTCTTGATTCCTAGATACATAGTCTTTCTAGGGTCAACGTCCCTGACAATACTCAAGGTTCAGGGAAGATGGGAGGCGAGGGAGGTGGGGGATGCAGTATCCAATCTGGAGATAACTGTGAGCACTACAAGTCCAGGTCCCAAAGTGGGGGCTGGAAGCAGCTTCTGGATTCAATTAGGAAAGAAGAATTTTCACGTTTTTCAAGGTGGCACAGTAGATAGAGCACTAGACCTGGAGTCAGTAAGAAATGAGTTCAAATCTGCCTCCAGACACTAACTAGCTGTGTGAACCTTTGTCTGCCTCAGTTTACTCATCTATAAAATGGGGTCATAACAGCACCTACCTCCCACTGTTGTTGTGAGAATCAAATGAGATCATATTTGTAAAGCACTTTGCAAACCTTAAAGCATTATACAAACACTATTATTATTATTACTTATAATGAAAAATCTTCGCCTAAACTTGAGCTCTGAGGAGCATGGGAAGAATGCTAAACTCACTTAAGAGTAACGGTGGACATTTGGGGTATTTCAATGCACAATTAATTGAAATACACCAAGAATGAGACACACAATTCTCACCACTAGAGCCAAAGTTGGCAGCCCCCTTGAGCACAAAACAGTGTTTTTTATAAATGCACATTTTAAATGAGGAAAATATCCCATTCTCCAAGCTCTATAGGAGATAAATCAAATCATCTGGGTTACAATGAAGGCAAAAAACTTCCAGCGGTTAGTAACACAGGGACAAACAATTTTCAAAAAATTTTTTTGGGGGGGGTGGGGTGGGGGAAGAAGATGGTGGTGTTCCAGTTTTCAAGCCTTACATAGGAGCTTTGTCCTTGTGCCCTGAAATCTCTCAGAAGCACTGCTTCTATTCTTTCACTCATTCAAACATTTACTGAATGACTGCTACGTACAAGACTGGAATTCTGGTGGTCCTCAAATGGCTAACACATAATCCCTGCCCTCAATCTGGGACGGGCTAGAAAGCACATACACCAAAAAGGATAAGGTGGCATATGAAATTCTGACTAGGGTGGCGATCTGAAATGATCCTTGAAAATTGGGTAGGATTTTGGTAGGTAGAAACTGGGGGCAGGGGGAGGGAAGATATCATTGACAGTCGTAAGAGTTTCAGATGGAAAAGATGTTCTAATCGGTTAGTCCAATCCTGTAATTTTCCAGAAAAGAAAGGTGAAAGGACTGGCCCAAGGTAATACAGCTGGCAGGTCACAACGGCTGGGATTTGAAATCAGTTCTTCTGATTCCAAATCCAGTGTTCTTTCCACTACACCAGGATGAACTGTACAAAGG
This sequence comes from Vombatus ursinus, assembly GCF_900497805.2. Taxonomy (NCBI): domain Eukaryota; kingdom Metazoa; phylum Chordata; class Mammalia; order Diprotodontia; family Vombatidae; genus Vombatus; species Vombatus ursinus. The sequence goes on from NW_020949696.1 coordinate 4,360,702, forward strand.
CAGGGAACCTAGAAAGCCCACAGTGTGTGTGGAGGATGGTTAGCACATGTCTTTTTCGATTGCAGTGGAGGAGTCTGAAAAGGGAAATACTGGGAGTCCATTCTGGAGAAGATGGAAAAAGGCCAGAGTGTGGAGACAAGAGTGAGCTATGGACTGTGCAGATCCACAGGAGGTTTAGGAGAGAGGCACTGACATGATGAAAGCTGGAGAGTAGGAAGGAACCGAGGCTAAGAGGGAAGATGAATGAAGAAGTGACTGTGGTGATCCAGAAATAAGGAGAAGAAAGAATGAAAAAAGAATCAATGGGACTTGGTGAGTGACTGGACATGGTAGGAGTTAGAGAGAGGAAAGAGCCCAATGTGACACCAATGTTTTGAGATAATGTGAATGTAAGGATGACGAGGTTATTAAAAAACAGAAATCAGAAAGACACTGGTTGAACTTATTCCTCCCTCTGCCTCCAGTAATTCCCCAAAGATCAAACAAAACAATAGGCAAATATTACAACAAGCAGTTATAAGAGTAATTTTTTAAGTCTTGGGCCATTATTTTATACACACACACACAAATATGTATTTTTTTATGGCTTCAAGGATGAGAAATCGTTTTCTGCAGCTAATATCCTTAGATTCTACAATGATGGTTTTTTAAAAATTAATTTTTAGTTTTCAGCATTCACTTTTGTAAGATTTTGAGTTCTAAATTTTCTCCCTCTCCCCAAGACAGTGTGCAATCTGACATAGGCTATACATACACATTAATATTAAGCATATTTTCTCATTAGTCATGCTGTAAAGAAGAATTAGAACCAATGGGAGAAACCACTAGAAAGAAGAAACAAAAGAAAAAAAAAGGGAGCAAATAGCATGCTCTGCATTCAAACTCAGTAGTTCTCTCTTGGGATGTGGATAGCATTTTCCATCATGAGTTCTTTGGAGCTGTCTTGGATCCTTGCATCTGAGAAGAGCTAAGTCTATGGAAGTTAAGTCATCGCACAACGTGGCTGTTTACTGTGTACAGTGTTCTTCTGGTTCTGCTTACTTCACTCAGCATCAGTCCATACAAGTCTTTCCAGGTTTTTCTGAAATACACCTGCTCATCATTTCTTATGGAACAATAGTATTCCAATACATTCATATACCACAACTTGTTCAGTCATTCCCCAATTGATGGGCATTCCTTCAACTTCCAATTCTTGGCCACCACAAAAAGAGTTGCTATAAATATGCTTGTACATGTGGGTCCTTTTCCCATTTTTATGATCTCTTTAGGATACAGTCCTAGAAGTGCTATTGCTGGGTCAAAGGGTATGCATATTTTTATAGCCCTTTGGACATCGTTCCAAATTGCTCTCCAAAAAGGTTGGATCGGTTCACAACTCCACCAACAATGCATTAGTGTTCCAATTTTCCCACATCTTTCTCCAACATTTATCATTTTCCTGTTTTGTCATGTTAGCCAATCTGATAGGTGTGATGTGGTACCTCAGAGTTGTTTTGATTTGCATTTCTCTAATCAATAGTGATTTAGAGCATTTTTTCATATGACTACAGATAGGTTTAATTTCTTCATCTGAAAACTGCCTGTTTATAATACCCTGACCATTTATCAATTGGGGAATAACTTGTATTCTTATAAATTTGACTCAGTTTTCTATATATTTGAGAAATGAGGCCTTTATCAGAGACACTGGTTATAAAAATTGTTTCCCAGCTTTCTGCTTCCCTTCTAATCTTGGTTGCATTGGCTTTGTTCATGCCAAAACTTTTCAATCTAATGTAATCAAAATTATCCATTTTGCACTTCATAATGTTCTTTATCTTTTGTTTGGTCTACAATTATTCTTACTCTAGATGTTATTAACGTATAAACTGAAGTGTTCATTCTGAAAAATAATCACAGTGTGAATTCAATTCTCAGCATTCTCATGGTCTCTTATGAAAAAACAGTCAATGAATGAAACAAGACAGAAGCAACTACAAAAGATAAAATAGATAACTTTGATTACATGAAATTGAAAAGCTTCTGCAGACAAAATTAATGCATCTAGAATAAGAAAGGAAGTGAATGAGGAATGAATTGGGAAAGAATCTTTGTATCAAATTTCTCTGATAATGGTTTGATATCTAAGATATATAAACAATAAATATATAAAAGACTAAGCCATTCCCCAATAGATAAGTTATCAAAGGATATGAACAAACAGTTCTCAAAAGAACTGCAAACTATTCACAACCATATGAAAAAATTCTCCAAATTACAAATATTAAGAGAAAAATGCAAATCAAATCAACCCTGAGGTTTCACTTTACACCCTGAAAATTGGCAAAAATAACAAAAAATGGCAATAGTGCTGGACAGAATGTGGAAAAATAACCAAATTGATACATTGTTGGTGGATCTGTAAAATGGTACAACCATACAAATCAATTTGGAATTATGCAAATAAAGTGACTAAAATGTCTGTGCAGATTGAATCAGAGACTCCATTACTGGGTTCATCTCCTAAGGAAGCCATTGCTAAGGAAAAAGTCCTCCCATACACCAAAATATTTATGGCAGCAATTTTTGTCATAACAAAGAATTAGAAACAAAATAGATACCCATCATTTGGGGAATGACTAAACAAATTGTGGTATGAGAATATAAAGGAATATTACTATGCTTTAAGAAATTATGTATGTGATGAACACAGAGAAACATGGAAAGATTCATATGAATGTATACAAGGTGAAGCAAGCAGAGCCACGAAAACAGCATACACAATAACTATAATTACATAAATGGAAAGAACTATACATCAAAAAATCAAAAATGACTGTAACAAAATTATAAAGATCAAGTACAACTTGAATGAAAAGATATGAGAAAACACCCCCAACTCACCTCTTCATGGAGGTGGGAGGTCTACAGGTATTATACAATGAACAGGTTTTTGGACTTTTTTAGTGCATTGACTAGTTATGCTGACTTTTTTTTTACTCTCTAAAACAACACTATTTGCTATATAAGACGACTCTCTGTAAGGGCAGTGAGGGCTACTTGGGATAACGAATGATTTAAGAAAGAGAAGTCATCAACAAAAATTTATTTAAAAAAAAAATCACTCACACAATATACTAGGGAGGTGGGGAGAACACAGAGCTGGGTACTATGGGTAGGTAAAAAGACACCACCCCAGAAAGTTAATTAATAGGGACAGATGATAAAAACACAGGCTCAAGAGCTAAGAAGATGCTTTACTTGGCTGGGGTAAGCTCACTGGATTTAATTTCAAGATGAACCAAAAGTATTACACCATGGATCAACTATCGTCAATTGTATTTCCAACTGTAGTCTTGTCATAGAAAGATTGTTTTAAAGCAATAGGCATCTTTAGCCTAGAGAGAAGAAAGCTGGGTTAGGAGAAGACTCAGAGGGAAGACATATGTTAGCTGTCTTCAACTAAGGCCTGTAATGAAGAAGAGGAATTAGATTTGTTCTTTTTAGCTCTACAAGGTAGAATTGGGCCCAATGAGAAGTAGTCAAGGAGAGGCAGATTTTAGATTGACAGAAGGAAAATCATTGGTCAAGTCATTTAATCTCAATTTCTTCATCGGTAAAATGAGAGTTATATCAGATGACATTTGTTGTTCCCTCTAGCTCCAAATCCATAACTCTGTGATCCTTAGTTTAGACATACGGCCCCAAATCATACAAATTTCCTCACTAGCAGGCTGTGCCTCAGTGTATTCTAATTCTGCATTCCCCAAAACAGGAACCATTCCAAAGGAGGAAGACAGATGGATGACTTACTATGATGTGGGAACCCTTTTATTAAATGTTGGTAGGAAGAAGTTAAAAAATTTCTCAAGCCTCAATTAGTAAAAGAGATGAAATAAATTTACCTGAAAAGTGATGGTGAAAACAAATCTTCGCCAGCAGGTGTTGGAAAGAAATGCTAATTCCATCAACTTTTATGGAATTCATGCTCAGCTCACCAGACTCCAACAACTTGGCAAAAGCATCACTGTTCCAAAAATAAAAAGTGGGGAGGGAAGGACAACCCAGAGACTGCACTGAATGAACATTCTTGACTCCCCAGAGAGTTCACAATCAACCCCGTACCCCAAAAAAAGAACTGTGGCAAGAACTAAAGGCAGCAAGAGATCAAATGTTAAAAGATACAGTACTTTTATTAAAAAAAAATAATAGTACCTTTACTAGCAAGGTAAGGCAACAACAGACTTGGAGGCAGGACGGTATGCCCAAGTGTCCCCTTTAAGACATTACTGGCTCAAAATCTCCTGCTGACAAGTCACAGACTTTCATGCTAATATTAGAGATGGGGACACTTTCTTTTTAGATCAAAATGTCATTTTTAAGTAAGCTCATGAGAAACTTCAAATGAATGTTACCCCAAACCACTGTGTTTCCTTTAACAAAACAATATGGGAGACAAATGAATTAGAGAAAAAAAGGGCTTAGTGACTAGCAAGGTAACAACCAGGGTATGTACAGCCAAAGCTCAGCTGGACGTACATAGCCAAAGCAAGAGCCTGCGTGAGGAGCGCAGAACAGGAAGCTGTGGGGGAGGTCGGAGCTGCTGCCTTTGTTACCTACTTACCTATAGCAAGGCGTGGTGATCAAGTATGAGGTGCAGCTGAAGTGTAATTTGAAATCTAGCTTTTCATGGGTGGAGCCTTCGTCATTCTGCAACAGGCCAAAGGAAATGAGATGAATGGAGGCCAGAGGCTCTGCAGAAGGGAGACCCTGGAGTGCCCTCAGGATCCCCAGGTTCCAGCACCATCCCCACAGCAGGCTAGACCTCCTGAACAAATGAAGGAGGCCCACAGCCCAGGGGCAGGCTCAGTCCCATGATTCCACTGAAGTTATGGGAAGGGAGAATACGGGAGGAGGGGCAGGTTTTATATTTTTAAAATTCATTCCCTGGGCTCTGCATTTTAAAAATTATGTCATGGCTAAAAATCACAACAGCTTTAGAAAGTAAAATCACCATAACACCTTCAGAAATCCATTTTGAACCTTTTCTCTAGCTAAAGACTGCTGGACTCCTTTAAATACAGATATATTTAGATTTTCCTCTCTTTTTTTATGTTAAGAAGATGGACCCCAGTTACCTCAGGCAATGCCAGTTTTAAGGAGGAACCCAGCAGCTCCAAACTGGTTCTCTTGCTGGCAGGTGAGTCCATCACAGCTGATCTGCTCAGCTTAAGGCAGGGTCAAGCATTGAACAATGAAAGTGCAAACAATCTGGTTTTAGGACAATTGCTGTGAAGGTGGCGGTCCCTTTGGAGCGTTCAGTTGGCAAGTGAAATGTGACAGGTGAAATGCTGCTCCAGAGAAGCCCTTTAAAGCAGTGCTTTCTATGTGCAAACTCAAAAGCCCACAGATCAGACTCAATGCAAAAACAGAGTTTAAAGTTGCACTTACTTTGACTATAAAGGACAGCGTCCCTTTTAGCTTCTGTGCCATGATGATGCTCTGAACAGTAAACACAAACTGGGCTTCATTAGAGATTCCTGACATGGAGAGAGATGGGTGAGGGAGAAAGAAATGAGACGCCAAGAAAAGCAGGGTACATGAAAATCACAGAAGATGACATAGGGAGAATGTACTAATGATGTGGTTCTCATCTGCAGAATGAGTTTATCAAGAGACTAAGCTCCTTAAAGGGAAGAGGGACAGAAAGAAGGAAGGAAGCACCTTCATCTTCCACTATGCCCATCCTTGATTTGTTCTCACTATAGACACCATCCCTGCCTTCTTTCTGAGATCAGAAAGCTGCCTTCCATTTAGTACAGGTGCTGGTGAGGAAGAAAAGAGCCAGGTAATTCTGAACAAGGTAAGTTCTGGGGTGTTTTGTTGGTCCTGCTGTCGTTTCCACGAGGCAGCCCCAACTATCCTATTTTCTTGTGAACTAGAAAACTAACATTCGGGGCCTAGATCAAATGTCTCAAGTCTTAGTTGTTAATGATTACCCCATTAGTTAAATCTAAACACAATAACGAGAAGCTACATTTATATAATATTTTGGGGCTTTCAAGAAGCACCAGACAATACATTTCAGAAATACTCCCGAGAAGGAGGGGAGATGGGGGTGGTGGTGGTAATGGAGGCAGTTAAGTGGCTCAGTGAGTAGAGTGCTAGAATCAGGAAGACCCAAGTTCAAAACTGGCTTCAGATACTTACTAGCTGTGTGACCTTGGGCAAGTCTGCCTTAATCCAGTGGAAAAGGAAATGGCAAATCATTCCAGTATCTTTGCCAAGAAAACCCCATGGACGGCATTGGCATGCTATGGTCTGAGGGCTCATGCCCATTATCAAAATTAGCAGGCTGGACTAAATGAGCTGAAAGGTCCCTTCTGGGCCTATGACACTGTGACAGACTGCACCCCAGTAGAGAACAACTGTGTGCGTGCGTGCGTGCGTGTGTGTGTGTGTGTGTGTGTGTGTGTGTAAAAATGGTGGGACTGTAAAAAAAAAAAAAAATCACAAGATAACCTTATGCTCTTCAGGAACATGAATTTTCACATGATGATTCTTCAATACATTTCTCTCTTATGGGATTAACCTAACAGGCCACCCATGAAACATGATGAATTTGCTGATATTAATAAAAATGAAATATCATTTTCATCACGATAATCAATCCTAACTTCATATTCAAACCAATCAGAATAACTTCAGCAAAACTTCTTTCTAGAAGACTGAGACCCTATATGGCAAGCACTGTACAGATTTGGAATTGGTTTAAATTCTGGCTTTGTTACTAGCTGTGTGACATTACGCAATCACTTCCCCTCACTGGGCCTCAATTTCTTAATCTGTGAAATGAAGTGATTTGAATAAATGACTTCTTTAGTCCCTTCCAACTTCAAGTCCTATGGGCCTTCTGAGCCCCGGAAACCCTCATCTGTATTTTTACCTAAAGTTAGATGTAAGTCTTCTTGTTTTTCTTCACTTGAAAACTGGAAGAAAAAAATCTGGTTCCTATATTTTGGAGATAACTTCTAGATCTAAAGAAAATCTATTCAGTCCTGGACTGGCAAGTACAGAGAGAACACTGGCTTTGGAGTCAGCAGGCCTGGATTTGAACCTTGGCTCCTATGTTTACTCCATGACCATGAGTAAATCCCTCACCCTTTCAGAGTCAGTGTTCTTATTAGTAGGATGGGGATAAGAATACTTGTACAACCTACCTCAGAAGCTTGTTGTGAGAGAAAGCACTTTGTAAACCTTAAAGTATTATGAAAATATGAACTAAAATGTAATTAGCATATGTGGTTATCATGTTGTAATGATGAGTTTATTCCAGATTCATGTGAGTGCTGAATGTTTTCATGATACTATAATATCAGCAGTTTGAATTTGCATATTTGCATGGTCAATCCATCAATGAACATACAATAAGCGCTTATTGCACGTGAGGCGTTGTGCTAAAGACTTGGGATACAGAGTCTTGTAATAGGGCTACAGGGGACAGCTGGCCAGAGAGGAATCCTGCTGCAACTGAAAGACTGGCTGAACATCAGTGGGATCTCTGGATTTTACCATGGGAATCACCATCATCTATTGCTACAGTGTCATGAAATGCCTTTCAGTGGGTCATCTTTGGAGGGTACTGGCTGCCAGGGTTTTCAAGTTTCCAAGTCCTTTCACCCATATTTTGCTATTTAGACTGGGATGAAAGATCAAAGTGTTTCCTCAGCTACAGCTCATGTGCGTGCGCCTCCCCCCCCCCCCCCCACTCCCTGGTCAGAGAGATGTGCTAGTCTGGCTTCAGGTTGCTTACCAGGGGGCAGCTGGAAAGGCACAGGGACTCCATCATGCACTGAGGTGCCTTCCGGCCGAGACATTTTTGTGTTCAGTGAATCCAGAACGTTTAGTTCCATGCTTTTCAGGAAGCTATCACTCTTGTTTTCAAAAATCACAGACACAGTCACTTGACTATCCTTCTGAAGATTGCCTTGAATGTCATATGTCTGCAAATAGCCAAGACAGAAAGGAGTTGTATAAGTTGTCTTCAGTACGTGCTAAGTCCAGAATGAAGGTTAAGGTCAGATAAGCAGAAATAAGGGGAAAAAAATCCTAACAGATTGGTCTAAATACAGGCTGTCTGCTGTAGTTCAGTCATGTTCCACTCCTCGTGACCCCATGTGGGGTTTTCTTGGCAGAGATACTGGTATGGTTTGCCATTTCCCTCTCCAGCTCATTTTACAGATGAGGAAACTGAGGCAAACAGGGTTAAGTGACCTGCCCAGGGTCACACAGCTACTAAGTGTCTGAGGCCAGATTTGAACTCAAGAAGATGGGTCTTCCTGACTCCAGGCCCAGCGCTCTATTCACTGTGCCACCTAGCTGCCCAAATACAAGCTGTACTTTCCCCCTCAAAATCTAATCTGGTTTGTATAAATTCTCTGTTTGTGAAATAAAGTAAATAAAAAATATAAGCTAAAAAATTTTAAAAATCATTTTAGAGATAAAGCAAATATCAGGGGATATGCTATACTCCCAATAGAGTACACTGATTGTCATTTCCTGTCTTATTCACTTAAAGAACAGCTTGGAAATATGTACCATTAGTTCAAAAATAGTCCACTCACTGTAAAATGAGATCTATGAAAAGAAAAATACGCACATTTCCACAGAAAAATAACGCCAATTAAACATGATAATTAGGTTTCATTTGCAAAAAAAGATGCAGGCTATATGAAGACCAATAAGGAAATTGTGGCCTAATCACTTTTGGGGGGGGGGGGCGCGGGGTTTACTAACAACATACATCCTTGTGACACTTTTAATGAGAAGACAACTATATCCCCTTGCTGAGGAACTGGTGACTCATCCCAACTAATGCTCATCAACCTCAGCAGGAAGGATGGCACTCTTTAATATCAGACTGTTTCCTCTAAGCCACACTGGTACACTCCAGACCAGGTTACTCACCATTTTAATGAAAGAATTTTCAGCTAGAAGGCAGTAACTGGACATAGGCTGGAGAAAAAAAAAAAAAAACATTTTCAGTATAGAAAGCTTATGGAAGGTAAAGAAATCTGGTCACTGAGTAAGTGAGACCCTTATCATCTGCTAACAAATCTTGCTGATGATCTTGGAGTTCAAGGTAATAAATACAACTTAGCCCCAAGAATGGCACTAGCAAGTGCCAACCATACAAAACATACTAAAAGGGTGGATGCTGCATCACAATTTAAAGGGAATGGGTTAATTTTTACTCTTAGGAAACAAAATAAGCCTGAGCTATATGGCTGCTTTGAAAACTAGGAAGAATCCTAGCTTGGGATCAAGAGGCCCAACAGAAACCCCCCCTCTTGATGCACAACACTTGCAGACACCCCGTCTCCCCTCCCACAGCCACCAACCTAGTTGAGGCCCTCCTCAGCTCCCTCCTGCACCATTTCAATAAGCCTCTTGGTTGGCTTTCCCTGTCTTATGCCTCTGCCCACTCCACAGCAGACAAAGGGGCTTTCTTCAAGTACGTGTCTGACAATCACCCCCAACTAAAATGGTGACATCCAGGACCAATAGAGATTCCTCTTTTTAGCATTTAAAGCCCTTCCTGCCTTTCCAGCATTATGACACCTTACTCGCCTTTCCACACACTACATCCAGTCAAGCTAGCCTTTGAACTGCTTCCTCCCTCCAACCCAACAGGCCACCTCTGCCCTCTGCTCCCATAGGCCCTTCTGCAGGAGGCCTTTCCTGGTCTTCCCCATCCCCCAGCTCAGGGCCTTCTGGTCCATTTATTTTGTATATACCTCTATATAGAGAAGTTGTCTGTCCTGTTAGAAATGACTCCTTGAGGGCAATGTCTACTTCATTTGCATCCTATCACGTACGAAGGGCTTAATAAAAGCTTACTTATTGTTGCTCCACAGAACACTGGGGAACTTGTTAACCAAACCACCACAAGCTACTAAGAAGCACGGGAAGAGAGAGGAAAGAGTTGCGGATTATGTTTGAATCCTGGCTCCTTCATTTATTGTTACTTAACCTCTTGGCATCTCCATGTCCTCAAGTGTCATAGCAGGATAACAATGCCCGCTCTACTCAGCCTTCCAGGGTTTTTGTGAAGGAAAGACTACTGAAGCACAAATTATCACAATAACAATCAAACTGTCTCTGCAAGGCAAAACCAAGTTGGCAGAGACAGCCCAGGTAACCATTCTGGGCAGGTGCTAGCCCTCCGAACTCCCTGTGAGGATAAAATCTGCTGAGGCCAAAGTCCCTTCTTTTCTCTAAGTCAAAACCAGATCATATCTGTGGGAACCTGCTGAGTAAATTCTGGTTGGTTCTAAGTGCCCAATACCACCTCCCCTCCAACTGGGGAGCTCATGCCCATTCCCAACTTCTTTCAGGGTCCAAAAAGCCATCTTAAGCACTCCCTTACCGGGAGGGGCTCATCATCAAGGGTGCCATTTTGTATAGCTTCCACTTGCTCATCTTCACTTGCAGGCTTCTTCTTTTTGGATTTCTTTTTGTCCTTGGACTTCTCTTCCTTTTCCTTCTTATGCTTTTTCTTCTTATGTTTGGAGGATTTCTAGAAACAAAAAAAGAGTCAACAATAAATTCTTAAAATGGTTCCTTACAGTTGAGGCTTCAATATTTATGGAAGAGTGACTAATGTCTCTATAAATTATACTTCTGACACAACTTTAAAGCATCAAATTCCAAAGTAAATTTTGCAAAGAGAACCCCTTGACTTCATCTTTCACCCTACAACATTAGAGCCCTACCTCCTCATCCTGAGATATTGTCATGCCCTTCCTGGGCTCAAAATCCCTCAGTGGTTCCAAACTCCCTCCAGAATAATCAATCCTTTTATCTGATAAGGTTTTCACCAGCCTAATCTCATTCTATGCCCCTAGACTTGCTCTGTGTCTCAGCCAGATTAGAACTCCACGACTGAACGATGACGTAGAAAACACTGCACTTTCCCACTTCTGGGCCAACACCTACCAGCTCCCAGAATCTCCAAGTAAAGAAGAGGCCTTACTCAAATGGGATCAAGCTCAACCCTAACCTGAACAAAAATCTACTCTACAATATATCTGACATGGCCTTCCCTTAAAGACCTCCAGTGAGAAAAAACTCACAATATCTCCTGAAGCAGCCCATTCCACTTTTTAATACGTCAAATTGTTAGGAAAATTCTCCTTTCGTCAAGATTAAATTTCCCTCATTTCAACTTTTATTTCGAGTTTTCCTCTCTGGGGTCAAACAGAACAGGTCTAATGCTTCTTTCATCTAAGACAGCTATCATATACTTGAAGGCAGCAATTACGTTCCCCCTAACTGTATAACTGTAGATAATACATCCCAGTTCCTTCAGCTGATGCTCTTATGGTGTGATCTTACGACCCTGTCCCATCCTAGGTGCCCTTCTCTGGACATTCTCTAGCTTGCTTATCAATGACCCTCCTAAAGGTGGCCCCCAGCATGGAAGACATTACACTAACTCTGACTAAGACAGGTAGCAGGACTATCTCCTCTTACTATCGGACATGACACAGCCTAAGATTGCATTAGCTTTGGGGACTGCCATATTGTAATTGCTGACTACTCCCATTCTGGGAAGTATGCGCAGCCAAGGCAGCGTGGCTTTTAGGTTGTTTGAATTTCTAAGATTACTATTATCAACAGTAGTTTTTTTGTTTTGTTTTGTTTTTGCAAGAGCTATAGAAGCCTATTATTCAACCATTATTTATTTATTTATTTTGAGGTCATCATCCTTAATTTTTTAAATTAAGTTAAAAAAAAATAACAAAAAATTATTTCTTTTTTCTCCCACTTCCCTCCACTGGGGGAATGTAACAAATATGTATATAATCAAACAAAATAAATTTCTGATTAATTATATACAAAAAATCCATGTCTCACACCCTGAGACCATCACTTCTTTCAGGAGGTGGGCAGCATGCTTCTTCAAGGGGCTTCTGGAATTGTGGTTGGTTATTGTGTTTATCAGAATTCCTAAGTCAACGTTCCAACCAACATTTATTAAGAAACAACTGCCTCTATTTGCACTGTTGATATTTGCTTACCTTTTCTTCATCATCCTCTTCATCTTCTCTCTCTTCTTTTTTAGGTTCCTCATAGTCTTCAGGCACAGCTATAACTGTATTTACATTAGATTCATTCTGTACAAGAGGATAAACAGTTTGTTTTAACTGAAGTGAACTGGATACAAACAAGCCCATGTTAGTGTATGTGTGTGGCTAATGGATCTATAGGGCTAATGTAGTCTGAAGCCCTAATTCCTGCTGCAAACCAAGCTAACCTTTACCCATTAAGGGGCTGGAGCTTTACTCTCTAGTCTAATATACTACAAATAATTTCTAAGCTAGCAGCAGCCCCACTTTTAACAGTTAATGTGAAACAGTCAGGTTTTCAAACCTCTCCCAACTGTGATTCTCTTTGGCTGGAGTGGTGGAAATAGTCGATTCAATTCAATAAACATTTATTAAGCATCTATGTGCCCATCATCTTGTGAAATACCAAGAAGAAATTCAAAAGAAGATGATCAAGTTCTTTCCTCTCAAAGACCTGTTGCCAACATCAATTCTGGAGGAAAAGCATCTCGATGGCAAAAAAGCTTTAATCTTCTTAAAATTTTTTTAATTTTTAATTTTTAATTCTGGAGGCAATAGGGGTTAAGTGACTTGCCCAGGGTCACACAGTTAGCTGGTAAGTATCTGAGGCCGGATTTGAACTCAGGTTCTCCTGACTCCAGGGCTGGTATTCTATCCACTGCATCATCTAGCTGTCCCAGGCTTTAATCTTTAGAAGAAGACTTGAAGTATGAAACCAAGGGCTCATGGGTTTTCTCAAAAAGGGATCATAAATGGAAGAAAAAGTCCCTCAAATACCCTAAAGAACTTTATTTGGAGGTGACCAATGGAACAAAGATAACCAGGCAAAAGTGTCTAGCTTGAAAGGCTATATAATATATAAGTGGCAGCACTGATGCTCATCTACAGATACATGATTTGTACCATCCTCAATGCCAATGTCACCACCATGCACCAGACTGGTTTCCTCTTGAAGCCACACAACTCTGGTGGGACATTTGCCCCAGGGGAATACAGTGAACTTCCTGTCAACTCAGTGGAGTTGCTCACACTGCCAGTCATTTCCAGAGAGGACTATATTTTCACTCATTCTTAAGCCTGAGAAAGTATGTTCTTATATCTCTAAAGAGCCATTGTATGGACTGTGTGCACTTACAGGTGATTGTGCTGTGGAGGCAGCTGGTGGAGCAGCAGAAAGCCAGAAGTCCAAGTCTTCCCCCTTAAATAAAGGAGAGATGAGGTTTCAGCACAAAAAACAAGGTCATGGGCTTTTTTTTTTTAAACATATGGAATAAGAAGTTACTCAGTTTTTCTCTCTCACATCCTGTTAAGACATAATTACCATCATGAAGACAAAGGCAGACGAGAACTGTGTGACTATGTTCTTATCCAGTTCCTAATTTATATCCTTTTCATCTGGAATCCTTGGCAGAATAGAGCAATCTTCCCCTTCGCTGCCCATTATCTCTAAAGATTTTCCTATATTCCTTTCCTTCTCTCTTCCTAGGTGTTGCAGACTCAAGAAGTGGTTCCTGCCCCCTTGCTCTGGCTGGCAAAGGAAAGGAGGAAGGAGGGCAAAGAAGAGGAAAAACTCAGCCAATCCCCCCTTTAATGCCAGGGTTTTGTTCTATAGTAACTTAGGTTGTAATTCTGGAGGCATTTTTTCACAAAAACACTTAGCTGTAACTTCGTGACAGCTTCTAATTTAATTAATAATGAGATTGTCAATATGGATTTGGCTCAGTTTGTCCAGGAATGTGTTAACTCACTGACATATAAACAAAAAGTACATCTTAAAATAGGATTTAGCTAGTCATTAGAACAAAACATAGTCTTAAAGGCTTCAAACATGGTGTTTCTCAAGATTATAGTCATACAAGTTTCTAGGACAGATGTGACCACAGAGATGATAGTTCAGTGATTCACGGAGTATCAACATCTAGTGAAACATGAAACATGGTGGATGCCCTAATGAGTCTATGATCTGAGTGGTATGGATATACCCTCTTCACTGGTAGACTGCTACTCCTCTGCTGGGCAATTGCCAATTTTTTTCTGTACATACTCCAGAGTGAAGAGTCACTCACTGTGCTGGAAGCCCTCCTCTGGTTCCTGTGATGTTTTGGTGATGATCAGGTCAGCACTTAGGCTGTCCAATTATTATCCCTCAACTTCAACTACATGACTAGCCCAATCTTTTTAGTCATGAATATCTTTTCTGGCATGCCAGCATATACCACGCTGTGGTCCGGTGGAAAGAGCAATAAATTTGGAGTAAAAGACCCTGGGTTCAAATTTCAATGCTGCTTACTTCCTAGGTAGCCCTGAACAAGTCACTTTTCTTCTCTGGGCCTCAGTTTCCTTAACTGTAAAAAGAGGTGGTTGGACTTAAAGGCCTCTAAGCTCTTATCCATCTCAAACTCCCATGACCTTCCATCTCTCTCTACTATCCTGCCATTGCAGAAAGAGATGAGGACGACATAAAACGTTTGTATTTTTAAAAATTTATTTCCTGAGCTTCCATCATCCCCCTAAATTTAGAACCCAATGGCCACCTTTCTGATGATGAGCTTCCTTGGACAGGAATCACAATTTATTTCTGCATCTTTACCTGAAGTCTTTCCAGCCTTTTGGAATGTGGCAAGGGGCAATTCCCTACCAGCTCCACTCGGTTATTTAAACCAGAAAGACCTACAAAGATTTAACTAAGGCAAATTCCACAAATTTACCTCTGAGTCAAAAACAATAAGAAAAGTTTCAGCCAAGGCTTGATTCTTCACATATGAGTTAGGGGGCAGAGGCGGTCTGACAAGGTTTATAAACAAAATATTCAAGATTTATAACTGCAGCACCCAGTTCTATAACACTTTGATGTTTACAAAATACTTTCCTCACCATAGCCCTCTGAGGCGGGTAATGCATGTTATGGTTCTCCATGTTATGGATGATGGAGACAAGGCCCAGAGAGCATAAGCCTCCTGCCCTCACTCCCCACCCACCATGCCACCATGTCTCAGCCTGTGGAAAGTCCAGGCCTGTCAGGTGCTGGGAAGAAAGAGAAAACAAGAAGTCACAGCTCCCGCTCTCAAAGAGCTGGTTAGTGCCCCAGGTGGCAAGAAACTAGCAAGAATTACCTTTTTCTCTTTTTCTTTCTCTTTTTTCTTTTCTTTTTCTCTCTCTCTTTCTTTGTGTTTCTTCTCTTTCTTTTTGGGTTTTTTGCTCTTCTTTTCTATCACAGGAATTTCTTCTTTTTCAGGGGATTTTGGGGTCTCTGCATTTCTATGTCTTTGGATTGGTAGTTTTTCACTATCTGCTAAGGGCCTTAAAAGAAAAAAGAAGGGCAATATTTGGTGACAGAGACCATATCAATCCCAGAACATTCACTAATTTCCCCAAAGTGTGTGCTCTAAAGAAATAAATATTTGCCTAGAAACCCCACTGATGCACGAAAGCTTGTGATGTGTGCATACTTTAAGGGTTCCAAAGGGAATCTTTTGTGCACAGCCAGAGATCACTTTCTCTTGCATGCATTTTAAAAACTATAGACTGACTGACTATAGACATACTAACCTTATCTGCTCACTTGAGGATAACAAAAGTACGTGCAGATTAAATAACACTTTCAAGAAAAACAGTGTGGGAACACAAACACACCCTGTCTTAGATCCTCCCAAGCCACATTATCCTTAAAGAGTTGAGGGTCAAGAAGAGGAAAAACTCAAAATTCAAGATAACACAAACTGCCATACAAAGCAAGCTATGTGACAACTCCTCAGGTCTTACCAGGTGGATAAGACAGATACGTCCACAGATCAGAGGAGGGATTAGTACTTTCTTTTCCTCAAGCCTGGAAACTGGGGACTCTAGTGATTTGGAAGCAAGATTCCCTCCTCACCAAGCAACTGTTTGTCTGTAGAAGTAAGGGGTGGGGGGTGGTAATCACCAGCTGGTATTCTAATCTAACTCCATATACCATGCAGATGCAGATACTCAGAATTACACTCTTTTTTTTTCCCCTGTAAGTTTAGGGCTTTGCATTTAAAAATAAACACTGAGACAGCCTGCATCTTAGGATAAAGACAAAACTGGGGGAAGCCCATTTAGTACTTTCCAGGTTTGCTGACCAGTTCAAATTGTTAACCCTTCTGGGATAGCATTAATATAGTTTAAATGCTTGCTTTAGTATGTTGTCAGCTAGTAAAGATGGCAGAGGGGAGCCTATTCTAATTTTACTTTAAAACAAAACATTGTAAACTCCCAAGGATCACTTGCTGGTTTAGCTAATAAGCAGTAACAGACTGTAATACACTCAGCTTCCCAGAAGCCTGACATCATGACTCATGAGAAAAGTCACTAAGAAAAAGTGGCCATTCAGTTTAGGTTTTGATGTGATGACACCATGTGTGATCCTAGGAAGCTATACAACACTGTTTTGGGGACAACAAACCGATTTTTTCAAAGAACGCTGAAATACTGGGATATCTTACCTGAGAGGCTTCCCTGAAACCAGACTGCATGTGGGTGTGAGAGATAGACATGGCAATGTGAGCACAGAGAGAAAGAGAAAGAGAGAGGACAGAGGTTATGAGAACAAGTGACGGACAGACGGGGGCCAATGGGTCTGAAGAGGTGAGAAGAGAATGGACAGACACAGTATGAAGAACCAAGCATCTTCAACTGGGAACATCATTTAATTTAGAAACAATTCCAATATGAAATTTCCCATAAATGCATCTTTTGCTTTGGTTTAGAAGCCTTTTGTATAGCACCTGAAGTCTTGTTGCTGTTTAAGAATCTTACTGGCTGCTCCTGTTAATATCTAACCCAAAGCTATGACTTTCTGGTAATTTCCACAGCAGGCAACTAGAAAGTAGGAAAGGATTATGACTATGAACAAGCCATTTAGGGTTAAAGAGTGCTTAAAAAAGAGTTCCCTTCTACACTGCTTGGCAGAAAACCAGAAATGCAGAATTGTCTTTAAATGGAAAAGCTGGGTAAAGCTTGGACCTACTCATTCCCATGTGTAAACCAAGATTTTCCATAAATTTATCCACTCTAAACAAATAGAAAAGTGGTGGCCTGAAGCAACCTGCAATCTTGTTTCAACTGCAGTTGCAAAAATTGGCCAATAGGTCCATGACTTATTTCCTACCCACTAGAATGCCAAACATGTATTTTTCAATGAATGGTTGATAAGAGCTTTGTTATTTCAAAGAAATATCTCATCAGTAAAACTGCTCTGGCTTTTACCAAAGCTATTGTTGCGAGGGAAACATTTTTTTAAGCCTAGCAAAGCAATACCAGTTATTAATAAAAGATGGAAAAACTTCTATTCATTTCCCCTGGTGCAGTAATCAAGCTACTATCAGAAATGACACAGTGAAAATGACAGTGCTATTTATCACAGATTCCCCTGCAGCTAGAGTCAGAGTGGGTGAGAATTTTTTAGGAAGAACACAGAACCAAAACAAATTTAAAAGGAATAGTTTTCCAAACTATTATGGGAAGTGAGCTTCATATTTCTTTCTTGGTTTATAGCCCATGCCAAAATTGACAATGACTTGTATCTATTCTTGGAACAAAAAGGGGCAGGAGAAGAACAATGCCAATAATCCAGAAAGTGCTCCGTGGCCATAGTAGCTGACAGCTATTCAGTGCTTTAAGGTTTGCATAAGGGGCAGGATGCTGGAGGGAATGCAGTGCTGGCCTAAAAGTCGGGATGGTGTGGAATCCAGTCTAGCATCTGACACACTGTATATGGGTGAGTTACTTAGCCTCTCAGTCCTCCTAAGGAATCCTCTAAGACAAGTTACAGAGGAGGTGCTGATCTGGATCGGTGGAGGGAGTTTCCATATTTGGAGTTCTCTACAACCACATTCACTAGCTTTAAGACCATGGGCAGATCACGTAATCTTTCCAAGCCTCAGTTTCCTCACTTGTAAAATGTGAATAATAATAATGCCACCTATTTATCAAGGTTACTGTGAAGATCAAATGGGAACACATCAAAGTGCTTTGCAAAGTTTAAAGTGTTATACAAATGCAAGCTACTATTATTACAGCGTAAAGAGCCTGAACTCAGGAGCCAGAAGACCTCACTCCTTGAGTTGACCTTGTCACTAAGAGGCAGGTCTCATCTTCCTCCACTATAAATTAAGGTACTTGGACTAGGCTGGCTGAGGAGGTACCTTCGAGCTTCTACAGCTATGATCCTATGATAAAATCAAAAGTCTGAAATGGCCCTATAAATGGAAGGAAGATGTCCTAACCTTTGTGGAGACAAAGACGAGAGGGGGAGCGGGCACTTTGAATGGATGTCAGCTGCTTAAAAACTCTGAGGCCTCCTAAGATTCTGACCTTCATTTCAAGAAAGGTCATGCTGGCTGGATGGAAGGTGAGGTATCAAAATGTGCTGTTAGAAACCACGATGGCTATCACTACAAGCAGCACGGACAGAACACTCAAGACAATTCCCTGACTCTGTGATTCTGTCCATGGCTGGCCTAAGCACTTGCTCCACTGGGACTTAACTGTTCAAGATTTTCAGATATGTGAAGTAGCTGTTTTGCTCAAGAGTTCAAGGGGATGAAATTGGGGTGGGGTGGGGGATAACACCATTCCAGTGCAGAAAGGAATGAGCTTTATCTAGCTCTCTCTGTAGGAGCAGAACTAATGAGGAAAGGACGTTGTCAGTCAGGGCTCTCTCTCACGCCAAACTCTCTCTGAGATAGTAGAATGGAGGAGCATAGCTTAGGAGATGGATCTAGGACAGCCAGCAGAGCCTCAGGGGAACCTCACAGTTTCATTCTGCTGGGTCTGCCCTAAGGTAGCCTGGTTGATAAACCTATATTGTATAGAGGAAAATCCCCAACCAGAGGGCTGTTCTGGGGTGTGCGTGCATGTGTGTGTGCGTGCGTGCGTGTGTGTGTGCATGTGTGCGTGTGTGTGTGTGTGTGTATGTTTTAAAAGTGAAGAAGGAGCAAAAAAAATAAAGCAACGGGAGCAAAAAAAATAAAGCAACCAATTAACGATCTCAGATAATGCGGAAAACATGAAAATTTTCTAACTCACTGGGTGGACACCTGGGTTCATTCTGGGGACATTTTTAGAAAGAATTAGGACATGTTGCAGCACGTGCAAAGAAGGACAACTAGGAAAACGAGCAGACTCAAAACCACGCCCTGTGAAACCTAACTGAAGGAACCAAAGCTGTTTTAACCTGGAGAACACATGTGCTGTTCAGTCATTGCAGTTGAATTTGACTCTTCGTGACCCTTTTTTGGGGGTTTTCCTGGCCAAGATACTGGTATGATTTACCATTTCCTTCTCTAAAAGGTGAGACTTAGTGGGCTCATGATCTTGATTTTTAAATAAAGAGCTGGCACATGGAAGAATGAGGAGGCTTATTTTGCTTTGCTCTAGATGGCAAAATTAAGAGCAATGGGTGAAAATTATAGGGAGATTTCCTAACCCTGAGAATGTCAGAAAATGGAATAGGGTATACCTTATTAGGTAGTAAACTCCCTATTCTTAGAGGTATTTGAGCATAGGCTGAGTATTATGGATGTTGCAGAGGGGAATCATGCATGAAGAAAGAGATTGAACCAGATGGACCCTCATGACCCTTTTAATTATAGGGAGTCTATGATTCAAAAACGCTTTAACCTTTCTGGCCACAAAAGCTCCTAAATAATGGAATTGTTTACTACATTTTCAGAAGCATTTCAACCAATAGGCAAAAGGCTAAAGAATTCAATTTACTTACTTATCCAAATCTATGTCCAGGGCCTTATAGGGATCATTGGGATCTTTGTCATCTTCATCGCTTGGAAGTGCATTCTGGGGGTAGGGGGAGGGAGGGTTAGGGAGAGAGAAATAAAAGAGAGCCAATCTGTTTATATTGAAACCATCCATTCTAACTGGGTATAGCTTCATAACCCGAGGAGCCCCAATGAAAAGATAGCCTCAGACTCTAGTTTTATATGAAAAGGCTGAAAGCTGTCTACAGAGTTAATGCTCACATTTCCAAAGGCACACTAAGAAGGAAATATTCCACTATGGTGCTCAAGAAACCAACACATACTAGGGCAGCAGAATTTATTGCTGGGGCCCATAGATGGACACTCTGTCTATATGATTTAGGAGAGGATTCTACCAAAAACAAGTTAAATTGTCATTTAAAACAATGCCCCACATATGTTATAGACCTTCTATGTAAAAATGACTACTGAGTAAAATGTATGTTAAACCAATAGTGATGCAGCAGAAGGTAACGGATGAGGAAGCTATGTTGCTTAGCCAAAAGGTGTGATGTGCGTTTGTTACCAATCACAACTGACTCATTGCTTTCTTGTTAGGTTTCTTGCCTCTGGTTTGGTGTTTTCTCCCCATAAAGTGTGACCCTTAAGGATGTCGAAATAGGAAAGGAAGTAGAATGGCAGGACAATGTCATTCAGCAGGGTCCTGTTCTAGAAGAGAAGTCAGGACCTCAGACTACGGTGGCTCGGGAGGCTATGGAAACACAGACCCGGGGAAAAGCCAGCCGTACCTTGAATGGGTTAACTCTATGCCTTATGCCTTACCCAGCAAAGACTACAGTATGTAGGAATGAAAAGAGAGGGGAGTGTGGTGAGGGGAGAGGCGTGTGGGATGCTCACCTCAGGCATCTCCTCGGTGATGATATCCACTTGCTGGGCAGGGGCTATGTCTTCATCACTTTCGGTGTGAAGCGAGTTGTGCCGGCGATGCTTGCCTTTCTTTTCCTTTTTCTGCTTTTTCTTTTTCTTGTCTTTCTCAAGTTTTTGTTTATGTCTCCGTTCTTCTTCAAGCTTCACATACTGGTCTGACATCGGAATACCTACAGAGGGTGCAATTACAGCATTGGGGCCCAAAGCCTGTTAAGACTCTAAACTCAAGGACAGAGAGCCACAAAGTTTCAAAGGCATCAGTGGCAAAGGAAAGAAACAGAGATGGTACAGAAGGGCTCATCCCCAGCTCCCAATTTCTCTCATGATGGTGGGGGAGAAGTAAACCAAGAGCATGGCATTGCCGCCCTTCCTTTTGGTCTGTCTTTGCTCACTGACCCTAGTGCCTGGAATGGCCCCTCTCTGACCCCCTCCTCCCTCTTAAGTCCTTTCCCTCCAAGTCCTTGCTGGAATCATATTCTGACACCACCATTACAGGTGAAAGTGTCTTCCCCCTCCTCAATATCTCCCGGAACTTGAAGCAGACCTCCTCTCCCTGGTATCATAGTTATTGTATATTTATTCTTCACCCCACTGCTCCAGCTAGCTTGCAGACACCTTCGAGAAGGGACTGTGCCCTTCTCGTCTTTGTATCACTACTGCTTAACCCAGGTGCTGACGACAGGTTTGCTGAACTTCCCTCCCTGCCGCCAGTCAAGATGTAGAAGATCTGCTCTCAGTCACAACTTGGTAATGCAGGAAAGGCATTCGTTTTCAAAGCTGAAGGACGCAGAGGAAAGCATGTCTAGTGATAAGGCCCTGTTATTTTTGTTATGTTTGCTAGCTGCTCTCATCCTCAGCCTCTTTGGGCGTAGCTGGCCAAATAACATTCATAAATACTAGATCTAGAAGGAACCCAAGGTACTATCTATCAATGGGGGAGGGGAGCAGAGGGTGGGCTGGATTTGGTCCTCGGGTCAGATTTTAACAACTCCTGATCTGGAATGTTATCAATTCAACAAAACAGTCATTGGGTATCTAACACATTCTTTACAATTTCAGGAAAAACTGAGCTATAGGCTCCCCACTACAAAACTCTACACTTGAAAATAAATCACAAGAATTATAATGACCAAGCTGGCTCCAAAGAATAGCTGAGAAAATTTATCTTCCTTTCTTCTTTGTAGAGGTAGGGGTATTATGTAGTTCGGTCTCCTTGTGACCCTATTTGGGGTTTTCTTGGCAAAGACGCTGGAGTTATTATATGGAGTTATGGCTGGAGTCCAGCTATTTCCTTCTCTAGCTCACTTCAGAGATGAGAAAATTGAGGCAAACAGGGCTAAATGACTTGTCTAGGGTCACAAAGCTAGTAAGTGACTGAGACCAAATTTGAATTCAGATCTTCCTGATTCCAGTCTCTATCCACTGCACCACCTAGATGCAGGGATTTATAGGAGTGAAATATTGCATATACAATCAGATTTAGTTAATGTGCTGGTTTTGTTGAACTGCCTTTTCCTCTTCTTTTAAAAATCTTTTTGTTACTGGCTATGGTTCACTGAAAAGAGGCAAGGGGAGAGATATATCTGGAAATGAAATGCAAATAGAAAAGAAGTCAATTTAAAAAGGGCAAAACTTTTTTAGTAAGAGGAAAGAAAGGAAATCTTATGGATCTATCACTTACATCCTGCCCTGGCTACCAGAATAACACCATTCTGACCTTAAGATGTAGTTTTTCCAGACAAAATTCTTCTATGACATAAAGCCAGTAAATATACGAGCCTATAATTCAAATCCAATCAAGATTCAAAAGAATTAGATCAATATTCATCAATGCCAAGCTCTTATTTTAGTCTTTATTCATTTTTCTAACAGTGATCATCAAAAGATGCTGAATGTTATCACCCACACATAAATTACAGGAAAAAAAGGATTTCATCTATATGTGTGTGTATATATATATATATATGTGTATATATATATATATATGACCTCATGGTTTGTTAAAAATTTACATGGCTCAAAAATCATACTGAGTAAAGGTTTTAAAAAAATTTTTCTAAAAATCAATACTGTTATAATATTTATTACTCACTATAATTTGTGAAATGATTTTTAGCACTTGAACAAATTCTGGTAATGAGAATCAATTAGTGGATTATTAATTCAATCATTCATTAAGGGTCCGCTACATACAAAAAGGACTATACCAGATTTAAGGAGATACAAAGATTATTCACTGTTCCTTTTTCTGGGCAGTGGAGAAGTACATTTTGGCCTTAACCTCTTTTTACACAAATTGGCACAGAAGGCCCCTGGTATTCAGTCTCAATTCCTAATGATGAAATTTTTCTATATTTCTCTGTATATTGTTGACAATATACTGAAGAAAGGAGTCAGATGGGAAATTCCTTTCTGGGTTGAACTTGTTTCTTTACTGAACTTAGCATTTCTAGAGAAATGTAATTTTCCTCTTACGTAGAAATAAAAACAAAAGCTACAAAATCGGTCTTCTACAATTGTACTGGTGGGGGGGGGAGGTTTAACCTCTATTTGAGGCATACTTCATTGCATTCTGAAATTGACAGTGGCCCAGGAATGCAAATGGTGACAGTTCAGGGGGAAATTCTGTTGACTGGAAGCTTTTTAGAGTGGTCTTATGCCACTTCATTGGTGTAGGGAATTCCTAGTAAGTCTACTCCCTACTAACACATATCTGTAGCAGCTCTGTAACTGACAGTCTTAAGTTTGGGGGGCAAGGGTGGGAGGATGTGAATGAGAGGTTAAATCACTTGGCCAGGATCAAGTAGCCAGCATGCCAGGAGTAGGATTTGACCAGATTTTTCTAACTCTGAGGCAAACAGCTCACTATCTATGATGTCTCTCCAGACATTATATTGCTATATAATTCCCTTCCTCTTTCACCTTGCAGGAAATAAGTTGATTAGTCTGGGCCATTCTTGATGTCATTGCCATATCAGCAACTCTTCTAAAGCAAAGTTTCATTTATGACCCTGACAATAGGACAGGAACCTTCACATGAATCTGAAGGCCTACTGTTCTGGTTTTGACATCAAGGAAGAAATAGATATTCCAGTTTCTGAAAATAATGAAGATAAATCTTTAGCACACACTTGCCTGGAACCTTCAGGGGAACTGAGAGATCAATCTGGACCACAGGTATGTGCTCGACACCAGGTGTGTCCTGATACCGCTAGAAAAGTTAAAATTTCAAAAGCATTATTACTGAAAAAAACTTGATTAAGCAGCAAGTAATAATATGACTTAATTGACTATAAGAATTTTAGGACAAATCTTGATGGTCATTAGGACATCAAATAAACATAGCTGATTATAATCTGCATACCCAAGTCTACTATTCCCTCTACATCTAGAGCCACAGAAACTTTACCTACAGCTGATCACACATAGATGATCAGAGGGAGTATATTCTTTAGTGATTAAGCTGAAACCTAAAAGAATTGACCAAAAGTCATCACCAAGAATGAGTTTGTGGCTTAATTTGACCCAGAAAGGAAATCTGAATTAATGATGTCAGAATGTATTGATAGCTTTGTTTAGAGAAAAGGTGACAGTCACAAAACCCAATGTAAATGTACATCATGAAGCTTTTTTACATATTGGGCAGAGAAAGCATGCTTATCTTCACAAAGCTCAAAGCTGGAAAAGATAACTAAGTCACAAATGGAGATCCATATCGGACAAGAAGAAATGTAATGAGGACGTCGTATCCTTCACTTGGAGGGCATATCTCCTCAGGTCTGACTATTTTCAAGCTCTCTGAAAGGATCTCCAGAGCATGGAGAAAGCTGGATTTGTAGTCAGGATGAAAAAGACCTCAAATA
This sequence comes from Vombatus ursinus, assembly GCF_900497805.2. NCBI lineage: Eukaryota > Metazoa > Chordata > Mammalia > Diprotodontia > Vombatidae > Vombatus > Vombatus ursinus. The sequence continues at coordinate 4,385,344 of NW_020949696.1, forward strand.
CAATCTCTGACACTCTCTTGATGTCCAAGAAAATTCAACCTTTCTATGCTTCCATCCCTTTGTCCATAAAACATGTAAGAATGAAAACCACTTGCCAAGAGTATCTGTCACATAAGGTGGTTCCCAGACCCCAGAGTGAGAGCTACAAGAAGCCTTGAGGATTATCTCACACAATCCCTGATCTTACTGAGGAGGAGCACTGGACTGATTTTATTAAGGCTGAAAAGTTATGTAACCTGCCCATGGTCACACTGGCAGTAAAGTGGCAGGGCCGGAAATCAATCCCAATTATTGTGTCTCAAAATTCATCACACCACTGCACCGTGCTGTCCCTCCCGCACTGAGGCTCAAATTAAATAATGTACATAGGATTGTATCTAAGATTTGCAAACCTTGATGAGTTACGTGAATTTTATTGAAGATGACTGTTATTATTAGAAAAATTGTAGATATTATTACTATCTCAAGGAGACAACCAATAAGATATCAATAACCACAACTCATATTTTAACTTTCTCATTTCTATAAAATCTTTATAGGAATAATTCACACAAATAACAAGAGCATCCCTGATGACAACGTAAGAAGGGAACAGGCAAGCTTTTACAAAAGATACTCTACAACTGACCACATTTCAACATTTATACAAATATCTAAAAGATGCAGAGAATACAACCCCACTATGCACATAATATGTAGACTATAAGCGAGTACTGGATTGAGTAGAGCAAAATGAATCCTGAAAGGTTCTCCTCCAATGAAACAACTGCCCTGCATGGACTGGGATTGCAAAAGATTCCTTGAAAGACACAACAGAGATGATTGTGTTGAATAACAATATCATTAAGATCATTTGTCCTCATCGTGTGTGAGAGTTGGATGGTCAGCCTGATGGCCTATGGAACGGGTTCATCAGAACATGTCTTGAGCAGACAATGCAGGTGGACAAGGATTGGGGTCAGATCTGAATAAGGAGAGCAGACTGAACGGCATTTGTGTAATTGCAGAGTGCTTTTAATGAGCCTCAGGTTCTCCCTAAGGCAAAACCCCATATTTTAAATACCAATAATCTTCTGATGATGGCTCTGAATAATTAAGCATCACAATCTCCAAAGGAGCGAAATTTCAGGTCAATGAACAGAGATGAACGCCGCACATCAACATGCTGTCTGCTGTTTCCAAGGACAACGTGTATGCCATTTTTGACATAAAATATGTGAGTAATCATATATTATGACCAGGTAGGATTTACACCAGGAATGCAGGGCTGGTTCAATATTAGGAAATCTATCAGCAGAATTGACCATATCAATAACTAAATCAATAGAAATCATATGATTATCTCAATAGATGCAGAAAAAGCTGTTGACAAAGTGCAACATTCATTCCTATTAAAAACACTAGCGAGCATAGGGATAAATGGAGCCAACTAGCATGACAGCAGTTATCTTGTGGGCCACCACAGCGACTCTCAATTTCATCTACTACTACTGATAATGCAGACACAGGAATAATTCTGAAAGGTACTTTGAGCAAAGGAATGAAGATTCAGTATCAGACTTTCTCGACCTTTTTTCTGTCACAGACTCCTTTAGCAGTCCTTTGGTGAAATCTACAGACCTCTCCTCAGAATGTTTTTAAATGCATAAAATAAAACACATAGGACTCTAAGGGAAACCAATTCTATTCAAATACAGTTAGCAGCTAAAAATAAAAAACGAAGACCTCAGGTTAAGAATCCCAGACATGCTTCATGCTCCTGAAAGAACTACCTTCAGCTAAAGCAACTTAAAAACAGCAACTACTTCTGTGGGAATGATATCATCAATGGGAAAGTTAGAAGCTGATGTGAAAGGGAATTTGCCCTCTGGGGCTAAAGTAGAAGCTCCAATCATTGCAGACCTTGAACCAATTACTCAGGCTCGAAGACCATATGGATTGTCTTATTCTCTTCCATATTCCCTTCTTACAAGGAAAATTATTTGAGATTATATGGAATAACATTGGTTGGGTATAACTTTACACAAAATTATAAAACAAAAGTTGCAACACTGTTAAAATGCTTCTATTCAGCAAAATTTCCTTTGGTTTTTTGCCTTAAAACAACAAAACTGCCACCTTATTTCTGTTAAATTAAACAAGAAAAGGCTATTAATTTATTTAGAACATTTGAAAGCCAAATGCAACATGGATGGAAATGCAATGCTTATGAAGAGAAAATGTATAGGATAATATTCATACCACTACTGAGAGTTACTTTCAGCTACTGCCTCACATGCAGAAAACATAGTTAACAAAGCAGTCTCTTACTTACCTTTTGAGGTGAAGGAGAACTTTTGATATAAAATGGATTGTTGGCCTGTTCCTGTTTCCGTGCTTCCCGACGCTGAGACAGAACATTAAATATGAGGCATAAGGGAACAAACAAATGAAAGCTCAGTTTAGTGGCAGGGTACAGTAAAGTATACCTGAAACACTTCTTGCCTGATTAATTTGGATATGAACTATTATGATCCCAATTCAATTTTCAGTATGATGTAAGAACAGCATAATCAGAACTACTTAAATTTACAATTCTGGTCTTTGCTTTTTTCACAAAAGGCAGAAGAAAAATCTGAAGAGTTCAATTCAGTCTAACAAACATTTACGAAATGCTTACATGAAGACACAGCTTTTGTGTCTGCTAACCTTTTCTCTCATGGAGAGGTGGTATAATATGCTGAGAATCAAAGATCTAGAAGTCCTAAGGCTGAGTCTCAATTATGACTGTGGTTAAGTCACTTCACCTGGATGACCTGTTTCCTTATCTGTAGACTGTGGAATAATAATCCTTGCACAATATCCTCCACATGCTATTAAATGAAAAGCATTATAAAACGGACCAATTATTTCAGAAGAAGAGGTAGAGCTCCTCACTTATTTTAGAAAGGAAGGAAGCTGAGGCAAAACACACAGAAACAGGGAAATGTGGAAACCCTGTAAGGTTCTCGACATCAGTGCAGAATGGTCATCTGGAAGAGATCAATTTAATCCTGGCTTCATCTATAATCCTTCATTAGAGTCCTACTGTGTTGCTTCATTATGGTGCGAAGGTGACCATGGATTCTTGAGGGATTAGCAAAAAAAGTGGCAGGCTTGTCTAACTGGAAAGGCTTTTACTACAGTAAAAGGCCTGTCTATTCATCTTCTGAGCACAGGGCTTAGTTCAGAGTAGCTCATCTCCAGAACGCTAGACACAGTTGACTTAAGAGATTCTCCATTGGACTACTCTCCATCCCTGATATTCTACCATGTCCCTCTGTCCCTTCACAAGGGCTGGCCTCCATATCTAGAATGCTCTCCTTTCCCACTTTCACTTCTGGGTATCTCTAAGTCTATTCAAAACTCAAAACAAATGTTCCCTCCTCCTCCATGAGGCCTTTCCTGATTGCCACACTCATTAGGGTTTTTCTCACACCCAAATTACTTTGTATGTGCTCATCTGTGTACATGTTGTTTCACTCCAGTAGAATGTAAGCTCACTGCCTAGAACAGTGCCTAGCACATAGTACACCCTTAATAAATGTTTACTGAATAAAAGGGAGGGTTTTCTTTTTGTTTTGTATCCTTGGTGCCTAGCACAATGCCTAGTATGTAATTGGCACTTAAGAAATGCTTATGGGAGCAGCTAGATGGCACAGCAGATAGAGCTCTGGCCTTGGAGTCAGGAGGACCTGAGTTCAAATCCCACCTCAGACACTTGACACTTACTAGCTGTGTGACCCTGGGTAAGTCACTTAACCCCAATTGCCTCACCAAAAAAAAAAAAAAAAAAAAGGCAGAAATGCTTATAAAATTGAACTGGAGAAAGGATAGAAAAGTTGGGATCTACAAGAGCAGAAGGAATATTCACTCTGATAAAATCAGATTCTAGAAATATTGAACTTAATTAATCCTAAAAAGTATGATTAATACAGTACTTAGGTAAGGCTATCTGTACCTAAAGAAATAACTGCTTCTGATTTCACAATTACCTTAGGAAGTTTTATTCATAGCATACCAAAACCTCACACTGGGTTTTAAACTCAAGTGTAAAAAAAAAAAATCAATGTAAATTCTTGCCAGGATAAAAAGAGTTGTGTTTTTTAAAAAGATTAAAAAAAAACCCAACAAAACCTTATATTTGCACTATGATTACTGCATCTGTTTAGTTATAAAAGAACAGCGAAATTTTCAAAAAGATTTGTTTTTTGGTTATTTCAAAGAGGAGCCAGGCCTGTGAATAGCAAACGGCTTTGTCACAAATAAATTTTCTCAATGAACCTAACAGTTAAAAGCAAGAGGATGCAATATCCTTTTTAGAAATGGTAACAAAATGGATCTTAGGAAAATGTCAAAGAAAATTACTCGATTGGTACAAGAATATAAAATTGCATCAAATGTAGAACATTAGTTGTTAAATTCAGAACTACAGAACTATGAAAGCTAGAAGTGGTCTGAGAGTTCATCTAGATCCATCTCATTTTAAAGATGGGAAACTGATGCTTAGAGCATGGAAAGATGGTGGTGATATGCCTCTACAGATCAAATGAGAATGACTGCCAGCACTATCACTCCACAGGCTCTTTAAAGAAATAAATTAAATATGAGTTGTTAAATTAAAGTAATGAAATATAATCCTATGAACAAGAGTTTCGTAGCTTGCTTACCCGAGCCAATTCCTCTTCATCAATCTCAGGCTGCCGATGCTTAGCATGTCTTTGCTCTTCATCATGGAAAATGGTTTTGGGTTTTTCATCTTCAGAGTCACTATCTGAAGGAGGTTCATTGATCCATGCATCGAGGTCCAGACTAAACATGAGAAATAGAATTATGTAACACATAAAAATAACACCTTTTCTGATATCTGAGTACCTAATATCCTGGCACAAAAAGTACTCCCAGCACAGATCCCAATATTCTGACAAGTCCAACGAAGAGAACAGCTTCCTCTTCTACCTCCTGTTAATTAACAGAGACGGATTCCTCAAAATCGAAGCTCTGAATTACTATCTTCTCTGCTCTGACTGGCTGGTGAGCTCAGTTCAGGTTAGGAACAATCACAGAAGAAACACCACCACAAATATCTACTTTATTGCTTCCAAGATAACCTAAGTATATACTCTGAGACTGGATAGAGCAGACTTACCCTTCGGGGACAGGAACTTTTTTCTGGGCTTTGGGAGCCACAGGGTTCAACTCCCCAGCAAACAGGGCAATCACTTCTTCTGCCACTGGTACTTCCTTCGTTTGTAGCTTCTGAATGTACTTAATCAACTGCAAGATGCAAGATGCCTAGAGAACAATAACCACAATATCATAAGGAAGTTGCCAAAATATTTATATGTTTGTTGAGAAGGCGCATAAACAACTACAACCACCCTATAGCATTCAATATTTTGCTCTGATACCCGAACAAAGAATAATGGTGCTGAAAAATATTCCTGTCTTAAGATATGTGGCTAAAAGACTCTTAAAAAACAGAGGATGGGGCAGCTAGGTGGCACAGTAGACAGAGCTCCAGCCTTGGAGTCAGGAGGACCTGAGTTCAAATCTGGCCTCAGACACTTAACACTTACTAGCTGTGTGACCCTGGGCAAGTCACTTAACCCTGATTGCCTCACCCTCCCCCCCAAAAAAGAAGAAGAAGAAGAAGAAGAGAGTATAAAACTCAACATGCATTATTTGCTTCAAAAGGAATTCCTAATGTTTATTATGTCTACTAATGGGGTTCTTCTACTCAAATAGTGATTTTTTTAAAAATGATTTTTAGTGATTTACATGCACAAAAGTGATCCTGACAGAATCTAGCCATTAAACAACAAGCGCTTATACTGCATATCTCCCATATACACACACATACATATACATACAAATTTATAACTGTATATATTTATCAGTCATATGCACATAAAACTATATACATACTTATAAGCGTACATATGTGTATAATTTTATCTATAAATATATATATATTCACTATTATCTGTGTACAGCACTACACACTACCTTATATATGTATATACATATATACATATTCACAGTTCGTGTGTGTGGGCTCGTGCGTGTGTGTGTGTGTGTGTGTGTGTGTGTGAGAGAGAGAGAGAGAGAGAGAGAGAGAGAGAGAGAGAGAGAGAGAGTGTGAGAGAGAAAGATGACAAAGGAAGGAATTCCACACATACTGAGAAATGCATCAGTAAAGGTTGGAATGACTTGAAATTCTCTCCAGGCTTCTTTCAGCCTCAAACCAGATGACAGACAGCTTGATTCCCTCCAGTTGTGAATGTCTGGTGCCACCTCAAATATCCAAGGGCACTTGGTTTCTTTCTCTCTCCCTTGTCCCCTTTACTTCATACTCTGTACTTTGCCTCCTAATACAGGAAGTGAAACATGGATAAAGCCTTTCCGTTTTTGTGATTCACATGCACAAAAACGATCCTGACAGAATGTACCCATTAAACAATGATCACTTATACTGCACGCCTTCCATGTGCTAGTAAGTACTGGGGATACAAAAACCAAAGTGAGACAGGCCCCACCCTCAAGAAGCTCCCATAATACTAGGAGACTGAACATGTTCCCAGATAAGTAGAAGCTCCATAAGCCAAATAAATGCACACTGATATGCAGGAACAACAAGAGTAATCAAGAACGCCCTCTTGAAGGAGGTGGCACATAAAGGATGGCTCCCTGGGAAAGAGGAAGCGATAGGGTATGAGAGGAAACCTAGGTGATGCAAAAGCCATCAATAAAAAACGATTTTTAAAAACACAGAAAGGAGGGAGAAAGACTGGGAGGACGATAGATGACAGCAATTAGGATCTTGAACCAAAAGAGAAAATACATGAGGAGTTCAGGAAACAGAATGCAAGCCAGGTAGAGAGGTACAATATGGTAGCGATGAGAAACTATGAATTAACCAGACACACTCTAGAATATTTGTTTTTTTATATTTGGATGATTTTTTTTTTACACTTTGTCACTTCCTAATAACCATCTTTGAGCCACTATAATATAGATGCAAGTCTAAAAAAAAACACCAACACATCAATCACATCTGCCAGTCTACAGCCTGTATCAAGAGGAAGGAAATGTTTCATCGTACATCATCTGTAATCAAGAAGTATCATTACATTAATATAAATTCTGTTATCTTTTAGTGCCATTTCTGCAAAAATAAGAGCAGTTAATTTCTTATCTTAATAATAATTTCATGTTTTAAAAATTAGAAGAAAAAAGAGGGGAACTTGTAATTCTGGAATTGATTTTCACTAACAAGAAGAGACTGACTGTTTGGAAAGATCATGATTCTTTTAGAGTTTGTGATAGGAGTGCAGAAAAAAGACAGACATAGGCTCATATACAGCTTAAATTTTGGGAGAGCAGATTTCAAAGGGTCCACAGAAAGGATAGGTAGAATTCTATGGAGTAAACTTCTATAAACTTTCAAGAATAAGATTTGGAAGACATAAAGAGAAACCATTTTGATGAAGACAAAAGGTTAAGTTGCCTAAAGAGACCACTAACGTAGATGCACATGAAATTCGCTGACTACTTTATGTCCTAAAAAAGTTTACAATGATGGAAACAAAGGCAGGAAATAGATGAATACAAGAGAATAGCATGGACTTACAAGTGAAGTTAAGTCAACAAGCATTTATTAAGTTCCTAACATATGCCAGACACTGTGCTCAGCACTGGGGATAGAAAAAAAAGCAAAACGTCCCTATTCTCAAGGTGCTTATGATGGGGTACTTGGGCCCCAGCCCTAAGATCATGTCTCTGGAAGTCTCCCAATTTCTCAGTAAGCTCCTGTCCTGTGAGAAAATTCCCTCCTGTTGCAGAACACATTCTCTTATCAGAAAAGAGGGGTACCTGGCCCAAGGAGTTTGTCTCTGGCTGGCCCAAGGACTCTTCTTTCTGCCAGATACCCAAGGTCCATGCCTCCGACAACTCCCTCAATGGCTGGTATACTCCCTACGCTTTCCCATCCACAGTTCCCAAAGACACCCAGACCCTTAGATTACCTAATTAATATCCATGGCATTCCTTTCCCATGCCCCTTTTCCATATAAATCCCAGCACCAACCTCAGTCTCTCACAGGTTCCTGTAAGGACCTTTGCCCGCTTTTGCTACAGCATTACAATAAACTCTTTGCCAATTGATTAAGAGAAGGCTTGAGTGTGTGAATTCATTCCAGGTAACTCTGCCTTGGCATTCTCTGGGCCCCAGTACCCCCAAACCCCGTTACTTACAGTCTAATGTGGGAGACAATAAACAAAGAACTATGTATAAGCAAGATATAAACAGGATAAATTGGAGATATATACAAGATATAAGGAAAGTGTGGGATATGTGAAAGAGATGAATACTGGACTAAATCAAGGTTGGTGAACAAAGCCAATGACAAGGGGAGGGACGGAGGGAGGGAAAGGAAGGAAGGAAACCAATGGTAGCCTAAACGGGTCACCAACCTGACAGCTCCCAAGTGACTTCAGACACCCAAGAACTACACAAAGTTAACCAGAAGCCCAAAGGCAATTTGGTAAAGGTGCTCCTCCAGCAAAGTAAACATCAGTGCAACCAGAAGCTGGTTGTAGCCTGCAAGTCTCTTGGTCTGGAGACAGCAAGACTGAACGGTTCTCTGGAAAAAGCAATGGGGTGATCAAAAAGTCCCACAGTGGAGACAGTGGAAATTGCAGAGAGTACTCATACCAGGTCAGCTGACACTCAGAGGCTCTAAGGTCCCTAATATCCTGTGCCAAGATGCCACAGAAAACAGTGAAGATCCAGAACTCAAAGATTCAAGTTCAGGGGAGGAGAGGAGAGAAGGTGATGGAAAGAGGAAAGAACCCTAAACCCAGGAGGTAGAAGTTAGCAAAAGAACTCAGGGGAACCAGGGCAAGACCAAGAGCACCAACCACTGCAGCAAAGGACAAAACCTCAATTAAGAAACTAAAGCTGGACAGAAGAGTAAAATTAAAGAAAATACCAACTAGTATCAAAAAGCATTGCAAATCTACAGATCTCTCAAATGGAAAATAATTTTGTAAAACTTTACAAGCACAGATTCAAAGGAAAAAATATTTTTATAAGTACTACATGAAGATGAATGAAGTACAAGATTTAAAAAATGAGGTCCCAGGGCTATGGGGCGAGGGTACGACAAGATGGCAGACTAACAGGAAGAAGTACAGTGAGCCTCTCCACCCCTAAATCATTTAAAGAGATCTAGAAAATGCACCAGACCAAACATGATGGGGAAATCCAAGAAACAACCACAGTGAGTTATTTTTCCATTTCAGATTGGAGAAAGCAGAGGTCTGTAGACACTGGAGACAGGGGTCTAGCCAAGGACACAAGACTATGCAGAGAATTATAATTCAGGAAGTGAAACCAAGGCAAAAGGAGGTCCCAGATCCACACTGGGAAACCACAGCCTCATGGAGGATGCAGAAACAGGTGTCAATTGGTGGTGTTGTTGGTCTAGGGTAGGTTGAGGAAGCAATCTGCATGTAGGGGTAGCATTCTGGGATAAGAAGTAGTTGCAGGCCTTGGGCTGCGTATTGAAAGAGGAATAAGGTCAGAAGTCATAAGTAGCTTTGTGGCTCAGATCCCAGATTCCATTTCTAGCTCGGAGTGAAGCCTACAGAGGAATAAAGAGGGCAGGATCAGCAGACATGAAAGAAACCTACCGCTTTCTCTCTCTCTGAACCAACAGGGCCACCCAGCTAGTTGAGTTCATCAGCAGTCTACTACTGCTCAGCCCCAACCTGTCAGGAACCTGTAGAGCTCAGACCAGAGGAAAGTAATCAGATTTTACCCTGGATCAGACCACTCTGGGAGATCAGAAAACTTGCAGATCTCTAGCCTGAGCTGTTTGTGAGATACAATAAGACAACATTCAATACCCCCCAAAAAGCAACAACAGGGCCAGCCCAGACATCCCTGCCATAAATGCACAGAGCCTGGCCCCAACATCAAGTCCACAGTCAAGAAGTAGGCTGGAAGAATAAGAAGAAAAAAAAAGCTGACTATAAGGAGTTGTTATGATAGGGATGCTTAGGACACAAACTCAGAAGAAGAGAATAACTCCAAAACGTCTGGAACAAAACCTCAAGGAAAATATAGCTTGGGCACAAATTAAACTCGAATTCCTAGGAAAGACGAAGCTTGAATTTTTTTTTTAAAAAAAGGGTTAAAAATGTTTTTATCAATGAAATGAGAATACTGGAGGAAAAAACTGGAAAAGAAATGAGAGCTATGGAAGAAAGAATTAGAATGAGAATTAACAACTTGGCCAAGAGACATAAAAACTTGCCCAAGCAACAAACTTCCTTGAAAATGAGAATGGACCAAATAGAAATCAATGAAACAACAAGAAATATTAAAACAAAATTTAAAATAAAAAAGTAGAAGAAATTTGCAAATGAAAACTCCCAGGAACACTACTGCTAATAATCAGTTTCCAGATTAAAGAAAAATACTGTCAAGCAGTCACAAAGAAAGAGTTCAAGTACCAAGGAGTTACAATAAGGACCACACATCATTTAGCAGCCACAACAATAAAGGAGCACAGAGGTAGGAATATAATATTTGAGAAGGCAAAGGATATATATAGGCTTACGGTCAAGAATAACTTACCCAGAAAACTGAGTATAATCTTATAGGGGAAAAATGTATCTTTAATGAAATAAAGGGCTTCTAAGCATTCCTGATGTAAAGAACAGAGTTAAGTAGAATCTTTTGACGTTCAAACACCGAATTTAAGGGAAACATAAAAAGCTAAATGAGAATAAACAATCATAGATTAAACAAGGTTAAACTGTTCATATTCTAATATAAGATGACAGATGTGTCCTCTCTGAATTCTACTGTCATCAGGCGTCACAGAGGGAGTCTAATTAGGCAGCTCAGTGAACAGAGCTCTGGACTTGGAATCAAGAAGACTTGAGTTCAAATTAAGCCTCAGACACTTACTAGCTCCAAAAAAAGGTTCCAAAAAAAATCTTATCAGACTAGAACCTCGGGCTGAATCTAGTAAATTGAAATTTAATGGGTATAAATGGTAAGTCTTACACCTGGACCAAAAAACAGCTTTGCATGTATAAGATGGAAGAAGTATGGCTAAACAGCAATTTCTCTGAAAAGGACCTGAGCACTTCAGTAGGCAACAGGTTTGAAAAAATCAACACCATTTGCAAGGCAGCCAAAAACACAATCTAAGGCTCCAATGATAGCAGCACAGGGTCTAATGCAAAGAGAGTGCCACTGCATTCTACCCTGGTCAGACAACATCTGCAGCCTTTTGTACAGTTCTGGTGTCACATTCTAGGAAGGACATTAATAAGCTGTAGAACAACGCGGATAGTGAAGCGCTTTCTGGAACATGACATAGCTTTGTTGAAGGGGGATTAATTAGATTTGTTTTGGTTGGCCCCAGAGGGTGCAGAGAAAGAACACGACTTCACGTAAGAAAATCCTTCCTAACAATTAAAACCATTCAAAAATGGAATGAGTTGTTGAAAATCTTCAAACAAAAGGTAGATGGTGGAGTCTTACTTAAGTACGGGTTGGAGTAGATGGTCTCTGAGCTCCCTTTTACCTCTGAGATTCTGTACCTTTTACATTAGTCTGATTCAAGCCCTCGTCATCTCTCACCTAAGTTATTCCAATATCCCTATCACTGATTCCCCTGCTTCCATCTCTGCCTCTCTAAAACTCAGCTTCTACCAGAGGTGACAAAATGATCTTCCTAAAAGTCAGGTCTCAATAGTTTACTCTTCTGGTCTAAATTCAAAGGGCTCTCTGCTGCCTCTCAGATAAAACATATACTCTTCAATTTGACATTTAAAGACCTTCTCAATCTGGCCCCAACATCCCTTTCCAGGTTTATTTCACTATGCTCCCCTTCACACACTCTACATATAAAAGCCAAGCTAAGCCAACTCACCTGGTGTTCCCCAAAACTCAGTCTGTGTCACCTCTTGAGTCCTGAAGCAAGTACACCTGAAATGTACTTACTCTCTCACTGTGGCCTCTTAGTTTCATTCAAGGTTCATCTCAGCCTCTTACAGGGAGCCTTTCCTAATTTTCTTCTTTCAGGATGTACTATCCCCATCTCCAAATTATCTTACATCCACTTATTTCTGTACCATCCCCCCACTCCAGTCCCTCACAGGAGAACTAAAGCTCCTTACTTGTGTTTTGACTTTGCATTCTTCAGCACTCAGCATGGGCGTTTACAAATTGCAGACAATAAATTTGTTAAACTGAACCCAGCACATGGTAGGTGATTTTAAAATGTGTTTCAAATTGAATTGAGTTGCAGGTTTCTTCAATAGCCACAGATAATTTCTTCCATAGCAAGAATAATCAAAGACAGAGGCAATTTTGCAAACCAAACAGATGTCAGGAAAAAAAAAGGTTAAAAAGCAATTCTTGGTAACTGCTGATGGTGGCAGGGATGCTCAAAACATAAATGCAGAAAAAGAGAATGACTACAAAATATCTATAAGCAAAAAAACTCAAAGAAAAACATACCCTGGGCAGAAATTCAACTAGAATTCCTGGAAGTGATGAAGCAAGAATTTAAAAAATGTTGACAAATGAAATGAGAATGCTTAAGGAAAAAAAATTGAAAAGAAATAAGAACTATAGAAGAAAGAATTGGAAAGACAATTAATAGCTTGGCCCAAAAAGTATAAAACCTGTCCTAAGCAACAAACTCCCTGAAAATTAGAATGAGCTAAATAGAAGCCAAGATCTTTATGGGGCAACAAGAAATATTGAAATAAAAGTCAAAAGACTGAAAAAATAGATGAAAATGGAAAGTAGATCATAGCAAAAACAACTGACCTGGAAAACAGATTAAGGAGAAAAAACTTAAGAATCAATGGACTATATGAACTCCATGACCAAAATAAGAGCCTAAACATCATATTTCAAAACTACCTATAGCTCTTAGAACCAGAGGACAATGTAGAAATAGAATTCACCAGACACCTCCTAAAAGAAACCCCAAAATGAAAACTCCCAGGAACATCATAGCCAAAACCTAGAGTTTCCAGGTCAAAGAAAAAATACTGCAAGCAGCCAGAAAGAACTAATTCAACTACAAAGGAGCCACAGTCAGGATCACACATGGTTTTTAGCAGCCTCCACTATGAAGAAGACTATAAAGAAGAGTTTGGAACATAGCATCCCAAAGCCAAGAATAACTTACCCAGAAAAACTGAGTATAATCCTACTGGGGGAAAAAAATTAACCTTTAATGAAATAGAGGACTTTTTTTTTTTTTTTTGGCTAGGCAATGGGGTTAAGTGACTTGCCCAGGGTCACACAGCTAGGAAGTGTTATGTGTCTGAGGCTGGATTTGAACTCAGCTCCTCCTGAATCCAGGGCCGGTAATCTATCCACTGTGCCACCTAGCTGCCCCCTGAAATAGAGGACTTCTAAGCCTTCCTGATGAAAAGACCAGAGCTGAGTAGAAATACTGAAGTTCAAGCATAAGAGTGAGGAGAGACATAAAAGTAAACACAAAAGAATGGGTATAAAGGACTAAATTATGATACACTGTTTACATTCAAATATGAAGAGATGATACATGGGTCCTATCATCAAGCACCACAGATACAGTCCAATTAGACAAGGCCTGGAATATAGTTCTCTTATGTCTTAATAATATTAAGGAAAAAAACAGAAAGAGAGGGGAAGAGGAATACATGGGGAGAAGGAAAGAGGGCGAGAAAGGAAGGTTAGGGAAAATTATCTCATAATCAAAGTATGCAAGCAGACATCTATACAAACAAGGAAGTGGCTGACACTTGAACCTCACTCTCTAGTCAAAAGAAGGAATACACACACACAAACACACACACACACACACACACACACAGAGTTGGTTACAAAAATGCTTTTCATTCAACAGGAAAATAAGAGGGAAAGAGGAGAAGGAGGGAAGGGGAATTTGAGGGCAGATTCAGAGAAGCATTTGCCCTAAGCAAAACGAACTAAGGATGTACAAAAATATTTATAGCTCTTTGTGAGGTGACAAAGAATGGGAATCTGAGAGGATGTCCACAGATCAGGAAATGGATGAACAAGTTATGATATATAAATGTGATGGATTATTATTGTGTTTTTAACAGTGCAATTGATCAATCGTGATTCCAGAAGACTAATAATGAAACATGCTATCCACTTCCTAATAGAGAAGTGAAGGGCTCAGAATGAAGAATGAGACACAATTTTTTGGAAACAGCCAATGTAGAATTTTATTTTGATTGACCATACATATTAGTAATAGGTTTTGTTTTTCTTGTGTTCTCAACTGGGGGAAGAGTGCAGTGGAAAGATCAGAAGGCATATTTTGGCTGATTAAAACAAGTCTTTTTGAAAAAGCAAATACTTCCTGATTATGATTACTCAGCTGAAATGAGACATCAGAGGGAACATTAAATTAGAATAAACAAACTTTGGGCATAGTAACTACAGACCTCATGGATTATCAAAGCTTAAAACATGTAATATCAGAACTGAAAGGCACTGTAGGACAAAGACTAAAGGCGGGAGTACCTTAGCCACAGAATGTCAGAACAAGAAGGGACTCTAGAACAAAGAATGTCATAGTTTCAAACTACCGTGGATTCTAGAATGTTAGAACCAGAAGCTATCTTAGGGAATACTTAGGGATTCTTAACTTCAGGTCTGTGAACTGATTTTTAAAATATTGTTTATAACTCTTTCAATATAATTTATTTCCCTTGGAATCCTATGTATTTTAATTTACGCATTTAAAAATACTCTAAGAAGGGATTCAAAGGTTTCATCAGACTGACAAAGGGATCCATGACACAAAAATGGTTAAGAACCTCTGAAACAGTCAAACTCCCTTACTTTCTGGAAGAGGCTAGTGAAGAGAAATAAATAGTCACTCTCACAAGATGATATAAAAACATCAGATTTCATTCCTGGGACTTTGCTCAATGTTTTAGGCAAAGTTCTTTAATAAAAAAGGACAAATTAAGGATCTGGGCATCTATTCGGGCATGGATTCAAAAACTGTCACTTTAGTGACCTAGGTTGAATCACTAGCTTCTCTGGGTCTCAGTTTCCTCTATAAAATTACTCAACTGACTTCTTAGTCTTCCAGTTCTAAATCACTGATCCTTTAAGCCCATAAAGCAAAGAGACCTAAGCAACATCAAGAAAATCACAGGATCATAGGATTTTAGAATTAGAGAGAGCCTTAGAGATCATCTGGTTGAACCTCTGCTTTTATAGATGAAGAAATGGGCTCATTCAGAAGGAAAGTAATTTTCCTAAGGACATGGTTAGTAAGAAGCCAAGCAAGATTTTAAACCCAGGTCTTCTGAGTCCAAATCAAGTACTCTTCCACAGTATGCTGAAACCTGACCATAAGGGAGATATCACAATCTTGTCCTACTAGTTGCCAAGATTGCTACAAGGATAAAATGAGATGGGTCATCAAAGTGGTTTGGAAAAGTATCCACTCAGCTCTTTTCTCAGGCTTGGTTCAGGTGTACTCTGCTGCAATGACAACCTTGAGACTTGGTAAGGATGGCTGGACTCAATGGGTTTGGTCACATGGATTACTGGTGCCCTGGGCTGCATTCACCTCACACACAGTGATGCTATGGCCATCAATGAACCCTTACTGACCTCAACTCTGTGGCTGTTATGTTTCAATGTGAATAGTAAGTTCTTGGGCACTGCGCTGCCAAGGGTGAGAATGGAAAGCTGGTGACACTGAGGTGGAGGATGCTAGAGAGGTCATAAGATCTTCTCCACTGCAGAAAAGGTTGGGGATTCTCCTGAAGGATCATCAACCTTGTTGACTTTCTGCTGATGCCTCCAGGTTTGTAAAGGGAATGTACCACAAGAAATATGATACTTCCCTTAAGATTATCAATAACACTTCTTGCGCTACCAACTGCTTGGTTTCCAGCCAAAGTCATCCATGGCAACTAAGGGTTGGAGAAGCACTTGTGACCACACACTACCAGAAGACAGTAGATGGCTCCTTTGGCAAGTGATGGCCTGAAGGGTTTGGTGCTGCTAAGGCTTTGGTGGACAAGGCCATTGCTGAATGAGTTTACTACTTTCATCACATCTGTTGTGGAGCTAGATCTGATGATCAAAGAAATCTGCCAAATACAATGAAATCAAGAAAGGGAAGTAACAAGGACATGAGGGGCGATTGAAGGACATTGTGGGCTACACAGAACGCTAAGATACATCCTGTAATTTTAATAGCAATATCCACTCTTCTGCTTTTAATGCAGTTATATTGCCCTTAATGAATATTCTGTCAAGCTCATTTCCTGGTGTGATAATTAGTATGGTTATAATAATTAAGTAGTACATTTTATGATCTATATGGCCCACAGGGAGTAAGTAGAAAGACCTGGATCTTTATCTCCAGGCAAAAGAGAGAGACCACTAGGGAGACCATATCCAATATCTATTACCTTATACTGGGGATCACATACCCCACCTACAGTCCTTGCCCCAAGGTATCTATGTAGTAAAGGACAGAAGCAGAGAGTCCTATGTTCTGTTTATATTATTAATAAAGTTAACACCCTATTCAGTGGATAAAATTTTTTAAAAAGGAGAAAAGGTAAACATCCCCCTATACAAATCCGATGTACCATTAAAAGGAAAACTAATGTTTAAAAAAATGCTTAAACAAAAGCTCTTCCACTAAAAAAAGATTGTAAATTTCCCATGAAAATTGCAGTTCTTGAGTTCTTCAAAGTCTCTTTTGAGCTTCAAAGTCTCAGAAAATGATCAGAATCCTGAACTAGAATTAGAGGAAGGGCAAAGGGTTAAAATTCAGTCATCTGGTCTCCTCTTCCACCAAGAGGAACACATCAATACATTAATGGTGAAACAGAAAACTGCTAGAATCTTGTTGGACACAAATGTATGGTGTTATGAAAAAGAGCTTGGGCTTCAGAGTCACAGGGGCTGCACCGGAGTCCGAGCGTGGCTGTCAGGGTCTCTGTGAAGCCTGCTTAACTGTTCTGGGCTCGACTTTACTCACTGATAAAAAACAAATACAAACAAAACCAGGGTTCTACCTGGATGACTTCTTAGTAGAAGCCCTTCTAGCTCCAGATTTTATGATCTATCCTCCTCTAAGTCATTAGTATAATTACACCCTTTGACCAATGATCCTATCATTGGAAATACTTTGTTTTGGGGCTCTAGACCTGTGATTTCCTCACTACAGGGAGCTCCCAATGAGGAAATTCCCTCTACCAAAGCAGATCTACAACAACCATGGAACTTCAGAGTCTGACAAAGGTGTTTGGGACAATGAGAGGTTAAGCCCCAAGGGTTATGGAATGTGTCAGAGATGGGAATCAAACTCTGGTCCACCAAGGCTAATTTTCTACCTTCTAACCCACAGTTCCTCTCACTATTTGGCATGTATTCCAAGAGTATCACTATGGAAAAACAGCTCTGTTAAACATATTTATATGTAGATCTAAGTTAGTATAACAGCATTATTTCTAACTGTAAGGAACAGGAACCAAACTAAATGTTCACTAATTAATAAACAGATTGATTGCAAATCAATGAAACTGAATATTACAGAGATAGAGACTGGCCCTGTAATTTCACTAGTATAAGAAACTTCTCGATGAGGAAACTGCCTCTTAGCAATGAAGGCTGGCATCTTCTCAGCAGACCAAAATCTCAAGAGTTTTCAGTGAGGGGTTAAGCGACGGGCCCGGGGTCACAAAATCAGGATATGTCAGAGGTAGGTCTTGGACCCAGGTCTTCCTGGCATGGAGGATGGACCTTTATCCATTAACCATGCTACCCTTCAATGGAATGACAACAAAAATTATAACGAGAAATATAAAAAGAGCTGGAAATACATGGATGATACAGAAGCAATATCAGAACACTGAAGACATGTCTAAATAATAAAAAACTACACACAAATGTAAGAATGAATGAAGAGAAAATGGAAGGCAAAAGAGAGTAGCTAAAAAGCTATTACAGACCTATTACATAGTATGCAGAAAATATTTTACAGACAAATATTTGAAAGTGCATAGATATTTGGTTTCTTAATTTACAATGAAATGCAAAGGGAGGGAAAGCTAAACGACGTCTCTGGTTCCATTACCCTCTCCTGAACCTCCAGATCAGCACTCTGCACAAACTGAGGAAGTCGGTCAATCATCAGCTGGGTGATCTCCTGGGCTGCTTCCTTTTCCTCACTCTGTTCCTTCTGCTGCAGAATGGATGCATATAACTTCACCATATTCTGCACATACACTGCTTGGATGTGACCTGGTAAAGTGGTGACTTTAGGTCTCAGCATGGCTTCTAGAGTCTGATGAGGCTCCTGAAGGTGTCTGAAATGACGGAAAAAGAAAAGGTCTGTGATTAAAATTCTACTGTTGAAGAGATTTGGTTTTCTTCATCTATGATACTTTAATTGCATAGGTGTGGGCACTTCAATGACTCATACTTGTATGAATAAAGGTCCTCCTTTCACCAAGACAATCTTTATTAGTTGCTATAGGTGAAAAGAAAAATCGCATAGTGGTCTCCATGTCACGATGAGTCTCTCCATACTCAGCGAGGCTGGTCTTTGAATGACAAAATTTGTGAATGAGACCCTAACCAAAGTCTCTCCTGGTTGGTAGGACCAGCCAGAATTTGTGCTTCATGAGGCACTGGCTTCCAGAAATGAGTCATCTTCCCATCACAAGGAGTCAATCAATCAACAAGTATTTCTACTACGTGTCAGGTACTGTGCTAAGTCCTGAGGTTACAAGTACAAAGAATAAAACAATCCCTACTCAAAAGGAGTTTACATTCTAAAGGGGGTAAATAAAAATTAAAACAAGTTTGGGAGAGAGGGAACTAGCAGTTGGGGGAATGAGGAAAAGCTTCACGCATAAAATGGTACCTGAGCTGCATCTTAAAGGAAGAGACTATGAGGAGGGAGAAAGGTCAGGGTTCAAAGACATGGGGACAGGAGATCAAGTATTACGTGTGAAGAACAGAGAGAAGGTCAGTTTGGCTGGACTTCAGTGGGGGAGGAGTAAAGTCCAATGAGGTTAGAAAGACAGGTTAACACCAGGTTGTGCAGAGCTTTAAAAGCTAAACAGAGGAGCTTATATTTGATGCTAGAAGCAACAGGAAGCCACTGGAGTTGATTGAGTAGAGGAGTCACATGATCAGATCTGCATTTAAGGAAAATTACTTTGGCAGCAATGAGTGGGAGGGACTAGAGTGGGTAGAGACTTGAGGCAGAGAAGAATTTAGAAAGCTGGTACAATAATCTGAGTGAGAAGTGATTGGGGAGGGAGAAGGAGAGACAGAACTAAAATGGTACCTACGTAAGGGAAGAGAAGAGGTCAGATGCAAGATACTACGGGGAAGGTAGTAAAAGTAAGATCTGGCAACTGAGGAACTGCAGAGTGAAGAAGAAGGAGGAGCACAGGATAACATGGCAATTACAAACCTAAAACACTGGAAAGACGGTGGTTCCTTCACAGAAATAGGGAAATTTGGAAGAAAGAAAGATTTAGAGGGCAAGATAATGAATTTGGTTTTAGACAAGTTGAATTTATGATGTCTATGGGACATAGAGCTTAAATCTCCAGTAGGCATTTGGTTATGTGGGACTCAAGTGTATGGGACGAGCCAGGGTTAGAGCCACAGATCTGGAGTCCTCTAAACAGAGACAAACTCCTGGAAGCTGCTAAGTTGCCAAGAGAGGTTACAGAGGGAGGGGCACTAGCAACAGAAGTGAGAAGAAGGGATCATATGGCCCTTTAAGATAAGGTGCCAATTCAGAACTGTGTACTTGGACTGAGGAAGAAAACTTGCCAAAAGTTGTAAGCAAAGCTGTGATTAGAAACCAGAAGTGAATACTTCCCCTTATAACACAACTTCCTTTTTAAGTAACTGACTTACTCAGAGAATTCTCCACAGATCCAAGCTGCAGCATAAAGCACCTCACAGATTCCATTCCTTTGGGTGTTACTGGCTATCAAGTGAGCATTATCCAAAAGCATGGCCATTTGGGAAACAGCAAATTTTCGAATGGCTTTGACTCGGATGGCGACATCCAGCATCTGGGCAGCAATGAGGTGACCGTGCCGAGTTCCTTCCAAGCGGGTAAGCTCTACCAGAATGCTTATGTACCTATGGAGGCAGAGGGGACCACCGAGTCTAAGTTCTCCAACAAGACAGAGAGGTTTTTGAAAAGTCCAAATAAGAAAAATCAGGAAACTGACCATTCAAAGTTGGTGATGTATTGGTAGTTGGCCTGACTACATATGTCAATGATTTTGGTCAGCAGCTCATCCCTGTAAGTTGTTCCTTCTGCTTTGTCCACATGAATCATCAGTTTCTTCACAATCTCCATTAAGTTCTTCTTTGATACCTGTGGAAAGAGAATGCATCAACTACCAGGATTTCCAATAAGAACCTCCTCAGTATCTGGATACCCTGAGAGCCCTGGCTGAATTCCTGTTTAAATTGTCTTTAACGACCACTCGGGTATAAGGAAGATTTACCATGTGAAGCCAGCTTTCATAATGTGTTGTGCTTTACCAGAATGATTATGTTTAATGAGAAAAAGATACTTATGACAGAAAAATCTTTGAATTATGGGTTTTACAAATCTTATTTTTATCAGTACCCTTTGTTTTTATATCACATTTATTTCTGAATCTCTTCTCCTTCTCCTACACAGTAAGCTGTCTCTTTTAATAAAGATTTTTTTAAAAAAGGAAAAAAAATCAGTTTTGCACAATTAACCAACACAGCAACTGTATGAAAATAAATGCAATATTTTCCTATTATTTTTCAGCATTTTGAAGACAGGCTAGTAAGGATAAAGTAATGTATTTTGTATGATATGCTATATTAAAAAATTTCTCTGGGTAATGAAATATGCCTTAAAGTGATACAACTCTTCAGAGGCTTACCTGACGTTTCGGGAAAATTCTCGATTTTTAGAGTTATCATTCTTTCTTTAAATAACTTGAAAATATTAAACTCACACAACAAAAGCAGAGAATATATGGAACACAGGAAATGTGTGACAGGAAAAATCTGGCACACATTAGATCCACACATTAACAGGTAATTTGGTAGTTATAAAATATTATAGGTTAACGCATTCAAGAAAATGAATGAAAAAGATCTACCTACCATTCCATAAAGAAGGTCTAATGCTCTAAGCCGAATAGATTCATCCTTGTCATCCAAACACTGGAGAATGAGATCCTTATGGGACTGAACAGACTTAGGATGAGTTTTCAGGATTTTGGACATAGCAAGCAATCCCAAATACTTTACTAGTGAAAAAAAGCACAAAATAATTTCTGTTATTTGTATGCACAATTGTAGTAAGCACTATAAAGAGGGAATAAAATGTAGTCTCTAACTTTTAGAATCTCCTAAGCTAAAACAGACAATTTTGTGCACGATTATAATCAAATTACATATTATGAGAACAGTAACCTACCCAACAAACATTTAGGAGCTTTCAATGTGCAAAGTACTACCATGGAGATGAACATAAAGATAAAATGAAAAACAACCAACCAGCTAATGACTAACCTTACCAAGAATGGATGTCTAATACTCAATGTAAACTGAAGCAAGAGGCACTGTGCTCATCTCCGGGGAGTAGATAAGACATTGTGTCCTCAAGGAGCTTACCATTTAGTATCGCAGAGAAGTACAAACTCAAACACTACCTTGCTCTACATTAAAGTCCTACTCAAATACTTCACTACGGCAGAGGTGACCCTGAATTCTTGAAGTCCATGTTGGTGCCGTACAAAGTCTAGAAAGTTCTACCATTTTGAAGAGGCTCTGAATATTATCCGAAACAGACTGTGAATGCTGCCCAAGGCCCATACTAGTCAAATATGGGGAGATTCATCACTCCTAAGCAGGCCGCTAGGTGGTGAATTCAATGAACCTGACACTCATCACCTCACCCTCCCAAGTATAAAATAGCTCTCAATCCTGTGTAACTTCCCTTAGTTTCTGCAATGACTGTGTCTGGCTGGCAGAAAAAGAGCCAGAAGTTTTAGATCACCTATAAATCATTGATATTCTAAATGTCATTTCAATGACTGAGTCAAATTAAGCCTCAAAGAATTAAATAAAATCAATATTAATATTCTTGTTATAAATGAAACCATAAGATATAACAAACTTTTAGCTAAATGGAAGTACTGTTCAACAATTCTCCTAGGAAAGGCAAACAAAAGAGCTGAGAGTTGGTGTTATAATATCATCAGCCTCTTTTGACCCTATTCACATGATGCTGAAAAAAGCTGGAGAAAATCACAAAACCATGCTCACAGAGTCCAAGCAAATTTATGTTATATTATCTCAACTGGGCCCTCACTGTGGCAAGGCAATCCTTTTCCCACTAACTGCAGTCGCTCTTCCAAACCTTTTCATCCTTCCTCAAACTTCCCATGGCTCCCCCCTACTCTACCCTCTTAGCTGAGAATTTTGCCCCCTATTTCAGTGAAAAATTGAGACCATTTGCTTGAGAAGTTCTTCATCTCACCTCACTCAGACACTTTCCACCACTATTTCGGCCCTGTCTCACACAAAGTGGTGATCCTTTCCCAACCAAGGTAAGGCCCTCCATATGCATACATGACTCCATTCTACTCTGTCTTCTCCATCAGACTGCCCCTTCGAGCAACTGAACTCCCTCACTAATCTTCAACTGCTTCCTATCTATTAGCTGGGGGGTCTAGAAAGTTCCAGGGGCTAGGGGTGTCAAGAAGAGTGAGAAGGAAAATAGGGGAGGAAAAAAGGCTGAAAGTACCAAAGATTTTAGGAAGAAGAAATCTCAAAGACTCTGAATATAAACAGATAAACCAACAGGAAAAACAGTAACAACAAATAGAAATATGTCCTCTAGATCTGATAAACCAGTTCAAGAACCTATGAACAAATACTGCAAAATAAAAGAAAATGATTCAACACTAAATGAGAGGACCCTGTGGAATTTGAGAGCATGGAACTACACAACATGTTGTTCCTGAGTTATCTGAAAGAGAAAGAGAAATATGAGAGCAGAATTTATGTCCTACACATCAAAAATAATGAGTAGAACAAAAAAACTGGAATCTGTAATGGCAAACCTCAACAGAAAAAACAGAGAGAGAGAGAAAACACTAGATTGAGAATCAAATACACAAAAGTGAAGAACAAACAAGAAGAGAAGCCAAAAACAAATAACAATAAAAGAAAATATGCTTATAATACCAACAAAACATACTGATCTTGAAGACAGGATGCTTAGAGACATCGAGAGCCATCTTAGAGACCTAAGATCTTAGGTCTCCTAGAAGAACAAGAGAGCACAAAAAAACCTTAACAATATAATGAAGGAAATAATAAAAGAAAACTACCTAGAACTTCTGAACATAGGAAACGAAATTCCAATAGAAAGAATCCACAAATCATCTCTCCCCCAAAAAAACTCCGAAGGCTGAAAATTTAGTCAATCAATATCAATGATCATTTATTAAGTGCACTGTGCTAAGTGCTGGGGATGAAAAAAAGGGGACAAAAGATAGTCCCTTCCCTCAAGAAGCTTACAATCTAATTGCAGAGACAAATATATATCTATCTATATATCTATATCTATATAGATATATATATAGATATATAGCAAGCTATATACAGAATTAATAGTAAATAATTAACTGAGAGAAGGCACTAGAATTAAGAGGGGTTGGGAAAGACTTACTGATAAAGATGGGATTTTAGTTGGGACTTAAAGAAAGCCAAAGAAGTCAGTAGGCAGAGTGTTCTAGGCATGGGGAACAGCCAGAGAAAATACCTGGAGCCAATAGAAGGACTGTCTTATTCATGGAAGAGCCAAGAGGCCAGTGTCATTGGATAGAAGATTACATGTAAGGGAGTAAGGTGTAAGAATGCTAGCGAGGTAAGAGTAAACTAATGAAGGGCACAGCCTTCAAGCAGACCATTTTGTATTTGATCCTGGAGGCAATTGGGAGCCATGGGAGTTTATTTAGTGAGGCCATTTGCCATGAGCTCCCTCTTTCTCATCTTCTGTCAATCAGATGGTTTCTGTCACTAGCTACTCCTTCACCCCTGTTCCAAATGATAAAGATGAACCTCTTACCTAGGCTAACTCCTCTAACTGTTCAAGCAGTCCATTCCATCCCCTCTTTTCCAACAGATTGCCCCCACCATCATTTTTTTTTCCAGTCTCTCCTGGTCCGTTAGCTCATTCTTTACAAACATGTCCACATCTCCCCTATCTTGACAAAAGTCTCACTTGATCCTTTTCTTCCTACTATTGTCCTATATCTCTTTTGCCCTTTTGTGGCTACATTCCTTGAAAAGCCTATCTACAATAGATGTCTCCATTTTTTCTCCTCTTACTCTCTCCTTAACCCCTTATAATCTGGCTTTCTAACCTTATCATTCCACCAAAACTGCCCTCTCCAAAGTTACCCGTGGTCTCTTGGTTGCCAAAGTCAGTGGTCTTTTGTCAATCTTCAGCTTTTCTGCAGCCCTTGATACTGTCAATCACTCTTTTCTCCTTAAGACTCTCTTCTCTCTAGGTTTTTAGGATACTACTCTCTGGGTTCTCCTCCTACCTATCTGTATACTCTTCCCTCCCCTCCCCCCCCCGAGGCAACTGGGGTTAAGTGACTTGCCCAGGGTCACACAGCTAGTGAGGATCACATGTCTGAGGCCAGATTTGAACTCAGGTCCTCCTGACTCCAGGGCTGGTGCTCTATCCGCTGCGCCACCTAGCTGCCCCTCCTCCTACCCATCTGACCATTCATCTTTTGTCTCCTTTGCTGGATCCTTATCCAGATCACATTCTCTAGCTATAGGTATCCCTCAGGATTCTGTGCCGGGCCTTTTTCTCTTCTTACTCTATACTACCTGACTTGGTGATCTCATCAGCTCCCACGAATTTAAATTAAATTTAAATTACCATTTCTATGCTGATGATTCTCAAATCTACTTGTCCTCTCTGCTGACCTCCAATATCACATGTCTAACTGCCTTTCAGACATCTCAAACTGGATGTCCGGTAGACATCTTAAACTGAACATGTCCAAACCAAACTCATTATCTTTCCTCCTAAACCAGAGATGGAGAACCTATGGCCTCAAGGCCACATGTGCCCCTCTAGGTCCTCAAGTGCAGCTTTTTAACTGAATCCAAACTTCACAGAGTCCCCTTAATATAAGGATTTGATCTGTAAAACTTGGACTCAGTCAAAACCTATGGCCTCAAGGCTGCAAGTTTCCCACCCCTGGTAAATCCTCCCCCACACCTACCTTCCCTATTACTGGAGAGTCTCTCATGCTGGCAACCCAGAAGCTGCTTCACTGGATTCCTCATTATCTTTCACCAACCCCTTCCCCCTATCTAAGCTGTCGCCAAGGCCTATAGATTTTACATCTGCAACATCTCAAATACACTTCCTTCTCTCTTCTTAACATTGCCATCAGTCCAGTATAGGCCCTCATCACCTCATGCCTGGATTACTGCAATAGCTTACTGGTGGGTCTGCTAGTGTCTGGTCTCTCCCCATTCCAGCTCATTCTCTGTTCCAGTCCCCAAAGTGATTTTTTCTAAAGCACAGGTCTGATTGTGTCAGACACACACCTCCACCCCACCAAAATATGAGGCAAGGACCTCAGCTGAGATAGTGGTAGAAGGAAGGAGCTATATGAGGTTTGAGGAAGGCTCAAAAGGTTTGGAAGAACTCTGGTGGGGAGTGGGATAGTGAGCTGATTAAGTCCACCTTCATCTTAGTGGCTTCTGTCTGAGTCTAGTCCCCAATTTATCCTGGATATATCTTGTTTGCACATAAGTTGTTCGTATATTGTATCTCTGATTGGACTTTGAGAACTCTTTGATTTTGATTGTTTAAAAAAATTTTTTTGATTGCTCTTTGAGAGCAGAGACTAAGTTTTTGCCTTTTGTTGTATCCCCAGTGCTTAGTATAGTGCCTAGCACATAGGAGGCACCTAATAAATTCGAGCTGACTGACTGAAACCAGAATTTAAATATGCTAATATTAAAAAACAAGAAATGAATAAAGAAACAGACACTGGCACAGTCTATAACTATTTCCTATAAAGTTTAACCAAGGTAATGCAAATACCACAACAAGGAGACTGAAAGAGCATAAAACTGCCTCACCTGATTGGCATTTGATCTCCCTGCCAAGTGAAGGGCAATATGGCAACCAAGGTCAACAAGGAAAACAAGCTTGTGGAAAGCTTGGCAAAGACGCAAGTAAGCCAAATTATCAGAAAAAAAGATTTCAGGATAAAAATGGAAGGAGAAAAAGAGATGAACAAAAAAATGGGGAAAGATCTGTTAAATTTGGCTTTCGTATAAGTTTTTGCCAAAAATTCCACTGAAGCCACACCATTTGAACTTTAACATCATAGTTCCCAAAGTATTGCAAGAATTAGAAATGGTACTTTTAGGAGCAGCTAGGTGGCGCAGTGGATACAGCACCGGCCCTGAAGTTAGGAGGACCTGAGTTCAAATCCGGTCTCAGACTTACTAGCTGTGTGACCTTGGGCAAATCACTTAACCCTGATTGCTTCACTAAAATTAAAAAAAAAATGGTATTTTTAAAATGGGAAGAGCAAAGATGTTGACAACTCTGGCCTTGGAGTCAGGAGGATATGAGTTCAAATCCAGCCTCAGACACTTAACACTTACTGTGTGACCCTAGGCAAGTCACTTAACCCTGACTGCTTCACCTAAAAAAAGCAAAAAAAAAAAAAAAAAAAAAAGATATCTGAACTGGAAAAAAAATCACTGAAAAAAAGATACTACTGGAAAAAAAAACTATAGAGGAAATTAGTCACTGCTTTCCTCTCTCTTATAAAATCCTTATGCAAAATACTAAAATACATAGGATATCTTTGATAAAAACATGAGGGAAAAGGCTTTCTCAAACAACAGTTCACATTGTTATAAGACATATAGCTGACTTAAAGTTGTAGAGATCCCACTATGCTAACACTTTATTGGCCACCTTAAGGCCAATGGAAAGATGTTTGGTGGGAATAAAAAAGTTATATCATAACACCAACAATGAATGGAATACAAAAAGTGACATATTCAAGACATCAACAAAGATGTATAATTGCAAAAGGAAGCAGACTGGTCATGCAGAGAGCACAAAGGCTAACCAAATGCTGAAAAAATAACCATATCATGTGAAGAGTCCTAGAGGAATACTCTCCCATCCTGCTGGCTCACTGGGTAGATTCCTTGCAAAGGATTTATTGGAAATCATGAACAGAATTCTCACAGATCAGATGGCTCAGACTAATGGCAAACTACCATTCAAAAGAGTGCAGACATCAATGAGGCCACAGATCCATGAAAGTACTTTGAAATAGATGTGTAAAAGCGAGGTACCAACAAAATGCTAAGTTCAAAGGAGGATGTCAAAGTATTCACACTTCAAGGCAGTAAGTGGAAGGTAGATTTATTTTTGCTTTATACTGATTGTAAGACTGGTACACTCAAATTTGGAAAGATAATCTTAAATAGAACAGAAATGAAATCCATAAAATTATCAACAGCAAACAAACGTAATCACCCAATACTATTCTGCAGGACATGGGATACTCTGAACCTGAACCCTGAACATAGGACATCTTCTGAACCCTGAGCAGGTAAGTTGAGAATAAAAAGAACATCATCAATAACAAGTACAATATTTGTGAAACTCATCATTCCAAGAGGTGGTCCTGACAGGAAATAAAAATGACAGCAGAAAGGATCTGTATAACTTCATGGATAATAGGACCCTTACTGGCTCAGAGAAGCTGGATACATTTAACCTTTAAGGTTGATATCTGGGAAGAATACTGATGTGTCATATGGTCCTGGTTCAGAAAAAAAACATGGGTTGCATAAACCAAGCTGCTGACCCCAATTCTATGATCTTACAGTTATCAGTGGCCCAGGTGGTATAAATTTGCTTAGAGGAAGCTTTTTCCAGGGATTATACAAGGGATAAATTTAAAATAGTAAAATGGTATTTGAAGAATGAAACCATAGGAGAGTTACATCATAGAGAATCACCCTGACTCATTCACTTTGAAGGTTAAGATTTCTGGAAATTCTGTAGGAAAATAGAGGAGATGAAGTCTTCGAGAACCTTTAAACTTAAGAATCGTTTCATCTGTATGTTTCAGAAATCTGGAAAACCTTTCCTGACTACACCCAACTGATTTTCCTACCTCCAAAGTACTATGGTAATTATTCAATCTAACAGGCAGTTACTCCCATTATCTTGTGATATTTCTATTGTCTTAACCTGCTATTTTAACTAGGCACTTATTAACTTTATACATATTTATGCCTTTTCTCTCCAACTAGGGACCATGTCTTGCAGATCATACTCTACCTAACACCTGACAAAGATGTTATTGTTGTTTAGTCGTTTTCAGTCCTGTCTGACTCTTTGCAATGCCTTTTGGGGCTTTCTTGGCAAAGATACTGGAGTAGTTTGCCATTTCCTTCTCTAGCTCATTTTACAGATGAGGAAACTGAGGCAAACTGAAGTGACTTGCCTAGCAAGGTCACACAGGTAGTGAGTGTCTGAGGCCAAATGTGAACTCAGATCTTCCTGACTCCAGGCCCAGCACTCTTTCTACTGCACCACTTAGCTGCCCCATGTGGCAGACTATCTTGCATATATTAGATACTTAACAAACTTTTTTTCTATTTGACCATCAATTCTTTGCAGTAATAATGTCATGGGGGGAAAAGATAAGGGCATAAGGGAGGAAAAGAATCCTTGTTACTAAATGGTGATAATTTATTCAGAAAGATTTAGCTTAAATTTATTATATCTGGTTTCCAAAAGTCCTTAATATTAAGTCTATGCATTGACTGCTATCAAAGAGATGTACCTCCTTAGCAAAGAGATTATTTTTAAAAGAAAAAATATATGCGTGCAAATGTGGGTAAAAGATATTTTATGCTGCTTAGAAAAATAACGAGGAATGCCATCTGCTGTTCCTCCTAATTTATTAAAACTGTGTTTCCAGTAATTATTTTTATGATTTTTCCATATTCATTAAGGTTCAGAACAAAAGCATGTTTCTACAAGGCATAAATATTATTCTATGTTGGATATCATTTTGAAATTTCTTCATCATCTTCTGTCCAAATAGATCTTCCTTTAGATTTCCTTTCAGAGCTACTATTCAACAAATGAATTGGATCCACCCTCAAATTTCAGCAAGAGATGTCATTCCTTCAATAAAATGGGCCACGAATTATCTTAAAAAGCCACCTGTTACCTGATTCTGGAAAGTGTCTCAAACTGGTCACCCAAAAGTTATATATAAAGAAAACAATGTGGTAAAAATAAAGGAATAGCACCAAGAAGGGAGGATTAGAGAGGAAGAAGTGTAATAACTTACAATTTTGGTCTGAATCTTCTATTAATATTCTTAATTTCTGAACACAAAGCTGAAAAGAAAAGTTAAAGTCACTCATTATAGCTTCTAAAATTAGAGGGCTGTAATTTTTAGCGAGACAGTAGTCAACCCACAAGTCCTACAAGGGTGACTGCCCACTTCTCAGCACTCCATCCTCCCTAGCATTTCTTTCCTCTCCATCGCAGATAATTTAAAGAAAGCTTGCCCCCCTCTAGTCATTTCTATGCCCACCCCCACCCCCCAACAACAGAGATAAGCACTAGGGAAAAAAGGGTTCCTACAGAGACAGGCAAACATGCAATTCCTAGGGTAGCTGACTGCAATAAATAACAGCCAAAGAGCTCTTAGGGCCAACTCAAATCTTCTCTACTGTCGACTGTTAATTTTAACTTCAGCTAATTTTGTCCACTCCACTGTGGCTCACCAACCAGAAAACAATGAGCCAACTGATAACAGGTTATCTCTTTCTATGGATAATCTACTACTCTGTATCCATCCAATTTCTTTCATTACAACCCAGATGCAAAGAAGGAAATGACCATACCTGGATGCTGGCACTATGATTGGGCATTCCGGAAGACAGAGAAATCAAAACTGAAACAAACAGCACTAGTTAAATTTTCAGCTCGGACAAACCAAGAACCAAATCTCAAAAAATACAAACAATAGCAGAAGTGCCTCTAATTTGAGCCTCATAGTTTGCTTCTTTACAGGTGTACCAATATGCAAAACCATTAGCATCAGACACCCCTCAGCACAATTTTCAATTATCCGTAGCAAATTTTTAAAAGATGAATCAGCTTCCTTGTATCTTAAGAAATTTCCAGATTGCTCCCTATCACCATGTTATAAATGCAAAATGATTTTAAAAGTGCAAGTCAAATATAATTAAGGTGGTAAATGTGCCAAGATTTAGTTATGACACTTTCAAAAATCCCAACAGAAACACCTAGTGGAGTCTGTGTTGCTATAAACATCACTGCACCTGCTGATTTGCACAAATAATTAAGAACTAGCTCTATTTTCATACTTCACTTTAAAGACTTGTGATTTCCTCCTTGCATCAATGCATAGCGCATCATTCTTTTATGACTCAGTGGAGATTGTTTGATTCACTTTTCAGGCTGTGGCCTAAGAAATTCATCACCCTTCAAACAACCTGTTGAGACTCTGAATTGGGCTAGACATTAAGTCACTGTCCCTCTTGAGAGGCCTTTAAGAGAACCTACCAGTGTTTGCTCAGCTGATACAGCCTTTAAGATCCCAGGGTTATCTTTACACCATTAAGAAAAATTGAATACTACTTCAGTGGAGATATATTCATGTAAAAGTCAAAACTTAAAAACAAGTGTTATGTGGTGCCTATTCCCTATTGTTAGTCCATGACTCTAATACCCATGCTCACTCACTTCTACTCTAGACTACAAAGTAATATTCATGGATCTAAGGAATCACATCCTAAATCAAACTGACCATGAAACATTTTAATCTTCTAAGATGCAAATGGGACCTGTAAATGCTAAAGGATTCTGGAAGTATGGAATGCCATCCCAAAGAATATTGGACAATTTAGATTTATAATAAAAGGACATAAGGGACAGTCTGGAATAAAATAGAAGAAATTAAGTTTGCATTATTTTTAAAATACATTGAGAAGTTTAATGCCTGAACTTTGCCTTTCCACAGTAGTTGTGAATAAGACGCTAAAACTTTGGGGGCAGGAGGGAATGGAGAATAAGAGATTTTTCATCCTTTTATTTCATCCTTCCATCCTTTTCTGCAAGTTTTTGCCCCTGCCCAGAGTGGAACTATCCCACAGTCTTTTGACTGGAGCAGATGACATTGGGGTTAGTCAGCCAGGCTGGAGTCTTGTGTTTTTCTGCCCAAAGCAAAGCAGGCTAAGGGCTGGGGGAGGGAAAGTGTGCCACTCATCTACTTTCATACATAAAATATATGTATTTTTGATACCATAAGATTTTGAGGGGGAAGGGGTATTAGAGATTATCAGAGCAACTCCCTCAGTTTTACAAATGAGGAAACTGAGGCCCAGGGAGGTTAGCTGATTTGTCCAAAGTCACAAAAACAGGGAGAAGAATCAGTATTTGAAGCCAGCTTCTCCAACTTCAGTCTGATGACTTTTCCATAACAGCAAGTGGCTTCCAACAATTCAATATTTATTTTGATGGGAAAATATTACTGTCACTGAAATTTTTCTCACAGAATCCCTATTTACAATGCACAGAATAGTAGGGTTACATGGAACAATATGGGAAATGTTACTTTAGGGTACTCTTTATGGGCAGGGGACAGGAATAGGAATAAGGACTGGATATGTGATTTTCACTGTGTACATCCAAAGACTGTATTTGTCCTCCATGGCAAATTAAATGATTTTTAAGATACTCACATTCTTAGTCTAATTATGGCAAGAAAAAGGTATGATAATATGACTCAGGTCAGTCATGTAAAAGAATAGGCTTTACAACCTGGATATTATAATACTGCAGTTAACATTAGAGTTATCTTTGTCCCTGTTTTATCTCTCTACTAGTCTATTCATTTTATGAAGGCAAGATTCCAGTCTTTACTAAACTGTTTAATCTTCCCAGCACCCAGCTCAGTGCTCTGGGCACTTCTGGTACTTAATGAACATCTGCTGAATACAAACACGTAAATCCCGGGTATCAGGACAGGCTATATTATAAATTACGGGGGCAGTGACCCAGAGGCAGGGCCTGTCCCTAACAGGTTATTGTCTTCCTTTACCTCCACTTTTAAGTCTGTGGATTCTTTAGAATTGACCAGTTTTTAACAATAACTCCACATCTTCCAAAATTGCTAGCTCATCTGGGTTGGTGTACTATCAGTTCCACATTTTCTAGATTTTACTGTCTTCTATATAAAGCAGAACTTAAAAAAAAAACAAAAAAACATGGCTGGTTTTCAAAAGTCACAATTTTACTCCTTCTTCTCAGATAATAATTTGATTCTGTTTCACATGTTCTACAAAGTAGAATAATCAAATCCTCAAAGCAACAGGGAAGGAAAAGGACTCTTCAACTGAGGGTGGAAACGTTCTCACCCCACTTCCTGGGTAAGCCCAGTGAGTTCCACTCAGCAACCTGGGGTCTCATCTACAGGTCAAAGAATGGGGCTAAAGGGAACACCTTGCTCACTAAGCTTCTTTTTACTTTTTTCAAAGGTCTTTCAGAAAAGAGATCTTATTTTGTCTCATTCCTAAAAGGACCTTCAACCTCTTTGTTCCACCAAGGCTCTTTTTTAGTTTCTAAGTGGCAAAGCAGCAGCAGGTGAATGGTTTCAAGTTCAGTGCACAGTCACATCAATGCACATGGTAATGAAAAGGCTTCTTCTGGCCTCTGGGGCTCTCACTAATTTGATTAGATCTGATGTAATTAGAGCAGGGACTCAGTACTACCATATCCTTTCAAGCAAAAATTAAAAAGCATCTGTTTCATCAATGAGGGTATAGTTTCAGATAACATCTGGAGCAGCAGGCAGAAAAAATGAACTAAATTGTGCCCAGGTGTGTGTGCCAGAAACACTAGCTTCCCTTTACTTTCACACTGCTTGAGAAGAACATTGTTCTCTAATGGGAACACGGTCACTCCTAAGCCCATAGTGCAGATAATGGGCAGGTGTGCTTTCAAACACCACCATACAATTAGAGGATTAGATTAAGACAAAAGGTCAGCTTCACTTTGGTACTGGGGTGTAAAGTAACATTACAACAATAGAATGAAGTAGTAAAAGTGGATATTATGTCTAAAAATGAAGCTAAACAAATGAATTTCTTTAAAGGGCTTGACCAGTCTGTGAACACTAAGGGTAACGGAACAAACCACATAGAAGAGTCAGGAATCCTCGACTTGTACCTCAGAAGAGATGTCATCAGACTTGAATGCTAACCTGACTTCTCTTCAAAGCTTCCACTATGGCACCCACAAATACTAGTCACTCATGCTCTGCCTGTGAACGGGACCTTGCTCCTAGGCCACGCAGAGTTTCCCTACTGGCTGTTATCACTTGCTTTGGCAAGAGTGCGGCTTTGAGGGGAAGGAGGCACTAAAAAGCAGAATAAGGAGGTCTCCCAGTCGCCTTGATCTGTGCTTGAGAGAGAAGTGGCACACTGGAGCTCCTCTGTGGCATGAAATGTGAATTCTGGTCCTCACCTGCTATCACTGTGTTCACACATTCATAGAGGAGAGACATGGCAGAAGTGCTGAAAAGAGAGAGAGGCAACAAAATGACCAAGGGCCCTTTACAAATTTTAAACATCTCTGAAGCTCAAGGAAAACACTGCTCAGAAAGCAGCAAATTATTTGTGAATTCAGTGAAATGGGTATACTCAAATTCCTAATGTGTGCTTGTTTCCATCCAGTGTAACTCAACCTCGGGAAAGTTACAAATGTCTGTTTCTTAAAATTTCCACCAATCTATGATGCCATCCATACAAATGGAAAATCACACAAGCTTCTATGTATGAAAAATCTGCTGGCAAGAATAACAGCAACACTTTGGATTCATGCAACAATTTGCTTTTCAAAGCATTTCCAAATTCATCATCTCACATGACCCTGCTTGTGAGGACAACCTCTAAGCCTAGGTGTACCTGCCAACACTCTGGAAGGCAAAGTCAGGGGCAGGTGGCAAGTATTCTTGTTGGAGACACTTGAATTTTGAGGTCCAGAGCTCGAGAGGCTTGCCAAAGATGAGAACTTTGCACCCTGGATTTCTAATCCAGAGCTCTGTGACACTGTGGGTCTTCTCAAAGGATACATCCATGACCTGAGTTTGGTGACTGATTGTCCCTTGTCTTTGAGCTCATTACCTACTACGCTTAAGAACCAAATCATCCTGAAGATAAGAATCTATAAGGGTGGAAAAGATTGGGTCACAATATGGCCAACTTGTTTGTCATTGAAACAAAAATCTTTATGCATTTTTCCTATTTTTTATTAAAGTTTAAGATCTTTTACCTAAACAAGCTTTGGTTTCTTCACAAATAAGTCTTAAGTTCCCCCAACAAATACCTTTGACCAATGATCCAAAAGGATCTAACAGACCAGCATGTTTCTCCTTAACTTCAACATGGTAACTCCCTAGAAATATTAACGCAACCTGCATATCGGGCAAGAGGGAAGGGAGAAATACATAACTGTATTTTTTTATTTTGCATGTCCTCCCTAAAAATAAATACCATTGAGAGGCATCTAACACAGAAGTCATAGTAGCATTTATAAGTAACTAAAGTACAATAGAAATAGCACTTGATAGAGATCTGGGAGATAAGGGTTGGAGGATCAGCTTCCCCATGAACTGTCACATCTTGGGCAAGTCACTTGTATCCATTCTCTGGATCTGAGGCAGAGAGCGTTGCTAAATCTTGATATTATGACAAAAATTAATTTTTCTAGTTAAAAATCCTCTAAGTGCATTAAAATGAAAAACTATAATGAAGACAGAACAAGAAGAATACACAGAAGATTAACCTATAAATACTATCCATCATGCCCACCAAGTGGAGAATGGCTGAACTAGCTGTGGTATTTGAATGTAATGGAATAGTATTGTGCTATAAGAAATGATGAACAGGCTGACTTCAGAAAAACTCAGAAAGACTTGTACGGACTGATACTAAGTGAAATAAGCAGAACAAGGAGAACATTGTACACAGTAACAGCCACACTGTGTGATGACTGACTTTGATAGACTGATCTCTTCTCAGCAATGCAAGGACCCAAGACAACTCCAAAAGACTCACAGTGGAAATTGCTATCCACATCCAGAGAAAGAACTATGAAGTCTGAATGCAGATGGAAGCATACTATTTGCTCCCTTTCTCCTTTGTTTTGTTTTATTGCTTCATTCATGTGATTCCTCCCATAAGTTCTAATTGTTCTTTACATCATGACTAATGGGAAAATATGCTTAATATGAATATATAAAAAGAGCTTATATCAGAGTGTATGCTATCGGGGGAGTAGGAGGGGAAGAAAATTTAAAATTCAAAATCTTATGGAAGTGAATGCTGAAAACTAAAAATAAATAAATAATTTTTTAAAAAAAGAAAAAAAGAAATGCTATCCATCTTGATATTCTTCCTGAAGAAGTACTCAGTTTGAATAGTAGTACAGAAAATAACTGAAACCCTTTTGTGAGGGTTTGGACACAGGCTCTCTGGCTGTACTAGAGAGGATAAATCACAGCAGACATCTTTCTTTGCCTTTATTTTGAAAATACAGACAGTATTTTGCTACAGTAATATTTTCCACCTGTAAAAACCTAATAGTATAGTTAAAATCGAAATTGTCCATAATCCAAATACCCATTTTGCATGTTAATGGAGAATGCTTTAAATGCTTAAACTGGTGGAAAAAAAAGCAATAAGATCAGAAGACAATCTCAGAGATAAAAGTTACCTTAGAGACAATCCAGTCCTTCCAAAGAATGAAGAAAATGCAAAGTTAAGTAATAACTTGCCTTAATATGGCAAAGCTAGTTAATGACAAAGCAGGGACTAGACTCTAGCAATCAGGACTCTTAGTCTTTACTATATCACACTGATATTTATAAAAATTTAGATAAGTCTCCAAATGTGCCATAGAATTTAACAAACCCATATTTAAACATCAATGAAAAACAAGAAAACAATTTTAAAGCTAGTACCTAAAAATAGATTCACTTTCTTAGGCAAGCAGGTAACAAACTCAATTTGCTCACTCAATACCGGCTTATTATTTTAACATTCTGGAGAGCATCCAACACAGAAGTCATATTAGCATTTTAAAGGAACCTCAGGTATAGTGGAAAGATAGAGAGCTGGGAGATGAGGGTTCTAGGATCAGCTTTCACATGAACTGTTACATCTGGAGCAAGACCCTCTTAGTTTCCTTCTTTGTAAAATAAGGGATGGGACTAGGTAAGTTTTAAGGTTCTCTTCACCTCTAATAGTCTGTGATTCTATTCTTATGACTAACACATGCAATACGGATTCAGAGCTTTCTCATTCTGCAATGAGATTAAAATTGTCTGATTCATAAATCTACCTGAGAAAAAACTTGGGGAACATGATTCTGAGATTCATATCTGTGATCTTAGTTAGTGAGCTAAGAATAAAACCCTTCTTTAAATCTTTCATCTTAACAACAGAAAACATGGCTCGTTGTATTTATGGAGAAGAGCCACCTGGCCAAATGATCAAGCACACCTCAGAAGATGCCCTACCGTGATCCAGGGGACGCCCATCAGTCCTGCTGTGGAGAAGGGACCTACTTTCCTAATCATCAGCAACAACTACGAGCTGCCACAAACAGGTACACAGGGATGGGAGCCCTAAGAGCGGCAGCCCCCACGCAGAGGATGCACCCTGTTCCCAATGAACCCCTCACAGCCATCGTCAAGTGAAGCATTGTATTAAGCACTGAGGACACAAAGAGAGGCAAAAGAGAGTCCCTGCCCTTGAGAGAGACAACATGCAAACAAATATATCCCAAGCAAGCTACACACAGTATAAACAGGAGATAATTAACAGAGGGAAGGCACTTGAATTAAGGACTGGGAAAGGCCTCCTGTAGAAGGTGGGATTTTAGCTGGGACTTAAAGGAAGCCATCAAGGTCAGTATGTGGAGCTGAGAAGAGAAACTGTTCCAAGCACGGAAGGGAGATGGAGGGTCTTGTTCATGGAAGCCAGGGTCACTGCATCAAAGGGGTGGCTGTAGGGAATAAGGTGAGAGTGGTTAAGTGAAACTGATAGGCCTTGGCAACAAATCAGATATGAGGGCAGGGAGAGATAGTGAGGAGCCCAGGATGACTCCTACATCATCCTGAGGGACTGGAAGGAGAGCAATAGGGAAGTGAGGAGGGTTTAGGGAGAAAAATAAGGAGTTCAGTTTTGGATGTGTTGAGTTTGAAGAAGCCTACTGAATATCCAGTTTGAGATGTCTGAAAAGCAATTAGAGATGTGAGACTGGGGCAGCTAGGTAGTGCAGTGGATAGAGCACTGGCCCTGGAGTCAGGAAGACCTGAATTCAAATCCAGCCTCAGACACTTGATGCTTACTAGCTGTGTGACCCTGAGCAAGTCACTTAACCCCAAATGCCTCTCAAAAAAAATTTAAAAACTTTAAAAAGAGATTTGAGATTGGACGTTAGCACAGAGGTTAGGCAGAATACATAGATTTGAGAATCATTACCATAGAGACAATAATTAAATCCATGAAAGCTGATGTGTGTGTCTTTAAGGAAGAACAATCATTTTAATGTAAAAAATTATAAATATCCAGATGGGTAAGTCAGTTATCCAGAGACAATCGAACTTCATTTCCAAAGCCAAATAATTTTTGGATTATCTAGGGCAGATAACACAGTATTATTTTCACGTGTACTCTGATAATTTAGAAACCTAAAAATGGGAAGGACACTAAAACTCTCCTGAGGATGTGCAGGACAAGAGCTCTATGTTCTATTCCCTAAGAGTGGTCCATTCCAAGGCATCATCCTACTAAGCCTCAACACCCCTTGTTTAAGAAATGGTCCTGCCTAAGTCAAGACAAATCTGTTTGTCAAAGGACAAGTGATTTTACACAATTTTGCACAACACAATGGTTATTAGTATATTTTGTCCTTCTTTACGGTGCTATATTGTGGCTCTGTGACCTTGAGCAAGACTCAAACTTAATAAGCTTCTGTTTTCTCACCTGCAAAATGAAGGTCTATTTGCAATAGATCTAAGCAGAGGCAAATGGCTCGGGTTTATTTTGATATTCCTGATTCTGGGTGGGAGTCTGGGGTGTAGGGAACGGGATGGGAGTACAGCAACACACACAGACATACACATACACAGAGACACAGACAGACACAGACACAGACACACACACACACACATACACACCCCCTTCGGCTCTTCATATACCTACTCAAAGGACTCTAGAGCTAAAAATAACTCCAGTTCAAGGAAGCAGAAAACACAGGAAGAATAATAATATCAATACAAATATAAATGACAATGATGGCAGTCTGTTATAGTGACAGGGTGCTAGCTGGACTTATAGTCAGAAGATGGGGCTGTGACTTCACTGGCAAATTCCTTAACTCCCTAATTTAGTGATCTAGGCAACTTTCTAGGCCCCAAGTTTTCCACTGAATGCAGATGTGCATCAGTGGGAGCAGAGACTCCACACCCAAAGTTCTTTACAGGGAAGATATCCTAGATTCACGCCAAAATAACAGTACAATGTTTTAGGGCATTTGGGGCTTTATAGTTCTCAAAGTTTTTCCACAACAATTATTTCACTAGATGCTCACCACAATCCTGTAAAGCAAGCAGGGCAGCTACTATTATGCCCCTTCTACAAATGAGGAAATAGAAGGAAGGTACTTTGCCTAAGGCTAGTTAGTGGCAGAGCTAGGATTAGAACCCAGGTTTCCAGGCTCCTATTCAAATGTTCTTTCTAATGACACCCAAATGCCTTCTCAACAAGTATGTCAAGAAAGCCCAGCTCCCTCTTGTTATCTAATCAAAGCACACTCTAGGCTTAAATAAAGAAGCCTGGCCAAGGAGCTCTAGTATAGCACCAAAAGCAATCTCTCTGAAAACAGTGGTGTCATAAAAACAAAGCAAGTCAATTTATTACAGAATCTTCTTGGAAGGCAGATTAGTATGAAACTGAACAATGCAAATATTTATTGAGTGCCTAAAATATACAGAGACAAAAATAAGCTAGTCCCTAAAGCCCACCCTCTGAGAAGTTCAGTGACAATTTTAAGAATTCCAGACTATCAGAGTGGACAGAATTCTAAAGGCAAATTAGACAAATAAGAAATGTGTGTTCAATCTAGTTTTTAAAATTTACTGCCCTGGGGTGTTTCAGAATGGCCCAATTACCATATGTATTCCTAGAAATAACCCAATATGTACTCATAAATATTTGGATATGCGTTAACTGCTTAGGAGACTGGTACAATGAAACTGTGTAATTGTATTTGCTTTCAAATTTGTAATTTGCTTTCAAACTGTAATTTATTTCAAGTATGTAATTATATATTTAAGAAAAAGAAAATATGTATTTGTTTGGAACCTAGGAATACAAAATTTTCCCTTCCAACTTACCTATGTATTAGGTTGGTGAGGGGTTCAATCAGTTTTTTTCCCAGCCTTGGTTCTAAGGGAGTAAGAGCACCAAACTATTTAAATAAAAAGAAAAATCAACAGATTATTTTGTGGCAGGATACAGACTACATCTGATCATCTCATTTTTAAAGGCAAAGCAAGTTTGCAAAAGGTGTTTATTTTTTTCCTGAGTATACTGACTTACAGAAGCATATATCCTCACTCCATTAGATTAATTTATTGTGGATATCACTATGTAGTCTTTTGACTACAACTAAATTAAAAAAAATAATAACAAGGTCAAAGGACCTGGTACTTGGAAAAGGACAATAAGTTTCCATGTTTTTGTCAATTCATTTGATTATGCTTTTATAGATGTTAACAGCTTCATCTAAGATTTTATTCCTTATTCTTTAAGTTTACTTAATTTCTTTTTTTCTGATGGTTACTTATTTTACCAGAGAGAAAATCTGTAAAGAAAATATTCAATAAATGTTAGGGTCATGGACAATTTTCCTAATGAAAACGAAAAGCAATAATCACAGCATGGAAATACTTGCCAATTTGATAATCTTAATGAGGACCCAATTATTAGTGGAAGAAGTCATCAACTTAAAAAATAGTGGAGCAAGGGATAGGTAGTTTTTGGGATTTCGTCTGGCCAGCTCACAGATGACATTCACTGCCGCAGATTGCACACCTGTGAATATAAGAGAAGGTTGTCATCAGGAGAGGGTTCCACACCAGCAGCAGTTATATAACACTACCTTAGTAACTGGAAGCAAGGGTACATATGGCAAGTCATCCTGTTCGTATCCTCATTCTCCAAATACTCTTTTTCTCAGAGGGGAAAAAAACAGACTGTCCAGATTTCTGTGTAACACTTTTGTCCATTCATGTAGTGACCATGCTAATCTGGGCTCTCATCCCTTCTCACCTGAACTACTGTAATTGGTTTCTGGTTGGCATCTCTTTCTTCTCCAAAACCCATGGTCCACACAGATGTCCAAGTGATGTTCCTAAAGCACAATCCTGACCATGTCGCTCTCTTAATCAATCTTCAAGAGTCCCCTAATGCCACTAGGATCAAATACAAAGTCCTCCTGACATTTAAAGCCCTTGAACACTTGGCTCCGACCGGCCTTTACAGCATTACACATCATTCTTCCTCACAAATCCAAACTAGCCTTTTTGCTATTCCTCACCAACAACCTGCCCTGTCCTC
Source organism: Vombatus ursinus (assembly GCF_900497805.2). NCBI lineage: Eukaryota > Metazoa > Chordata > Mammalia > Diprotodontia > Vombatidae > Vombatus > Vombatus ursinus. Next base: position 4,426,241 of record NW_020949696.1, read on the forward strand.
ATCTGCGTGCCTTTCTACAAGCCGTCCTTGATGCCTGACTCAATTCCTTCTTCACCTTTACCTCCCACAATTCCTAGTATTCATCAAAACTCAGCTCAAACACCATCTCTCACATGAGGCATTCTCTGACCACCCCTTTGCCCACAGCTGCTACTGCTTCCCTGCAAAATTACCCTGAATTTATCTGTGTCTATTTATATGTGTAGGTGTTATTTCCCTTATAGAACTCCTTGAGGACAGGATTGTTTGTTTTTTTAATTTCTGTTTCTGAGATTGGTCACTGGCAGTAGCCTGAATGGATTTAGAATGGGACCAAGATTCCATATATTAGGTTCAGCTTACCTTTATCTACAGGTCTATTTCAGTGTGAAATTATCCTATCATCTTACAGACCCAAACATCTCTTTCTCCTTTTCAACCCATGCAATGTAGAATTTTTGAATTGGAAAGGGCCTTTCTATTCAAACCTAGACCTAAAAAAGTATCCCAACTACAATAGCCCAAATAAGAGGCCATTTTTAACATTCACTCTTAATCACATTTTCACAGAAAATGGACTCGTCAAGATGTTGAATGTAACAGACCACCCTGCTACTGAACATGAACAGCTTTATTAAAACACCAAAGACAACAGAAATGTAACAAACCAGGGTCAGGATCCTCAAGTTTCTCTTTTAGACGAGGGAAGGCAGGGCGGAGGGACTCTGGGTATTTCAAGAACACTTTATACATGATCAGCACGGCCTTCTTCCTGATGTAAGGCTTCGTATGTGACATCTGTGAACCAGACAAATGCAGGAGATGCAAATACCACGTTGGAGGTCTGTGCAAAGGTTCATTTCAGTTCTCTCTCTCCCAAAAGTGCAAGCACAGTGTTGTAACCATTTGGAATTTATAGGTGAGATCCAATTCTGAAAATTTCTGCCTCCCTAGCTCCCTCATGCCATGAAGGAGGTATAATTTCTTTCCACAAACTATTTTATTTCTCAAAATAAAGTCTAATCAAACTAGAAAAAAATGTGGTCATTCATGATGAGCTCCCTCTTCTCATTTTCTATCCCTCAGCTGCCTTCTGTCACTATCTACTCCTTCACCTCTGTCTCACACAAATCCAGCCTCAACTTTTCTCCTCACAAGGCCTCAAAAAACCTTTCCCCTAGAGATGCCAGTCTCTTCACAGTCCAAAGAGGCTGAGCTCAGTCACGACAATACCAATACCCGCTGCATACCATCCCCATTCCTGGCTCTGCCTATTCCTAACCATGTTTCAGGGTTCAGCTAGTTTCTCACCTCTGCCATTTCCCTCTGGGCTCTTACTAAACATCCCCAAAAGTTAATGATCTACTGTGCTCACTTAACTCAAGAGCTTACGATCTCTGGCATCTGTTTAGGATAATTTTATCTATCGTCTTGAATTGGACTTAACTGTTTCATTAATAAAAGGAGGTTAAAATGGATGATGGGGGGGGTTGGGAGAGAGAGGGAGGGGGAGAGAGAGAGAGAGAGAGAGAGAGAGAGGGAGAGAGAGGGAGAGAGAGAGAGAGAAAGAGAGAGAGAATATATTTTATCTCCTTAACTAAACAGGATATACAAACCCTCCTAGAGGTCAAGGCCCATGCCAGTAAGTCAGTCAATGTGCATTTATTAAGCACTTACTAGTTGCCAGGCACTGTTAAGGTTAGAGATACAAAGAAAGGCAAAAATAGTCCCTAACTCAAGGAGCTCCTATTTATTCCCATCTCCTTCAAATCCCATCCCAAAATCCTGACCAAATGCCAGACCCACCCTGTGTCCTTTGGAATCACTTCCACAGACCATAAATTTCCCTTCATCCTTAATCTTTTCCTCTCCCACTCCTTCCATCTTCTAGCAATTAGTGAAACCTGCATCATCCCAATGACACAGCCTACCTTTCTAGTACAGGCCATGCCTTCACCCATTCTCAGCTCACTGCTTGAGGAGGGGAGTTGCAACAATCCTTGCTCTCCACTGCCATGTCCAGGTTCTTTCCCTACCTCAGTCACTCAGTAACTTTGCCTCCTTTGAGGTTCACAAAATTTATATCTACCCCCCAATCAAAATCCCGGTAGCTATTTTCTACAGACATTCACATCAGTCTCCTTCCTCAAAGAGTTTAGTACATAACTCACAATTTTTCTCTCCTCTCCAACTCTTGCTCTCAAAACACCCTAATGCCTTAGTCCCTTAACCTACTCACTTCCTGTGACCTATTCCTGCACTCCTCAGTATCACACAAAGACGGTCATACTTCTGATCTTGCCATCCCTCACAAATGCACCACTTTCATGTTTAAGAATTTTTTAAAATCCCCCTGATGTTGATCGGTTGAGTTCCCACCTCTCCTCTGCTTTCTCTTACCAACCTCTACTCTCTGTGCATACCATGACTTTCAATCCCTTAATCCTCAGGTCTCTTCCAGACCATCTCCCCTGCACTAGCATCTCCGTCCGTCTTTCTCCATCTTAACTCCTTGGTGACTCAGTTCTTCTCTACTTCTCTCTCTCTCTCTCTCTCTCTCTCTCCATATATGATAAGGTCCACTTACATTCCTCTTGATTGTTCCCTACCCAGCCTCAGTTTCAAATCATTCCCACCATCTGCCACCTTCAGTCCTATACACTGGCTGCTGAACAAAGGTGGAGGACAATAATTCTGACTGGGGTTTCCTACCAATTAGTTACACAATCTCAACTGGGTCTTCCCAGGCAATCATTCTACTCTCTCTTATCAACTCACTATCTTACTCTTCACAACAGGTCTTCCAGACCTTTCATCCCTTCTTAAGCCCCCCGTGGCTCCTCCTTCCACTCAGCCGAGAGTTCTCATCTCATATTTTACAGAAAAAATTGTGGTCATTCATGATGAGCTCCCTCTTCTCATTTTCTATCCCTCAGCTGCCCTCTGTCACTATCTGCTCCTTCACCTCTGTCTCACACAAAGAGGTGTCTTACTCCTTCCCAAGGATCACTCCTCTACTTGTTCAAGCAATCTCATTCCATTTCATCTCCTCCAACAGATCCCCCCTCTGTCATCCCCACTGTATAACTTATCTTCAATCTTCTTGACCTCTGTATAGCAATCGACACTGCTGATCACTGTCTTCTCTTTGATACCCTCCTCTCTCTGCATTTTGGGAACTTCACTTTCTTCTGGTTCTCCTTGCTATCTGACCACTCCTTCTCAGTTTCCTTTGCTTGGTCCTCTTTCTGATTAGATCCTCTAATTGTAGGTGTCCCTCAGGGTTCTGTCCTGGGCTCTCTTCTCTTCTCCCTCTATATACTTCACTTGGTGATCTCATTAGCTGCCATGAAATTATTGCCATTGATCTATGCTGATGATTCTCAAATCTACCTATCCTGCCCTAACCTCTCTGCTGACTTAAGTCTCACATCCCAACTGCCTTTCAGACATCTCAAACTAAATGTCCAGTAGACTTCTTAAACTCAACATGTCCCAAATTTCCCCTGCCTCCAAACTTCTCTATTGCTGCCAAGTGCAACACCACCCTCCCAGTCCCTGAGACTTGCAAGCTTGGGGCTGTCCTTTACTCTTTACTCTCTCTGACCTGCCATGTTGCCAAAATATGTTGGTTTGCAACATTTCTCAAATATGCCCTTCCTTCCTCTGATACTGTCACCATGTTGCTGCGCAGGTCCTCATCACCTCATGCCTGTATTATTTCAAAAGCCTGCTGGTGGGTCTGCCTGCTTCAAGTTTCTCTCCACTGCAATCTATCCTCCATTCAGATGCCAAAGTAATTTTGCTAAAGTACATGTCTAACCATGTTGCTCTCCCCAAATTCTCTGGCACTCAAAGCCCTTCATAACCTGGCTGCTCCCTCCCATCTTTCCAGTCTTCTTATACCTTACTCCTGACATGCACTCTTTGATCCAGTGACACTGACTTTCCAGCTGTTTCAAAACAAGACACTCCATCTCTCAGCTATGGACATTTCTCTGGCTATCCCCCATGCCTGGAATGCTCTCTCACCTCTGCTCCAACTACTGATTTCCCTGCCTTCCTTTAAGTCCCAACTGAAATCCCATCTTTTACTGGAAGCCTTCTCCAACCCCTCTTGATTCTCGTGCCTTCGTCTCTTTTAATTGTTTATTTATCGTCTATATAACTTGTTTGTACATATTTGTTTGCTTGTTGTCTTCCCTATTAGACTGTAAGTTCCTCAAGGGCAGGGACTGCCTTTTGCCTCTTTGTGTATCCTCAGGGCTCAGCACAGTACCTGACACATAACAGGCACCTAGTAAATGTTTACTTACTATTGACTATGCTAATGGGGGAGATAACATGCCAACACCTTATACAAAAAAGATATATACAAGATAAAATGGAAATAATCTTAGAGGAAGGGTACTGGCATTGGGGGGGTTTGGGGGGAGAGAAGGGGTTGGTCAAGGCTTCCTGAAGTAGGTGGGATTTTAGCTGACACCTGAAGGAAGCAAGGCCAGGAAGAAGACAGAGAGGATGGAGAGAATTCCAGGCATGGGAGCCAGCCACTGAAAATGCCCAGAGCTGAGACAGAGCATCTTGTTTGAGGAACCTGAGAAGGCCATTGTCTCTTGATCCCAGAGTACACAGCCAGGAGTAAGCCTCTGGGTTTCTCTGACTAAAATCTCACATTCTCAAGAAGTCTTTTTCAGTTCTGCTGAAGGCCAGTGCCCACCCTCTGAGATTATCTCCAATTTATCATGTCTAGAACTTGTCTGTAAACTGTTTGCATGTTGTCTCTACCATTAGACTGTGGATGCCCTGAGAGCAGGAACTGTCTTCTGCTTTTCTTTGTATCTCCACTGCTTAGTACAGAACCAGGCACATGGTAGGCTCTTAAAAAATGACTAATGTGGAAATGTTTTGCATGACTGCACACGTATAACCTATGTCAAATTGCCTGCCTTCTCAATGAGTGGGGGAGGAGAGGGAGACACAGAGAGCATTTGGAACTCAAAATTAAAATTAAAACATTAAAAAAAATGAATGTTAAAAATTATTTTTACATGTAATTGGGGAAAAATAATAAAATATTAAATCACTGACTATCAAAAAAATGCTTATTGACTTTAACCTGTTTTTGTGTAATGGACCCCTTTGGTAGTCTGCTGGAACGTTTTTCAGTATGTTTTTAAATGCATAAAATAAAATACATAGGATTATAAAGGTAATCAATTATAATGAAATGTAGTTATCAAAATGTGAAGAACAAATTCTCAGATCCCAGGTTAAGAACCCTTACTACAGACCTCTCTGCTGACAAAACCCTAGAAAATCCAGGGTCACCTCCACGCCATGATATCAAAACATAACTTTAGGGATATGTGAAAAGGATAAAACAAATACCTGTCACTGATATGTAAACTGATTTACTTTACACTGAATAGCTCAAGCTAAAAATCACTGGGGTATTCTTAAGACCTCACCTCTTTTAAGTCAACAACCCACAACTCATCTTTATATCAGAGGTGCTCTAAGTTTTATCTCCCATTTTATATATAAGGAAAATTGAGGGTCAAACAGGAGGTAACATAGACTTGAAATCATAAAGAGAGGTCTAGTTATTTCTGCCAACTCACCAGAGTCATGATGTCATTTGCCAAATCTCTGGCGAGATCTGGAGTAACAAAACAGGACAAACCGGTCAGTGCAACTCCAGTATCATACTGGTTGGGGCTACTCAGGTCCTGCAAAGATGGAGGGGAAAACAATTTAACAAAGCATACAAATCCACTCTACTTATGACGAGCTACATTTCCACAGAAGTATTACATATGGAATGAATGAAAATTACAATATTCATGAATCTGAGGAGAAATAAAATTCCCCATTCATACTATTTTATGGGCTAAGCTATAACCAGGCAATATCTCATCCAATTAGTTTCTAAGGAAACAGCCTATGTAGGAAAACACAATGTTTTAACTGGAGAATGCAGAACACACTGTTAAAAAAGAAAAGAATTAAAAAAACTGTCACAGGTGGGAATTGTTGGATACCAAATATTCCACAGATGCAATTGTTCACCTATCATAAGCACATGTAGCAAAGTTGCATGTCTGTAGAATTAATGGGTCTAAGAAATCATCCTGGCTTAGAGTAGGTTTAAAATATTACCAACAACAAAAAATATTACCACAAATTTTAAAATAACATCACCAGACAGTGACACACAGTTTTGGGTGACAGTAAAATATGTTTAAGTGAAAAGGTAAGCAGCTGGGTAACTCCTCAGAACTGAATAAGGGAAAATTCTTTTGCCCTTCAGTTGGATTTTTCCCCCTAGAGTATAAATGGATAATTCATCAAGAGGCTCAGAAACTGATCATTAAGTGTGGGCAGTTCTATGACTTACCCTGAGTCTTCATTGACTCCAATTAGTGAGAAAGTATGAAAACAAGAGGAAAAGAATGAGATTGCAGTCTTGAAGCCTTCCTTTGTATTGTTCTCATTGTCTTTCTGTTATATACTTCTACATTACTATGTGGAAGCATAAAAAAGCCAACATTTTTAGTACCTCTAGAAATATTAAGAAACAATATTTCTCTAGTCTAAAAAGTCCCTTTTCTACTAACTCTCCAACATTATCAGGTGTTAGGTTAAGGACAAAAGGCCTTTCCTAAGGAAATGGATTAAAGATGGAACAGAAGCTTGAATTCCAGTCTTCCACAACTCCTGAAGAGATTAGCCAAAGACAGTGCTCTACATTTCATTGCAAGGGAATCTGCTACTGAGAACCGATTCTTAATGTTAACCTCTGGGAGAAGTCACATTGATTCCTTGAAGGAAGTGGTCCAGGTAGGAATGGGATGGTGACTGTTACTCAACTATTTCTGACTGCTAACCTCAAACTGTATTTTAACTTCTTATGATCTTTTCCTTGTTTAAGATTCTTATAAATGTTACCTCACAAGTCCTGGTGGGGTAGAGGGGAGACATTTCCAAGGGCACTTTGTCATTTTGGACATTTCTCTCATTAAGCCAGAAATAACTTGGATATTAATGTTAAATTAAATAAAATTGTTTCTGGCCAGATGAAAATGCAGGGTACAGTATTAATATCTTTTTCTTCTACAACTACAACATACATTTTGAATTCTTGCTCCCCAGGTTGGGGAAAAGGTATTGTGGTGTATATTATTTTGAACTGCATTTGGGTTGAAGTTTATTCATTAAGCCCACTAGGAAATTTAATATTCAACTTAAGAGATACAAGAATATGCAGCATAGGATTTTCCATTTGGGGCTTTGTAAGAATTATAAAAATATTAATTTTGCACAAGCCTGTGTTCAGGGCTGAAGGCAGCAAAAGCAGAGTTCACCCCACATCACCTGCAACTTATCTGACAGAAGTTCCTTGTTTCCATAGTATTCTTTTCTGAATAGTTAGAGAAAGGTCACCTGGAAGCCAAAGAAAATTGCTACAGCACTTTACTAGGTCCCTAGAGAATATAAAAAGCCCTGTAAAAGTGATCAGTCAAGAAAGAAGAAGGGGGGGGGGGGGGAGTGTCTACGAAAAAGGAATGAATGAATGATTAAGGTTACTCTAACTTGTACTGAATAGGAAAGCACAAGTTCATTTAGGAGGCCTCTTTCTGAGCTTCCAATTCAATTCCTATCGAACTGCCTACAGGATCAAGGCCAAATGTTATTTTAATGCTTAATACTTAAACTTTGCTTCAGGCTGGCATTCAAAGCCTTCCACAAACTACCATTCTAACTATTCCTCTCATACTACATAACACCATATATATGTGGATAATCCTTTGCAGTTTCATAAAGAACTCTCACTTACTTATTAAACAACCTAAAAATATTAAGTTTCTTGCCCATGGTCAGAGTGGCAAACTCAATGACCCCTAAGACAATAAGTCCCGCTCCCAACCAACTCCACATCTCCTCCTCTAATCACACCGTTCTATGCTCTCCTTCCTTCTCTCCGCTTATCTAAGTTTTACCCTCACTTGTCTGAATGCCCAACTCCAAGCTTTCTTTGACTATCCCAGCCCTTAGTGACTTCACCCTCCTAGGAACACCTGTGCATCTTAAGACTACTTATTTGGTACCAAGCACATGCTACCTTGTGTTATAACTGCTCTGTATGAGGGGGAGGGGAGGACACTGTGCAGGGAAGGAACTGGAGAGGGCTGGGGTGTACATGGATAGATATGTCCTTTCTCCCCAACAAGACTGCAAGATTTTTTTTTTAAACAGCAAGGGCTCTTATACCTCTCTGTATCTTCAAGAGAATATAAAGAGTAAGCATTCAATAATTGCTGCTGACAAAAAAAAAAAAGATTTCGCTTGAATTCTAGCCTTCGTCATGGGTCAGCAACCTGTGCCTCTAGCAAACAATTTGGGAGCTGTTATGAACTCCAAAAAACTCAAGAGTCAGACCCAGCTTGTGTCCTCCTTCAAGGTCATACATCCCAGGTTCTACATCCACAACTCCAACAAGCCACTCTGATGTCCCCAAATTACCTCTTCTGAAAACACTGGGTATATGAATCATGTCTATATCTGACTTCCAAAGCCGGACACAGTCACATTCTTGGCCCTGTACCTGAACTTTTTTTCTCGTTTGGGTTTAAAGAAGGGCCAGAAGCATAGCCAGACAGAATGAGATAAAGGCCAATGGCCACCCTCAGCTCACCCTGGTCAATTTAGAAAAAAAGTAGCTGCCTTCAGTTGTTAAGTCTACAAGTTGCTGATTTGTAAATTACATATCCCTAACCCATTATATTATCTTAATTATTATATAATTAAGGAGTGAAATCAATGCCTCACCCCTAAAAACATTGTCTGAAATGTAGAGAATGAACAGGACTTTATTGAATTAATCACTTTCTGATTTTCCTCAAAGGGGAAAGTAATCTGCTTGTGAAACTCATTCAGTGTTAGGCAACGAAAAATAAGCCTTAACAAATATATAACCCAAAACTAACGCTCAATTTCATCCCCAAAAAGTCTGATGGAATGTCATCAGGGAGAAGTCAAAAGGAAAAGCAACAATGATCATCTCACATACAGATTAAGTAGAGATTACAAACCACTTAAAGCAAACGCTTTTATAGACCAACCCTCAAAATACCCAATAAGTATTAATAAGAGTTCACACTCATATAGAGCTTACAGGCTTGAAAAGTGCTTTGCATACATAATCTCATTAAAGGAAGACAGATGACAAAGTGGATAAAGCACTAGAGCTGGAGTATGGAAGATCTGAGTTCAAATCAGACCTCAGATACTTACTAGCTGTATGACTCAGGCTAAATCACTCAACCTTTCTAGGCCTCAGCTTCATCACTGTAAAATGGGGATAACAACAGCAACTGCAACACAGGGCTATTGTGAGGATCAGATGAAATAACTGCATAAGGCATTATATAACTACTAGCTAACATTATTATTATTATCCTCACAAAAACCTTCTGAGATCCCCCATTTTAGAGATGAATAAATGGAGACTCACGTAAAAAGCTAAAAAACGATATACATTAAACAATTTTTCCAGAATCCTCCAAGCTCTTGGCAAAAAGAAAAAAATTCACCCCATTATTTCCTATAGCAACTGTTTTCACTTTTTGTCTTGTCTTTTCTGAGGAGAAGTAAACAACTATACAGGAAACTTGCTTGCTAGATTACTTTATAAAAGAGTCTTTTCCCTTTTATATTAGATTCACTTTTAATAGAGATGATCATGACCTAATTATATTCCTTATAAATGAGAATAAATGGCTTTTTGGAAGAGAGAAACAGACACACAGGAAATAGTGAAATTTGACTAAAGTAAACAGTGGTTCCAGCTGAAACTGATCACTTACCTTTCGAATTTGATTGGTAGTCAGCATAATTACATCAGTTCCTTCATGAAAGCACTGAGAAGCAGCTAGATAACCAACTCGCTGTTTATTCAGAAAAACAGAAGCATTAAATTTTTTGCACCAGTCTTGCCTTTCTTGGAACTCAAAGCTCCTACTCTAGGAGCATCAGTCCCAAGAAAAACAAAACCTGTAGTCATGAAAGAACTACAGGCTAGATACATGGGGAGCTGTTAACTCTGGCTGGCCAAGACAACAAAACATTTGTTTAATATTCCAACCTAGCATTTCAGTGTTTTAGAATGGTAGTGATTTTAAAATGCTAAATGTCACTCAATAAGGCTTTGCTTAAAATTGACACAGAAGATCAATTATCAGTTTGGTTGTTCATTCTTCCCATTTCTACTAACTTCATTTTCGCAATCAGTGACTTTTTTTTTTTTTAAACTCAACGCTACAGTCTACTTTCAGCTTTTGACTGTCTAGCCTCTACAGTGGAACAAATACGTATCTTAAACTACATGCTTGTGGATCCCAAATTATATTTTAAACAAACAACTGAAAATATTTCAAATTTTGCGGAATACAGTATACATCTCTTAAGAGAGAGTACACAGAAGGCAGAATAATTGTGTTTTGTAAAGACACTGAGGTCAAAAGTGAACCTGGTGGTAAAAGAAAGAAGTCACAAGGAGTAACATTTCCTCTAGAGGCACTAACCAAAGCACTATGCTCACTTGGGTTCCACAATATCAGAAATAACCTAGTTGACTTCAGTCCTTCTTAACATTGTAGGGAATTTAAATTTGGCTTAAGACAGATAGTAGACAATTATCAATAAAATAATTCCCAGTGTTTCACTTAGAACAACAGGCAGAATTATCAGGTTTGAAATAGTTCAATCAACTGTATTTGTTAGAGGGGGTCAAACCTTGCTAATGACTCTACAATCCCCTACTTCTGGACAAACAACATTCAAAAGATCCAATTCAGGACTTTCTGGTCATATGGAAAGTGCCCACATGTCCCCAACTTGTCTCACCTGGTCCATCTCCAAGCTTGTTATCACGTCCCAATAACCCAGTCCCCTTTCCCTGAACTTTTGTTGGGTGGGAGGAAAGGGAAGGTAGGAGCAGTTGTCCTTCCTCTTCCCATGATTCTTTCAGGAACTCAATAGGTAATACCCCTCTCTCACTTTCAGCTTAATCCTCCTATACAAGATCTAAAAATTTGGAGGAAATTTTAAAATGGGTTCTTCCTCAACAACAAAAAGAGGTTGAGGATTTCTGTACTGGGCTTAGAAACTGTGACAGAGATTGTCATATTTAAAAACAAACACAATGGCCTCTTACCTTAAATGTAAACTTTGAAGCACTCATTACTTCAATAATGTTGAAAGCAGCCCAGCTAATGTCATATCCCAACATCTGCAACTGTTAGAAATAAGAGTAAGACACCATAACTTTATAGTTCCTTCTTAATGACCCCTGAACCCTAAAACAAAAGTAAGAATGAGATTTACAAATGTGGAGGAAGGCCACATTACCAGCATGTACTTTGTATGTGTGCACATTTTAAGGCTTGGTATCTGCTTAAATTTTGACAAAAACTATACTCAAAGGATAATGCACAAAACTACCCAGGAGAAAGAGTGTTACACTTTATATTTGTACCAATGTGATGAAATTCCACACCACAGCCCTTCATTTCCCCAGGGTCTAAGGGATCATCTAGATGGGCGCTCCCTGTATTGAGACAGAGGATACAGGAACTCTATGAGCTGCTAGGGCCCTCCCACCCCCCAATTAATTACTCAAGAGTTAACTTTCTAATGATGGACACACCCTGTTTATCTCCAGCTTGTCCAGCTTTGTAGGCTCTGCTGGAGCTTATACTCTGCCTGAACTGCCTTCAAGAATATAAGAATAGAATTTATAGAAATAGGGGCAGCTAGGTGGTGCAGTGGATAGAGCACCAGCCCCAGAGTCAGGAGGACTTCAGTTCAAATCCGGCCTCAGACACTTGACACTTACTAGCTGTGTGACCCTGGGCAAGTCACTTAACCCCACTGCCTAGCCAAAAAAAGAACCATTCCTTAATTGATAAATAGTCAAAGAATATAAACAGACAGTTTTCAGATGAAGGAATCAAAGCTATCTATAGTCATATAAAAAAATGCTCTAAATCCTTATTGATTAGAGAAATGAAAATTAAAACAACTCTTGAGCTACCGCTTCACACCCATCAGATTGGCTAATACGACAAAAAAGGAAAACGACAAATGTTGGAGGGGATATGCGAAAAAGTAAGACACTAATTCACTACTGGTGAAGTTATATACTGATTCAACCACTCTGGAGAACAACTTGGAACTATGCCCAAAGGGCTATAAAACTATGCATACCCTTTGACCTAGCAATACCACTACCACATCTATATCCCAAAGAGATAAAAATCAAAAAGGAAAAAGACTCATAAGTACAAAAATACTTATAGCTGTTCTTCTAGTAGTGGCAAAGAACTGGAAATCAACTGAGGGATGGCTGAACAAATCGTTGTACATGAATGTGATGAAATACTATTGTGCTATAAGAAATGATGAGCAGGACACTCTCAGAAAAACCTGGAAAGACTTACATGAACTGACACAAAGTGAAATGAGCAGAACCAGAAGAACACTGTAGACAGTGACAGCAATACTGTATGATGATCAACTGTGAATGACTTAGCTATTCTCAGCAATATAATGATCTAAGAATACTATCCATCTCCCGAGAAAAAACTGATGTAGTGTGAATGCAGATCAAAGCATACTTTTTCTTTATTTTTCTTTGGTTATTCGTCTGTTTTCATTCACAATATGGCTAACGTTGAAATATGTTTTGCATGACTGTACCTGTATAACCTCTATCAAATTACTTGCTTTCTCAATGAGGGGGGTGAGGGAGAGAAAGAATTTAGAACTCAAAAGTTTTTTTTAAAAATTAATGTTAAAAATTGTTTTTACTTGTAAGTGGGAGAACAATAAAACATTAAATTAAAAAATAAATTTAATAATATTCAATTTTTTAAAAAAGAATACAAGAATAGAGAGAGCTTCTCCAAGCCAGGAGTCAGTGAGTCAGTGAACAAGCATTTATTAAACACTGTGTGTCAGGCACTGGGCTAAGCACCAGATTTTCAGAGTCACTGCCCTGAAGGAGCTCAAAGTTTAATGGAAGGTACAAGATGCAAATAACTATGCAGTTAAGTGGAAGGTAACCCCAGAGGGGAGGCACTGGCAGTAAAGTGGATGGGGGAGGAGAAGGAGGGGAACAAGTCTCTTACAGATGGGGATAGTTGAATTGAGTCTTACAGGAGGCCAGAGAGGCTGGAGACAGAGGTGAGGATTAAGAGCATTCCTAGCATGGGGGATGGCCAGTGAAAAGGCATGAAGTCACGGTATGGCGTGTCATGTGAGAGGAACAGGAAGGCCAGTGTCAGTGGATCACTGAGTAAATATAAGTGAGTAAAGTATAAGGCTGGAAATTAGTAAGGGACCATGTTGTAAAGGGATTTAAATGCTGAACACAGCATTTTATATTTGATCCTTGAGGTAATAGGGAGGTAAACCACTTCAGTGTAATGACCTAACATTTATATACCACTTTATGTTTTGCAAAGCACCTTCTACCTAGGCAGCTTAGATGCAATGGAGAGAGCTCTTGGCTTGGAATCAGGAAGACTCGAATTCAAATTTGACCTAAGGAATTTACTAAGCTGTGTGACCCTGGATAAGTCACTTAATCTTTGTCTGCCTCAGTCTCCTCAACTGTAAAATAGGGATCATAACAGCATCTACGTCCTGGGATTGTTGAGAAGATTAAATAAGAATATTTGTCAAGCGCTTAGCACAGTGCTTGGTACACAGTAGGCACTTAAATGCTTGGGCCCTTTCCCCAATTTATATAAATATCTTAATATTAAAAAAACACTTTGTACCCCCACAGTTAGAAATTGGCCTCAATCGAAGCTAAGAGAAAGGACCATTACTATGACTTACCATTACTATAAAAGGTAATGGACTTGGCCTACTGTCAGACCTAAAGAAAGTAGTTTCCAACACTACAGATGACATCCTTCCCCACCTCTCCCCTACCCTACCATGACTTGGCAATCAAACTTGAAAACTTTTAGCAGGGATAATCCAGAAGAAAAAGTTTAACAAGAATTTAGAAACTACAAAATAATTAAAAGCCAGTGTTGCTTCTATCTGAGAATGCATGAATGCTTCTATATAATCCCCAAGCCCACCACTTTTCTACCATCTATCATGTTACTTTGTTGAAAGTCTATATATTTGTGGGTTAGTTCAAAAGTATTTGCTCTGTCATAATTTATTATAAAAACAATTTTTATCTCAAAATTAAAATATTTTCCAACATTTTTAACATTTAAAATAAAGCAAAATTAAAAAGAAAATGTGACAAAAATCCAAAGAACAAGCATGGTATGGTCCCAAAAAAGAGAAGCTATTCCCCCACCATCCACTTTGGCCTTCTTTGCAAATGTGGGAGGTCTATAGTCACTGGACCTATATTATAGATTTTTTGATGTACTGATCAGGTTTTGCTGAATGTTTTCTCTTTTTCCTCTTTTCCTCTTTTTTTTTCTTTAAAAATATTATCTGTTATATGGCATGATTCTTTGGGAAAGGAGGATAAATTTCAGTGATGTAAAAACAAAAGATATCAATAAAATTTATTTTTTTAAAGGGATGCAGAAAAGGCAGTGAGAGGGTGGGACACGTCATAGGGCATAAATAGGTGGTACGGCCCATTTAAAGTAGTTCACAAATCACTGTACTTACATAGGTGAGCTTGCAGACCGCATTTGCTTTTACTGCAATATTATCTTGCTTCAATTCTTGTTTGATCTCATCAATACACTGAGATATATATTTGGCCTGTAAACAAAACAAAACAAAACAAAACAGAAGATGCTTAAACACCTGTGATTCAACTGATGTGGGTACCCTCCAAGAAAGCCACTCATCCACACTTTTCCATTCTCTGGAGCTCTTAGCCATAGCCTCCCATAAATCCTCCAAGGATGGTTTTCCCAATTTGCTGGAAGCCGTTCTTGAATGCACAAGGCATTGTCCATCAGCAGCAGATATAAAAGATGCATTACGTTTAGTGGCTGTCTCTCCAATTATGCTGTACTTGGCATGTGTGGACCTAAACTTGAACCTCAGCTCTACCACATACTATATGACACTGAGCCAAGCATTTAACCTGTTAGCTGACCACTGCTTAGATTGTAGAACTAAACCATTTACTACCTGTGTGAGCTCAAGTACCGCATCTATAAAAGCAGAGGGTAAACTAAATAGTCTCTAATGTCCCTTACAGCTCTAAATCTATGATTTTATGATGTTGGTGTCTGAAAAAAGAAGCATTCTTCCTATACCTGTTAGGTTGAACTCTTGAGTAGATCTCATTTAAGAAGTTTAAACAGTTAAGAGAAAACTTTCCAAAATAATGGTCAATTTCCAAAAGACTCATGATGGAAAATGCTATCCACATCCAGACAAACTATGGAGTCTGAATGCAGATCAAAGCATACTATTTTATTTCTTTTTTTCCTTTCTCGTGGTTTTCCCTTTTGTTTGGATTCTTCCTTCACAACATGACTAATGGAAACATGTCTAATAGGATTGTATATGCATAACCTATATCTGATTGTATGCCATCTTGAAAGGGAGGGAGAGAGGAAGGGAAAAAAAATTTGGAACTCAAAATCTTACAAAAGTGAATGTTGGAAACTATCTTTACATGTAATTGGAAAAATAAAATACTATTATGTGGGAAAAAAATAGGATTCCTGGAAATATTCTTTCCGTTTCAATATAAGGAAGATACAAGAATGCTTTCCCCTTGTGGCAACCAGATGGCGCAGTGGATAAAACTCCAGCCCTGGAGTCAGGAGGACCTGAGGTCAAATCTGACCTCAGACACTTGACACTTACTAGCTGTGTGACCCTGGGCAAGTCACTTAACCCCAACTGCCTCACCAAATACAAAAGAAAAAAGAAAAAAAGAATGCTTTCCCCTCCCAAGAAAAAGGCTGATGCTCTAAGGGAGTCCTATATAGAACTAGAAACCAAGTGACCCTTTGACAAGTGACCCCCCTTTCAAAGTTCAATTTTGGTCAATGGACCAATGAATCATATTTTTAGAACATTTTCCTCATAAAGACAAAAATTATCAGAATCAAATACAAGACAACAGTTCCTTAGTCATGTGCATTTCCCAGAACAGCTGTTTTTCAGCTTCCTTGTCTTTTCACAAGCTCACATTTATATATATATATATTTTTAAAACCTTCTATTTACTTAGATTTTTAAAGTTTAGAAAATGTTTTTTTTTAATTTTACAGGGTATTTCCTCCATAAAAACTCTCTGAGTAGGCAATTTAAATATTATGACGTTTATTTTGTAGAGGCAGAAACAGAGATGTTAAGAGACTTTTCTTGCTTTATACTGTTACTAAACATCAGAACCCAGATATAAATCTAGGTCTGATGCCAAATTTGGTCCTTTTCCTACTATACCATGCTGTTTCTGGTGGCAAAATTTTCTCATTCTTCTTAAATGCGTTAACTTGCTAAAAATGAATAAACACAGAAGCTAAGGGCTATAGCTCCATCTAGTTCATTCCTCTACAGGCAGAACTGCAAATAAATCAAACTACTGAAGATTGTCCAGTTATGGTATGAATAAAATATTTTTGCTGTGACCTAGTTATTTAAGTTATGTGTTTCTGCAATCAATTTTACTGAACATTTGAAAAATAAAACAGACTTTGAAATACTGCTTAGAAGGCAGGTTGCTAGGGTGATGGAAGAAGGTGAGACAACCTAGCATGTACTTTACAGTGTCTTTCCAGTTTAGCAGTGACTCTCAATTTAGAAAGCCCAGGATCTATTTCTAAGGAATCTCAAGATCAGAGGCACAGAGAAGGACATACCAGTTCCTAGATCTGGCTCAGGAAATCACATGACTTTTTAAATTTCTGTCATGAGCCTCTGTTTTCAGGTGTTTTTAAGTACCACAAATTTTGTAAGCTACTGATACAAAAAGAAATTCATGGGACATAAAAGGAAGAAGGGAACCTTACAAGGTAGAACACAGAATGGTAGAAAAGGGAGAGATCTTTGAACAGAGAAGAGAGAATACCGGAGCTCAATGGTGTCTCAGAGATCATCTAGTCCAATCCTTTCATATTAAAGATGAGGAAAATGAAACCCAGAGAAGGAAACTAAATTTCCCAAGGTTATACAACAAATCAGTAGAAAAGACAAAATGAAAATTTAGGTTCCTTGCCTCCCAGTCTAGGGCTTCTTCTATTATTGTAGTCTCTCTTCTCAAAGGAATACCCTCAATAGTATAAATCCACACTGCCCTAAGAGAAACCTGTGTCACACTGGAAGACAACTACATTCCAGGCCTCTTCTCCATTACTGGATGTACCTTTTCTCATACCCCTGGACACAGCTGACCAAAGGAAGAGACGGCAGACTTCCTGTTGACCACTTCCTAATTTCCCAATATTTCCTTGATCACCACCATTCAGGGATCCTACCTTCCTTTAAAGTTTATTGTATATGAGATGCAGCCAAAGCTGCTTAGGGATAATTTTATATCTCTAAATACTTACATGAGTAACACAGAGAAAGAGGAGATCAATGAATTGGTCGTGCAACTAAAAAAAGAACAAATTAAAAATCCCCAATTAAATACCAAATTAGGAATTCTGAAAATCAAAGGAGAGATGAATAAAATTGAAAGTAGGAAAACTATTGAACTAATAAATAAAACTAAGAGTTGGTTTTATGGCAAAAAAAAAAGACACTAAAAGAGATAAACTTTTGGTTAATTTGATTAAAAAAGAAAGAAAACCAAATTACCAAATGAAAAGGGTGAATTCACCACCAATGAAGAGGAAATTAAAGCAAGAATTAGGAGCTTTTTTGTCCAACTGTAGGCCAAGGAATCTAACAATCTAAGTGAAATGGATAATAATTTACAAAAATATAAATTGCCCAGATTAACAGAAGAGAAAACAAAATACTTAATTAGCCCCATCTTAGAAAAGGACATTGAACAAGCCATCAATGAACTCCCTAAGAAAAAATCTGCATGGACAGATGGATTTACAAGTGAATTCTACCAAACATTTAAAGAATGGTCAATTATAAACTATTTGGAAAAACAGGTGAAGAAGGAGTACCAAATTCTTTTTATGACACAAATATGATGCTGATACCTAAACCAGGAAAAGCCAAAACAGAGACAGAAACTTTAATTTCCCTAACTGAAGCAAAAATTTTAAATAAAATATTAGCAAAGAGATTATAGCAATTTATCAAGAGGATAATACACTATGACCAGGTGGGATTTATACCAGGAATGCAGAACTGGTTCAATATTAGGAAAACTATCAGCATAACTGACTATATCAATAACAAAACTAACAGAAATCATATGATTATCTCAATAGATGCAGAAAAAGCCTCTGACAAAATACAGCACTCATTCCTGTTAAAAACACTAGAGAATACAGGAATAAATGGAGTTTTCTTAAAATGGTAAGTAATATTGGGGGCAGCTAAGGTGGTGCAGTGGATACAGCACTGGTCCTGAGTCAGAAGGACCTGAGTTCAAATCCAGCCTCAGATACTTGACACTTACTAGCTACGTGACCCCAGGCAAGTCACTTAACCTCGACTGCCTCACCAAAAAGCAAAAAAAAAAAAAAAAAAAAAAAAAAGATAAGTAATATCTACCTAAAACCATCAGCAAGCACTCTATGTAATGGGGATAGGCTAAAAGCTTTCCCAGTAACATCAGGAATGAAACAAGGATGCCTATTATCACCACTATTATTCAATACTGTACTACAAATGTTAGCTTTACCAATAAAAGAAGAAAAAGAATTGAAGGAATAGAATAGGCAATGAAGAAATAAAACTGTCACTCTTTGCAGATGATATGATGGTATACTTGAGAATCAACTAAAAAAACTACTTGAAATAATTAACAAATTTAGTAAAGTTGCAGGATATAAAATAAATCCACGTAAATCATCAGCATTTCTATACATTACCATCAAAGTCCAGCAGCAAGGGATAGAAAGAGAAATTCCATTTAAAATAACTGTAGACAACATAAACTGGAGAGTCTACCTGCCAAGACAAACTCAGGAGCTATATGAACACAATCACAAAACACTTTCACGCAAATAAAGTCCGATCTAAACAACCGGAAAAATATCAATTGCTCTTGGGCGGGCCGAGCTAATATAATAAAAATTACAATTCTACCTAAGTTAATTTATGTAAGTACCATACCAATCAAACTACCAAAAATAATTGGACAGAGCTAGAAAAAATAATCACAAAACTCATCTAGAAGAACAAAAGGTAGAGAATATCAAGGGAATTGGTGAAAAAAAAAATGCAAAAGAAGATACCAGATCTAAAACTATACTATAAAGCGGCAATCATCAAAACTATTTGGTACAGGCTAAGAAACAGAGTGCTGGATCAGTGGAATAGGTTAGGTACACAAGAAATAGTAGTCAATGACTACAGTAATCTATTATTTGATAAACCCAGAGATTCCAGCTTCTGGGATAAGAACTCACTATGTGACAAAAACTGTTGGGAAAACTGGACAATAGTATGGATGCACAGACCAACAACTCACACCGAATACCAAGATAAGGTCAAAATGGGCACATGATTGAGACATAAAGGATGACACCATAAGCAAATTAGGAAGGCAAGGAATAGTTTACCTGTCAGATCTATGGAGAAGGGAAGAATTTATGACCAAACAGAAAGAGAGAGAACATTATGAAATACAAAATGGATAATTTTGATTACATTAAATTAAAAAGTTTTTGCACAAACAAAACCAATGCAACGAAGATTAGAAGGAAAGCAGAAAGCAGGGAAACAATTTTTATAGCCACTGTTTCTGATAAAGGTCTCACTTCTAAAGCATATAGAGAACTGAATCAAATTTATAAGAATACAAGTCAGGGGCAGCTAGGTAGCACAGGAGATAGAGCTCCAGCCTTGGAGTAAGGAAGATCTGAGCCTCAGACACATGACACTTACTAGCTATGTGACCGTGGGCAAGTCACGTAATCCCAATTGCCACACCAAAAAAAAAAGAAAAAAAAGAATACAAATCATTACCCAATTGATAGATGGTCAAAGTATATGAACAGGCAGTTTTCAGATGAAGGAATCAAAGCTATCTATGGTCATATGAAAAAATGCTCTAAAACTCTATTGATTAGAGAAATGCAAATTAAAACAACTCTGAGCTATCACCCCACACCTATCAGATTGGTTAATATGATGGAAAAGGAAAATGATAAATGTTGAAGAAAGATGTGGGAAAACTGGAACACTAACGAATGTTAATGTTAATGGAGTGGTAAACTGATCCAACCATTCTGGAGAGCAATTTGGAACTATGCTCAAAAGCTATGAAACTGCATACCCTTTGATCCAGCAATACCACTCCTAGGTCTGAATCCCAAAAAGATCATAAAAAAGAGAAAAGGACCCACATGTATAAAAATATTTATAGCAGCTCTGTTTGTGGTGGCAAAGAACTGAAAATTGAGGGGATGCCCATCAATTGGGGAATGGCTGAACAAGTTGTGGTATACGAATGTAATGGAATACGATTGTTCTATAAGAAATGATGAACAGGCAGATTTCAGAAAAACCTGGAAAGACTTACATGAGCTAATGCTGAGTGAAGTGAACAGAATCAGAATACAGTGCATTGTAACAACAGTATTGTATGATGATCAACTGCAAATGACCTAGCTCTTCTCAGCAATACAATGATCTCAGACAATTCCAAAAGACTCATGATGGAAAATGCTATCCACATCCAGAGAAAGAACTATGGGGTCTGATCGAAGCAAACTATTTTCACCTTTTTTTTTTTTTTTGGTTTGTTTTTTCTCTCTCTCCTGTTTTTTTCCCTTGTGTTCTGATTCTTCTTTCACAACATGACTAATGTGGAAGTATGTTTAACATGACTACATGTATAACCTATATCAGATTTTTTGGGAATGGGAAGGAGGGATGGAGGGAGAAAAAATTTGGAACTCAAAATCCTATAAGAGTAAATGTTGAAAACTACCCTTACATGTAATTTGAAAAAACATACTATTGGGGGGGGGGGGAAGAAAAAGAAAAACAGACCCATATGAGCTGAAAAGGTATAATTCAAAAGAGGAAGTGTATAAGTTGATGATAACATGGCTTAAAAGTAATCCATATGGTTCCCCCTATTGGTTCTAATTCTTACCTACAACATCACTAATGTGAAAATATGTTTAATAGGAATATATATGTATAGCCTATATCAGATTGCTTGCTGTCTTGGGGAGAGAGGTGGAGAGGGAGGGGCAGAAAAATTAAAAACTCAAAAGCTTATGGAAGAGATTGTTGATAATTCAAAATAAATTAATTTTTAAAAAAAGTAATCTATAAGTCCTAAAAGAATGTAAACATCTACATATGCTCTAGCTAAAGTTCAAACAATGAATGTTGATCAATAATCAATTAGTAAAAAAAAAATAAAACTAAAGTTTACTGTGTATTGAGTGTATTCACAGATGGATGTGTCTATACACATATACACACATATATGCTGATGTCTTCTCAATCTCTTTGGCCTCCTAGTTCATCAAACTCTGAACTTCATTATATCTCAAGGGCCATATCTCATGACAGCCCATAATTGTACAATGTTCACATCCAGAATTCTGAAATTCTTCTCTCCTTTCATAATCCCTTTTGCTTCTATTTCCCCCTTTTGCCTCACTTTTCCTAAATCTATCCTTCATTCTCACTGCGACCTCCCATACTTCCATATTTCCACCCTTCCCTGATCCTCCTGCTCTGGGCTCACTTTCCTCTTTTTCACGCATTGACTCTTATAGTTGATCAAATCCAAACCTGTTAGTTCCCATTATCTGAATTAACTCATATATCCATGCAGTGTCACTGGGTCCACTACAAATTTAGGTTACAGAATCTCAACTGGGCCCTGATTACTTCAAGATAATTCTTTTATTCTTCCCTAATTGAGAGAATGCAGTACACAGTGGAAAGAATGTAGGAGTGACAGTTCAAACCCTGGCTCCGGCTCTTACCACCTACGTCATTTCATCTGAGTCTTGGTTTCCTAATATGAACTAGATGACTTCTATGATCCCTTCAATTTTCTTATCCTTTTTTTCCCATTGCTGAGCACAGTGGAATCATCCTGCAAAGAGCAGGCATTTAAAAGTGCATACTGGGGGCAGCTAGGTAGTGCAGTGGATAGAGCACCGGCCCTGGAATCAGGAGGACCTGAGTTCAAATCCAGCCTCAGATACAAAATACTCACTAGCTGTGTGTCCCTGGGAAAGTCACTTAACCCCACTGCCTAGACAAAAAAATAAATAAATAAATGAAATGAAATAAAAGTGTATACTGAATTAAATTTGCTGAGCATTCATGAATGCAATGGTTTTATCCAGCTTGACACTTCTGGACTCAATAGATTAATTCAGAAGTCTAGCATTAGTTGACATTTTCCTCATCACTAGAATAATTATATCAAATCTTCTCTATGTTTTAGAATGGTCCAAGTGACATCATGTGTCTCCTATCATGGGATTTTGCAATTAAATACAAAATGGTAACTTTAGTCTCACTTTCAAATAGCAAGCAAACCTAGTAAGAACACAAATGGAAAATAAACCAAAGCCAAGAACAAAGATAACCACAGATTTGAGTTTTCAGAATAACAGAAGGGGCAGCTAGGTGGCACAGTGGATAGAGCACTGGCCCTGAAGTCAGGAGGACCTGAGTTCAAATCTGGCCTCAGACCAAACACTTGACACTTACTAGCTGTGTGACCCTGGGCAAGTCACTTAACCCCAATTGCCTTTAAAAAAAAAAAAAAAAAAGACTAAAAGAAACATGATTCTGAATGGCAGAAGGAAAACAATTACATGGAAAAGAGGCCATTCACAGGTGAACCCAATCACTGACTACGAACCAATTTATGAAAACAGGACTTTGCAAGGAGGGGGAAGGGCAGTTAATCTCAGATCAGGAGCATACACAATCAATGTGGGGACATCCTGTTCAAGACAAATCACAGAATAGGAAGGCCTTTCAGAGATCATCTATTCCTGCCATTATTTGAAGGAAAATTTCACTACAACATGTCCAACAGGTGGTCATCCAACCTTTGTCTGAAGATTTCCTAGAAAGGGGTAAAACACATTCCTTCCTGAAGCTACCCATTCCACTTCAGGACGGCTCTATCATAAGAAACTTTCCCTGGCATCAAACTTAAATTTCCCTTTCTGTAACTTGTGCCCACCACTACTCCTATTTCTACCCTCACAGCAATCTAACCCTCCACTCCTCATGACAGTCCTTCAAGTATCTGAAAACAGCTATCATCTCCCAACGCCAAGTCTTCTCGTTCCCCAGGCTAAACATACTCAGTTCCTTCAAATGGCTCTCATATGGCATGAACTAGCTCTTCCCCCTCTTGGCTGCTCATCTTTGGACATTCTCCACTTTATCAATGTCCTAGCATCCCGACCTTGAGTTTGTCCTGACCAGGGTAGAGGTGTAGATACTGTGCTTCTTTCAATGTTATCAAAGATTGCATTGGCTTTAGTGGATGCTCTGTCATACTGCTGACTCATGGGGGCAGCTCGGTGGCGCAGTGGATAAAGCTCCAGCCTTGGAGTCAGGAGGACCTGAGTTCAAATATGATCTCAGACACTTGACACTTACTAGCTGTGTGATCCTGGGGAAGTCACTTAACCCCAACTGCCTCACCAAAAAAAAAAACAAAACCCCAACAAAAAACAACAACAACAAAAAAAACAAAACCAAAAACATACTGTTGACTCATACAGAGCTGGTAGTTGAATGAAATGCCAAAAAAACTTTTTCAGACAAATTTGTGTAGCCAAACCTTGCCCATCTTTTAAGTGTGATACAGGGTTAGGGACTGACCTGTGATTTCAGATTTCACTAGAACTTCCAAACAAGGAAGTTTCCAAAGCTGGTCAGTACTTCCTTGCCAACTTTCTTCCCCATTAGAATGTGAGGTCCTTGTGGGTGGAGAATGTCTTTCTTTCTGCTTGTATTTCCAGACTTCACAGTACCAGAACATAGTAAGCACTTATTAAATGCTTGGTGACTTGACTTGGGAGCATTGCTAGAGCATTTAAAAAGTTAAATGACTTGCCTAGGGTCACATGTATCAAAGATGGGACTTGAAACCAGATCTTCCTGGATCCCAGGCCAGCTCTCTATTGATTATGCCATAATGCCTTATCCCCATATAACAAAGTATCTTTTAATTTTTAAATTCAATTTTTGAACCCAACTGTAAGATTTTACATTTACCCACATATTCAGACTTATCTTTTAGGAAAATCACTATGGCAGATGTGCGGAGAACAGGTTGAAGATGGAAAGGTCTGCAGTCAGAAAGACTTGTTAGGAAGATTATCACAATAGTCCAGATGAGAGACAATGAGGGTTCTAAGCTAGAGTAGTGGCTATTTGAGTGAAAAGAAGGGCACTAATGGGAGAAATGTTGTATAGGTAGAATCAAGAATACTTGACAACTGATTAGAAATGTAGGGTGAGGGGAAAAGTGAGGCACCAAAGAAGATGATCCCTGTCTGACTGAACATTGGTGAATTCTACAGAAAAAGGAAGTTCAGGAAAGGGGCATGGAAGAAAGATTATGAATTCCATTTGGGATATGTTGGGTGCCTACTACATGTCAAATTCAAAACATTAAATAAGCAATCAGTGATGCCTCAGTTTCTTCATTAGTAAAATAAGAATAATATTACCTACCTCACTGAACTGTTTTGAGGTTCAAATGAGTTATGTAAGCTGTCTTGAAAACTTTAAAGCATATTAAAAATTGCAGCTATTATTATTAAGGAGGTAGCTTAAGGAAGGGCAAATAGGTAGCATAAGGGGCAGTATGAAGGACCTATAGTCAGGAAGACCTGAGTTCAAACAGACTCAGACACTGACTAGCTGAGTGACCCTAGGCAAGTCACTTAACCCTGTATGCCTCAGTGTCTTCATCTGTAAAATGAGCTGGAGAAGGAAAAGGCAAATCACTCCAGAATCTTTGCAAAGAAAACCCCAAATGGTGTCATGAAGAATTGGATGAGACTGAAATAACTGAATAACATACAGGTGTATACAAAATACATATAATGCAAATATAAAGTAATCTTGGAAGCAAAAGCAAAGCCTAGCAGCAGAAATAATCAAGAAAGGCCTTATTCAGATACCTGAGCCTAATGCATTAAGTTCAACTAACCTACTTTTCCAATATAGATTAGGGATTATAAAACTCTATATAATGAGTACAGTCTGATTTGTAACATTTAAAAGACAGAAAAATTGAGAATGCAGATGAAGGAGGGTGGGGAAACAAGCTACACACAGAGGAAAAAGGAATAAAACAGAGAAAGGAGTAGGAAGAATCAAATACTTAAAGAGTATAATGGAACTTCCGAAATATAACTTAACCCCAAGATTTTACATATGAGGAAAAACAAGGTCCAAAAAGTTAAAGGTCAAGATTACAGAGGTTCTAAACAAGAAGCCAGAAACCAAACCTTTGTCCTTGGACTTAAAATCTAATACTCTTTCCACAACACCACACTGAAATTTAATTAAGATTATAGTGCTAACTTGGTAAGTTGTAAACTTGAGCTTTATTTCTTGTTATGTTATCTTCTGAAAAGTTGATTTATCTGAACATAGTAAAGCCCATACTTCCTATACAAATTTCCACTAGCACCCCTTTAAAAGGGATGGTGTTGGCAGCTTCCCATAACAGAAACTGTTTTCTGGGCTGTAACAGCAATGATGATAACAAGGATTGGATAAAATGCCTGGACAGAAAATTCCCTGCCAGTGCTCTAGAGCCTTAACTTTCAAAATGTATACGAGCAACAGAAGGAAAACATAACTTCTAAAATTCCAGTATTCTTTTAGCAGGACAATAATTCACTGAATATTTTATAATCAGTAGAAGCACAGTGGAACAAATGTCATAGTGCCCTTCCAATGTGCATCAAGTTCCTCAATACTAATCTTTGATAGTAATCCTCTATATAGCTGATGTCTTCTTGTAACAAAATTCAATCCAACAAGTTTTATTAAGAGTCTTACTCAAGTCATAATGCTAGGGAAAGAGGTAGAAATAAAGATAAATAAAACACCTATTTTTTGCCTGAAGGAGTTTCCAATCAAGTGCGGGAGATAAAACATAAATACAAACACAAAAAATACAAAGTAGAATGTTCTAAGTTCATAAAAGGAAGGGAAAAAAAGTAATAGGAGTTCAAAGGAGGAAGAGATCATTTCCAACCAGGATCTTGGTTTTAAATGACTTGAGATCCAACTCTCTTATTAGGAAGAGCTGGGTGGAGGTGAGGGGTGGGAACAGAGAGAAGAGAACAAGCATTTATTAAGTGCCTGCCATGCAGCTGGCACTGTGCTAAGTGTTTTAAAATATTATCTTATTTGATTCTTACAACCCTGTGAGGTGGGTGCTATTATTGTCATCCCCATTTTATAGCTGAGGAATAGAGTGTGTGTGTGTGTGTGTAGACATACACACGTTTTTCCTCTTCTTTAAACCCCTTCACCTCCCTAGTTATCAAATATATATATATGCACATGTATGTACACACAGACACCTATGTACATATATATGTGTGTATACATACATACAACTAAGCAAAGTCAATCAAAACAAATCCACCCATTTGCCAGGCCCCAAAAAAAGTCTCATTCTGAACCAGTCATGCTCATCAGTCTTCTAGAGTCATGGTTGGTCATGGCATTAATCAGAATTGTGAAGTCTTTAAAAGGTGTCTTAGGACAGCTAGGTGGCATAGTGCTAGGCCTAGAGTCAAGAATACCTGAGTTCAAATGCGGCCTCACAAACTTAATAGTTGTGACCCTGGACAAATCACTTAACCCTATTGACCTCAGTTTCCTCATCTGTAAAATTAACTGGAGAAGGAAGTGGAAAAAATGGAAAATCATTCTGAGGATCTTTGCCAAGAAAACCTCAAATGAGGTCATAAAGAATTGGACATGACTGAAAACGCCTAAACAACAGAAGATGTCTTACTTTATTCTTAATTATTATTTTATTTTCCCCCAATTACATATAAAAACAATTTTTTACATTTGTTTTTTAAAATTCAGAGTTCCAAATTCTCTCTCTCCTTCCTCACCCCCCTCATTGAGAAGGCAAACAATCTGATAGAGTTATACATGTGCAGTCATACAGAACATATTTCCATATGAGTCATGTTGTAAAAGAAAACAGACCAAAAAAAAAACCAAAAAACCAACCCAAGGAAAAAAAAGTAAGTAAAAAAAAAGTATGCTTTGAGTCGTATTCAGACTCCATCAGTTCTTTCTTGGGTGGATAGCATTTTTCATCATAAGTCCTTCAGAGTTGTCTTGGATCATTGTGTTGTTGAGAATAACTAAGTCATTTATAGTTGATCCTCATACAATATTGCTGTTACCGTGTTCAACGTTCTGTTCACTTCACTTTGCATCAGTTCATGTAAGTCTTTAAAAGTCTAATGGGCTAAATCGATTTCTGATTCTTTGCCACCAGAAAAGAACTGCTATTAATATTTTTGCACATATGGGTCCTTTTCCTTTTTTTTCTTTTTTTTTTTTGTTAAATCTTTTGGGATCCAGACCTAGCTGCATGAAAGAGTATGCATGGCTTTATAGCTCTTTGGGCATAGTTCCAAATTGCTATACAGAATGAATGAATCAGTTCACAACTGTACCAATACTGCATTAATGTCTCATTTTTCCCACATCCCCTCCAACATTTCTCATTTTCCTTTTCTTTCCTATTAGCCAATCTAATAGGTATGAGGCAGTACCTCAGAATTGTTTTAATTTGCATTTCTCCAATCAATAGTGAGATAAAGCATTTTTTTAATGTGGCTATAGATAGCTTTGATTACTTCATCTGAAAACATCCTATCTTTTGATCATTTATCAATTGGAGAATGGCTCTTATTTTTATAAATTTGACTCACTTCTCTGTGTTTGAGAAAAGAGGCCTTTATTGGAAAAACTTGCTTCAAATTTTTTTTCCTGCAGTTACTACTGCTAACTATATATCTTTCTCCCTTTCCCATTTATTCTATCTCTCTCCTTTCATCTTGTCCCTCCTCAAAAGTGTTTCGCTTCTGACTACTCCCTCCCCTAATCTGCCCTCCCTTCTATCACCCCTCTCCCCCTCTTACTTTCCTGTCCGGTAAGATAAATTTCTATAACCAACGGCGTGTGTATGTATTTCCTCTTTGAGACAATTCTGATGAGAGTAAGGTTCACTCACTCCCCCTGATCTGCCTCCTCTTCTACTGTACAAGCTTTCTCTTGCCTCTTTTATGTCATATAATTTATCCCATTCTGCCTCTCCCTTTCTCCTTCTCCCAGTGCATTTTTCTTTCTTATCCCTTAATTTTTTTTTAGATAATCATACCATCACATTCATCTCACACCTCTGCTTGCTATATTTCTTCTAATTGCTCTAATAATTAGAAAGTTTTTCAGAGTTATAAATATCATTTTCCCATGTAAGAATATAAACAAATAAAAATCCCTTATGATTTCTCTTTCCTGTTTACATTTTTATACTTCTTTTGCATCTTATATTTGAAAGTCAAATTTTCTATTGGGTTCTGGTCTTTTCATCAATATAAAGTCAAATTTTCTATTCAGCTCTGGTCTTTTCATCAAGATTGCTTGAAAGTCCTCTATTTCACTGAATGTCAATTTTTTTCCCTGAAGGATTATACTCAGTTTTGCTGGGTAGGTGATTCTTGGCTGTAATCCTATCTCCTTTGACCTCTGGAATATTATATTCCAAGCCCTCCAATTCCTTAACGTAAAAGCTGCTAAATCTTGTGTTATCCTGACTGTGTTTCTACAATACTTGAATTGTTTCTTTCTGGCTGCTTGCAATATTTTCTCCTTGACCTGGGAACCCTGGAATTTGGCTATAATACTCCTGGGAATTTTCATTTGGGGATTTCTTTCAGGAGCTGATTCTTTCAATTTCTATTCTATCTCTGGTTCTAGAATATCATGACAGTTCTCCTTGATAATTTCTTGAAAGACAACGTCTAGGATCCTTTTCTGATCATGGCTTTCAGGTAGTTCAATAATTTTTAAATTATCTCTCTTGGATCTATTTTCCAGGTCAGTTGTTTTTCCAGAGATATTTCACATTGTCTTCTATTTTTTCATTCTTTTGGTTTTGTTTTATTGTTTCTTGATTTCTCATAAAGTCAATAGCTTCTATTTGCTCCATTCTAATTTTTAAGGAATTATTTTCTTCCGTGAGCTTTTATACCTCCTTTTCCATTTGGCCAATCCTACTTTTTAAGGAGTTTTTTTCTTCAGTGAATTTTTGTGCCTTTTTTTCCATTCTGCTTTTTAAGGCACTCTTCTCTTCATTGGCTTTTTCGACGTTTTACCATTTGGCCTAGTCTGTTTTTTAAGGTGTAATTTATTTTCTTCAGTCTTTTTTTTTTGTGTGTGTGTCTCTAAGCTTTTGATTCATTTTTTATGATTTTCTTGCATCACTCTCATTTCTCTTCCCAATTTTTCCTCTACTTACTTGATTTTCAAAATCCTTTTTGAGCTCTTCCATGGCCTGAGACCAATTCATATTTTTCTTGGAGGCTTTAGATGTAGGAGCTTTGATTTTGTTATCTTCTTCTGAGTGTGTGTTTTGATCTTCCTTGTCACCACAGTAACTTTCTACAGTAAGAATTTTTTTTCCGCTGTTTGCTCATTTTCCCAACCTATTTCTTGACTTTTAACTCTTTACTAAAGTAGGGCTCTGTTTCCAGGGTGGAGAGTGAACTGTCCCAAGCTTCAGGACTTTTGTACAGCTGTTTTCAGAGATACTTCTGGGCACTTGCAAGCTTTCAGTTCTTCCAAGATGGTATGATCTAAGGAGAGGTGTTTATTATTCTCCTGGCCTGTGCTCTCCTCTGTGAGTAATCACAAGCCCCCTTTTCTGCGCTAGAACTGTGAAGAGGGTCCCCACTGCACTGCAACTGCAAGCTCTAGTGTATTAGTGCTCCTCCTTGCCCTGGGACTGCCACCCAGGACTGTGACTCAGATCCGAGGATGGGCAAAGCAATGGGGTCCTGCCTCAGTGCTAGCAAAGAGAATCCTGTAATCTCCTTCTGACCAGTTACCCCCTTACCATCTGTGGGCTGAGAGCTCTGGAAGCAGCTGATGGATGATTCAGTGGCTCCAAAGTCCTGCTGCTGGTTTGCTGGGTTTAGGTCTGTGCTGTCTGAGTCTGTACCGGCATAGCCTATGCTGGAGTGTGCTCCACTTTCACCCAGGTGTGACAGACCTTTCCTGCTGACTTTTTAAGTTGTCTCTGGCTAGAAAATTACTTCACCATCCTTTTGTGGCTTTTGCTCCTATAGGAATTGTGTTATGGCATTATTTAAAGGTGTTTGGGGAAGAGCTCAGGTGAGTCGCTGCCTTTTCTCCACCATCTTGGCTCCACTCCAAAATGTCTTATTTTAGAATGCTGAGTGTTTAAATTTTTTCCCCTGGTTCTTCTCAATTCACTTTTTTAAAATTAAATTTTATTTATCAACAAAAATCTGTCTTCTTGCTCTCCTACCTCCCCACCCCAATATATAAAGCAAGAAAAGCAAAGAACAAAACCCTTTTTAGAAACATGTAAGCAAAACAAACTCCCACAATGGCAATGGTCACAGAAAAAATATCTTAATCTGCACTTGAATCCATCACCACTACAGCAGGAGGCAGATAGTATGTATCATTACGAGTAATCTGGAATCTCAGATGGGCACTATGCCACCTGATCAGGGTTCCTAACTCTTTCAAATTTATTTTTCTTTACAACATTGTTATTGTATAATTTGTTGTACAGCAAGGAAAAGTGGTTCTGCTCACTTCACTCAGTATCAGTTCATACAGGTCTTCCCAGGTTTCTCTGAAACCACTCCCCTCTTACTCATCAACTGGGGAATGGCTGAATAAGTTGTGGTATATGAATGTAATGGAATACTATTGTTCCATAAGAAATGATGAGCAGGCAGACTTGAGAAAAACTTGGGAAGACTTACATGAACTAATGCTGAGTGAAGTGAGCAGAACCAGGAGAACACTGTACACAGTAATAGCAACATTGTGCTATGACCGACTTTGATAGACCCAGCTCTTCTCAACAACACAATGATCTAACACAATACCAAAACACTCACGATGGAAAATGCTATCCACATCCAGAGAAAGGACATGCAGATTGAAGCATACCATTTTCTCTTTTTTCTTCCTTGTGATTTTTCCCTTTTGTTCTGATTCTTCTTTTACAACATGACTAACGTGGAAATATGTTTAATATGATTGTACATGTATAGTCTATATCAGATTGCATTCCATCTTGGGGAGGGGGAAAATTTAGAATTCAAAATCTTATAAAAGTGAATGCTGAAAACTAAAAATAAACAAATAAATGAAAGAAACCATCTCCCTCATCATTTCTCATTACACAAAAGTATTCCATCATGTTCACATACCATAATTTGTTCAGTCATATACCAATTTATGGGCATCCTCTCAATTTCCAACTCTTTACCACCATAAATTGAGCTATAGTTTTATACATCTTCAGAATTTGTTTTGCTTAGAACTAATCCTTCCCTTAATGTACCCTCCCTCTTATTCCTTCTACCTTCTCTCCATTCCCTGTTTCCCTGCTGAATAAAATTTGTTTCTGTACCAAACTGTGTATTTGTGTATTCTTCTCTCCTTTGACCTGTCAGAAGAGAGTTAAGTGTCACTCCCTCTTCCCACACCTTCCTCTTTATTTATAGAATTCTATTTGTGCACTCCAATTATGTGAGAATTTTCTCCATTCTTTCTTTCCCTTCCCTCCACCTCACTGCCAATGTATTCCTTTTCCTCTTTTTCCATTCTTATTTTAAGACGATCAAAAGATGACAGAATCACTCGAGAACCTCTAATTAGACTTACTCTATGACCCCTAATGATGATAGGTTTCAGATTTTTCTTTATCTAGTCCCTTTTTATCTTTTTATGTTTCTCTTTACTCCTAAGTTTACATTTCTAAGTTTCTATGCAGCTTTGTTTTTTTTTTTTTAATCAGGAATTCTTGGAAGTCCTCTCTTTCATTAAAAGATACACTTCCCTCCCCCTATAGAATTATGGATTATACGCAGTCGGGTTGGCTAAGTCATTCTTGACTAGAGGCCTATATACTTTGCCTTCTGGAATGTCATAATCCAAGCTCTCCAGTCTGCTAAATTGTGTCTATTCCTGACTCTATCTCCTCGGTACTTGAATCTTTCTTTCTAGCTGCTTGCAGTATTTTTTTTTTAACCCAGAAACTCTGAATTTTGGATATAATGTTCGTTGAAGTATTAATTTTTGGAGGGGACCAATGGGTTCTTTCTATTTCTACTTTGCCTTCTGGTTCTGAGAGATATGGCCAACTGCCTTTTCTGATTTATATATATATATATATAATATATATGATGTCTAGATTTTTGGTCATGGAGTTCACGTATTCCAATGATTCTTAAACTATCTTTCCTTGATCTATTTTCCAGTTGTTTGTTTTTGCTATGAGATATTTTTTTCAGTTTCAGACTTCGAGGCCACAAATTCCCCACCCCTGGTCTATTCTAATAAAAGTCTGTTGCTTGGAGTAATGTTTTGTACCTCTTGTGCCAAGGTGTTATTTCCTTTTTCAACTGTCTTTCTCATAATCCTTATTTCTTTTCCCATTTTCTCCTCTAGTACTCTTATTTATAAAAATATTTTTCAAACTCTTACTTCATCTCTTTGAACTTCTATCTGAGCTGGGTTTTTCTTTGAGGTTTTTGCCTACAGATATTTTGGAGTCACTATCTTCTTTTGGGTTTGCATTTTATGCATCTCTTTTACCCTAATAGCTTTCTGCAGTGAGATTTTCTATTTGTTTGCTCATTTTTCTACCCTATTTCATAACTTTGGACTTGATGAAAGGGGCAGGCTCAGCACTTCTGGAGAGAATGTTTGGGCCGAACTTGTGCCCTCTAAGGTTCTGCTGCTGCTTTCTTAAGGTTTTGAGTGTTGTGTTATTACATCTCAGGCTAGGGACCTATGATTTTCAGTGTCCCCAAAGAGGTATGATTATGGTTGAAGTTTGGTCACTCCCACCCTAGTTTAAGCTCTCCATGTGCCTGATCTGAGTTTAGGTCTAAATACACCTGTGGGCTTAGTTTGGTTAGAATTCTAGAGGAAAAATTGCTGCTGGACTCACGTCACTATCAGTCAGCTGCAAAGTTCAAGTGACAGTCCAACTGTAAACACCTCTTTAGTCTGGGATTCTTGTGTTGGTTATTCACTTCAGGTTTCAGAATGGTCTGGAGGTTGAACTGAGACTGACTCCACTCCTGAGGTCATAGCTCACATAGTTACTACTTGCTTCTGAACTGGGTCCTAGCTTAATACATAGCCTAAGCCAGGCCTGTGTCCACTCCTTCCCCTGGAACATCACCCTTAGGTGCATGTCCCTTTCTCAGTCTGCCCTGGAACTGTGACCCAGAACTGGGAAGGGAAAAACAAAGCTGGCACTTATTCCTGCAACCTGCACAAGGTCAGGCATCTCTATGCTAGATCTAGGACATCTTCTTACCCTGGCACACAGCTTTCTCCTGCTCTGCAATGCATCATACAGCTCTTCCTGGCTAGACTTATATACCCCACCCCACCCAGCTCTATGTCAGCAGAGATCTATGTCTTCATTGTCAACCTAAGCTAGAAAAAATTGAGTCATTTTCCCCCCTGGGATTTCTAGATCAGAGAAGTTTTTCTTTTTGTAAATATTTGTATTTATTTCAATAAATATTTCCCCATTGCATATAAAAAATTTCTAACAATCATTTTTTAACATTTTGAGTTCCAAATTCTCTCCTTCTCTCTTGCTCACAATCTGATATCTATTATACATATGAAGTCATTAAAAAGGAATTTCCATATCAAAGAAAACAGACAAAAAAAAAACAAGAAAAATAAAGTTTTAAAAAGTATGCTTCAATCTACATTCAGAGTTTATCAGTTCTCTTTCTGGAAGCAGATAGCATTTGTCATCCTGGGTTGGATCACTGTCTTGATCAGCATAGCTACGTCTTTCATAGTTGGTTATCCTCACAATATTGCTGTTACCGTGTACAATATTCTCCTGATTCTGCTTGCTTCACTTAGCATGAATTCATCTATGTCTAGGGAAGTTTTCTACATCTCTATGGAGGGTTTAACGGACAGAGCACAGCAGTACTTCGGGTCTTCTGCCATTGTTACTCCACCATCCTGCTCACTTCACTCTTCTTCATTTCATACAAGTCTTCCCAGATTTCTCTAAAACTCTCCATTTAATCATTTACAAAGGTAAAGTAATATTCCATTACATTCTCCAATAAACTTAAAAGGCAATTCAAAGGTACATAGAAAAGTGAAGGAATGGAAACTTGAAGGAACAGAAACAAAGTCAAGGACTTTGATAATGAGATAATAATAATGAGCATAATGATAATAATAAAAATCAGTTACAGAACAGTGAATAGACATGAACAGAAAATTAAACAACTTATTCAAAGGGTTTTATTTTCATCTAAGTAGCTTCCACATCAAAAACTATTTTAGGGGAAAAAAGAAAAACAACAAGGAAAAGAAGGCATAATTATGATAACCTAATTAAATGTCCCTAAGGCCTGAATGGTTCTCGTATATAAAAGTTCTCTTTTAGTACAGCATTTCTGATCAGAATTCCAAGCCATATTCTAAAGATTTAAGACTCCTTCAAAACTTCTTCCTTACTACCTCAAGAGCCTGGAAAGTCATTCTGAACAGACCGAGGGCCTGAAGAATTTGGACGCCGAATTGAAAATAAAACTGACACCTCGCAGACTTGGGCTTGAAAAAGAAATTATCTGGCCCAATGCCCTCACTTGACAGTTGAAGAAACAAAGGCCTAGAGAGAAGGCTCTTGTTCAGGGTTACACAAGCAGGAATTAAGCGGCAGGAGTAGGATTATTTAAGTCAACTTTCTATATAAATCTATATGTAATACTGCGATTTCCCTTGTGTGCAACTATTCCAAATCATTCATCAGAAAATACCCAATGTTAAATTTCCTTATGTAGGTATGAATTACAAAAATAAGAGATTTGTTACCCTGAGCTGACCGGCCATGGAAGGAGAAAAATGACATTGCCCTCCCTCCACCAGGTGCCTCACCTCAGTCAGTCAATAAACATTTATTAAATGCCTACTTTATGCCAGAAACTGTGCTAAGGGCCGAGGATACAAATATGAAAAAGAAAGATGGTTCCTGCCCTCAAGGAGCTTACAATCTAATGGAGGAAGATAACATACAAAAGGAGGCTGGAAAGGGAAAGAAGGTACCCAGCTTGAGAGCATGATTATCTTGAGAATTCTAGGTTTCCCCTGTAGGAATGATGAGTAACTGCAATTCACAGAATTATTAAAAACTCATGTATAGTCTATATCAGACTGTGCGTCATCTAGGGGAGGGGGGTGGGGAGGAAGGAGGAGAAAAATTTTAAACTCAAAAGCATATGGAAGTGATTGTTGATAAATCAAAATAAATTAATTAAAAAAAGAATTATTAAAAACTCTTTGGGACTTCTGACTAAGGGAGCAATGTACAAGGTTTTAGACAAACCAAGCCCCCCTGGAGAATATCTATTACCAATAAAGAAGAGCCAGGCTTGGTGACAAATGCCTATAATCCTGCTAATCTGGAGGCTAAGGCTCAGGAGTTATAAAATACAGAAAGACTAGTAGATTAAGCTGATTAGACGTCCGTACTAAGTCTCAAACTAATATTGGTGAGCCCCTGAGAGTGGGTGGGACCAGGAAGGGTACCACCAAGCTGCTTAAGGAGGGGGTGAACCAATCAAAGAGAAGGGGAAGAAAAAGAGCACTAATACTACAGGGAACCAAATTAAAACACCCCTAAATTCCTCAATCACATAAAGAATGGTGCAAGAAAACAAAGACAACTCCATTGGCTAAGGCTTTCCATGAAAATTAAACCAAAGCTGGCATGCTCTGTAAGACCAGCCTGCAGCCAGAGGCATCTTCAGGGAGGCCATTCGAGGGTCTCATCCTGGACCCATGGACTTCAGGATGGATGAATGCATAATGTTACCATCTGAGGATTGTATAACCAGAAATTTGGAGACTCTGAGGTTTAAAATCACCCACTGTGGGAACGTTTCGGGTGCCTGGGGGGCCTGAAATCTAAAGGCAAGGACCCCTGTAGGTGACCGTACAAGGAAAACAGACCAGACCAGCACAATTAGGGATCTCAAGTCACTTCAAGTGACCAGCCTGAAATCAGTAGCATCTAGGTTGGGCTGCCGCAGAGGCTGAAATCCTAAGCTACAGATCTCTTATAGGTCTGGAAACACAAACATAAGGAAATAAACAAGGTCAGTGGAATCAGGATTTGGGGGGGGAGGGGGGGAAGAACTCAAGAATCTCAAGAATGCATCAGGGAGCAGGGCTTGGTATAAGCCCGCTGCCAGCAGCCATCATCTTAAGAAACAACCCCTATGGAAATAAACTCCTGCAGGTACTATAGTAACATCTACTGAGACACAGAAAAGAAAGTTCTTGTCACTAAAGTCCTTGGTATTGTCAAATGGTTCAGCATCAGAAACTAATATGAGTTTTCAGTAGAAATGGTTGTAAAAGATAAAATTATTTGCTTTAGCTCTGCACCCTGAGAATCATGGCATTCTGCATCTGAACTGCAGCTGAAACCTTCCCTGTGTACTGTCTTCCTTTCCTGAGAACAGAGACTGTCATATTTCTGTCTCTAGTGCTTAAGACAGGGTTTTGTACAAAGAAGAACATATTTAATAAATGTTTCATTTATTCATTCAATTGAAGTACATCAGAAGAATATGCAAACACAGAAGTAATATCAACAAAACTTTTTTTTAAAGGAAAAGGAAAAAGTGCAGAAAGGAACACAATTAGGGCAATTCTGTTATCTTATTAAATTTAGTATATGTACATATATATTTCTGGGTTTTTTAAAATTATATAACAGAAATTTGGTTTCTTATTTTTTATATCTTGAAGTATTCATGTATGTTAATTAAGTTAAAAATAAAAATTTTAATTATAAAAAAAGAACTCTGATAAAAGCAAGCTAAGTGCTCCTTTAATTTCATACTTAAGCAGTTTAGTTGTGCACCAAAAGTTTAGAGCTAAATGGGGCAAAAATAAAACTATAGGTAAAATATCACTAATCTATATTTCTACCATATGTTATTAGCCCAAATTGGCAAGAATTTCCTATTTGAACTCTTGCTAAAACAACTGCTGATGATTTCTGAAGTTTGAATTCAGCACGTGGAATTCAAAGCCATTTCCCAAACTGTGCTTCATAAAACCCTGCTGCTTCATGGGATGTTATTAATAATCCAAGAGAAAACTAACTCTAGTAAAATTTTCCTTTAAAAAAAAATAAAATCATAAATGTTTGAAACATATTTGAAAGAGGTTGTCCGTTCTATTTTCCTTCAAAATTTCTGATTTCTGCCCTCCCATTCTATTTACATTCAACACCACCAGACCAGCATATAAATGCTGCCAAGAATAATTCAAACCTAAATGAGTCTCATGGCTAAATTAGTTTGGGAGTGCTGATCTGGCATGTGTTTTTTTTTTTTTAATGTGTTTATAATAAAGCAAAACAACTTGGCAAATGTGAAAGATATAATGTCAAAATGGCATTGTTCAGACTTGTAAAAAAAAAAGAATTAAAGGTGTAAGAATGATCTTAAATTTCTCAAATCTTTCATAGCCTGCTACATGCAGACACTTTGCTTGTGAAATTCACACTTCACTCTAGAGCAAGAAAATTAGTTTCAAAATTACAAATGATGTTTTTTTCAACATCTGCTTAAAAATTACTAAAAAAAAAAATCCCTTTATATTAACTCTTTAGAATCAGGGGTGGGGAACCTGCAGCCTCAAGGCCACATGTGGCCTTCTAGGTCCTAAGTGCAGCCTTTTGACTGAATCCAAACTTCAAAGAACAAATCGATTTAACAAAAAGATTTGTTCTGTAAAACTTGGACTTAGTCAAAAGGCCACATGTGGCCTCAAGGCCAGATGTGGTCGCAAGGCTGCACTGGCACGTTTCCCACTCCTGCTTTCACTAACTAGAAGCTGTATATTTAAAGAAACATCTAGAAAAGGATAACTGATAACTGAACGAACAAACTGACAGACTTTAAAACATAGGCTTGGATTAGAGTTAAAAAAACAACAACAGAACAGTTCCTTCTATTTTATTTCCAAGTCATAAACTGGTACCCAGCACTCTATCTACTGCATCACCTAGCTGCCTAATAATGATAGCTAGCATTTATATAGCACTTACTGTGTACACTGTGCTACACGCACTCAATTCTTTTGTGAAATTTACCCTAGAGCTAAGTGCTTTGCAAATACGACATTTGCTCCTCACAACAATCCTGCAAGATAGATGCTATTACCGTCATTTTACAACTGAGGAAATGGAGGTAGACAGGTTAAGTAACTTGCCCAGAGGAGCTAGTAACTTTCTGAGGCTGGATTTGAACTCAGGTTTTCTTGACTTCATACCCAGAGCTTTATCCATCATGCCACCCAGGATGTGGTCCTGGCAGAGGAAGAGGGTCCAAAGCTGTAATTTCTTCCATGAATGTTGTTATACAGTCTCAAGAAAGTTGATATTTAGAGGGGAGGAATGCAGGCTTTGTTTACAATGCGTATTTTTTAATAAATATAAATATGAGAAACATAAATATGAGAAAAAGGTATCTATTAAGCATGACATCGATTTAAATTTTAGCATTCTCATATATACTTAGAACCAGTACAGTAGTTCCAAATGTGAAAGTTAAAACACTCCTACAAAGTTATTTACTCCATGATGTTGTTTACTTCAATTCTGATTTCTAGCTGATCAAGTTCAAAGCATTCTTTTTCTAGTCTATGAGATATCACATACAGAAGATTTTTGCAGGGGGAGACAATCAGGGTTAAGTGACCTGCCCAGGGTCACACAGCTAGTTAACTGTCTGAGGCCAAATTTGAATTCCGGTCCTCCTGACTCTAGGGCCAGTGCTCTATCCACTATACCACTTAGATTTTTTTTTAAAGTAATACCCATTTCATTTTAGATACACTGAACCCCCACTATAATGTTTTCCTCTTCTCCGGGACCACTCAGAGATGAAATAATGACATCAATTTGATATATCAGATACTAAAACCCCTTGGAATGTCCAAAATGGATTTTCATTTTCCTCAATTTTATTCTACAGTGAATAGTATTATAAGGGAAGTTCCAAAGTACTGACATTTTATAAGTGAAAGTTACCTTTTGTATCAGGAATGACCTTTGTTGTAAAGGATAACATGTTATATGTTTTCTGTTCAATTTTTTTCACTAAAAGTTCAAGAGAATATATTTTACATTCTATCTTGAATTGAAACTATAAAAACATTTATGTACTCTCAGTTGTGTTTTGTTTAAAAAACAAAACAAAGAACCAATGATGCAGATCTCAAGCCATTCATAACCTGGCCATCCCATTTGACTCCTGTCTCTGTCTTTCCATCAGTGCATCACAGAGGGTCGGTCCACCTAATGTACCAGAGGCCTTCTCTTTCTCACTTTTCTCATAATGGGAGGGTCCCAGGGAGTGTGCCGACTGTCTACCTGTCATCCTTCGCTCTTGCCATGTCACCAGCCTATATTGTCTTCCTATCACACAATTATTTAATGACATCTTTTACTCCTATTCTTCAGAGTTACGCATTGGTTAGAAGTTGTAGCCTGCTCACACCCACCATGTGCCTCTCCCTTGCCTTCTGTGTGACACTCAGCTTAAACTCTTTGGAGCTAATAATGGTTTCTATCACCTCACTGCCATATCAACATCAACAAAACATCAATAATTAAAAGATGGACTTTTGCTTTCATGGGAAACAATTTCTACAAAGCATCCAGATCCCTCTACTCTTCTTATTCACATCTGAACCCAACTTATCATTCATCTACACTATCTGTGCTAAATAAAAAATACTGATAGACAAACTTTATAAGCTATTCATCCAAATGCATGTAGAAATCTGGACAAAACACTCCTCATACAAACTTCTTTGACTGATTGCAGATATCTTCTAGGAGGTTCTACAATGGTCTAGGGTTTGATGCAACCACAACAATGTCATCTGCAAACGGGAACATCTGGGAGACCTCATCATCCACAGAGAATCTCTCTTTGAGCTGCACTGTATATTGGATCTTCTCCATCATAGTGACTGATACTTTTGGTAAGCATATTTACTTTATGCCTCACCTGATGTTTATTCCCTGAAGGCTGTCTTTATAAATCATCTATATATAAATCTAGGGCATCCTCAATGAGGGTAGTAAGGCACAAGTAAGTTTTCAGAAGCCATATTTAGCAATCATTCGACTGTAAGCTCTTTGAAGGCAGGTAAGACTTTGAAGTCTTTTGCCTCTTTTTGTATACTCAGCTCTTCACACAGTGCCTGCGCACATATTAGGCACTTAATAAATGTTTACTGACTGATAGAACAATGGATATCTTTAATGTTTCACAATTCATTAAGAATATAAGAATTCATTAAGCACCATCCCATGGTGCTTATGATTTGTTGATCATGCATTTGACTCAGTAGAAAATGTCACTTTATGGGGCAGTTAGGTGGCGCAGTGGATAGAGCACCTGCCCTTAAGTCAGGAGGACCTGAGTTCAAATCTGGTCTCAGACCAAACACTTGACACTTACTAGCTGTGTGACCTTGGGCAAGTTACTTAACCCCAATTGCCTTAAAAAAAAAAAA
Organism: Vombatus ursinus; assembly: GCF_900497805.2. Classification (NCBI taxonomy): domain Eukaryota; kingdom Metazoa; phylum Chordata; class Mammalia; order Diprotodontia; family Vombatidae; genus Vombatus; species Vombatus ursinus. The sequence continues at coordinate 4,467,236 of NW_020949696.1, forward strand.
AAGCCACTTTATAGGCTTCTCCAAAAAGGTGCCTTCCAACCACACATCAAAAAGTTCAAGATACAAGAGAAATAACCCTTTTTAATAAGAGGAACCTAGATAAGTAAATGTAGAATCACTTGAGGAGGTATAAAGGATTAAGAAATAAGAAGGCTCAGGGAAGAAAGGCTTCCAGCAGGAGGGAACAGAAAGGCTTATGATGAGGATTTTGAAAGACAAAGGTAAGAAAGGAGTAAGGAATGAATTCAAGGCATAGAGTTTGAAGTAAAATTTTACCTAAGTGGCCACAGGAGATAAAGTGAAGGAGTAGGTTTTATTCTAACTCAGTCTAGAGACTATAAGAATCATCATTTCCTATGACACTTGCGCATTTGATATTATAGTATTCATAATGAGTATCTTTTAAAAAGTCATCATAAAATTAGTTGTGGGGAAATTCATAGGGAAACTCAAAAAATTTGATTAGAATCCTCCAAATTAAATCAACTAAGTTAAAACTAAGTGACTTCAACACAAAGGTAGTCATAGTAGAGGACAGAAAAAGTATGCCACAAAACGTATTCATCAAAGACCAACAGCTGCCCACAACTACTTTGACAAAACACTGATCATAAAAAAGAAAACATTTTTAATAAATGGCATCAAACCAAATATTTAATCCCTTAAAGCTACATGGATTGACGAGCTTTTAAAATACAGAAACTCATGTGGGAACAAGATGAAGTACATATTAATAACCCTGCTGTCCTGTCTGCTACTGGAATTGTAATAAGGATGCTTTCACTGGTCTCAAGTGGTTTTCTTATCTACCTGTGCAATAATTTATAGAATATCAAATATAACAAAATGAATAGAAAAATATTAACTTGTCTCAGAATTTTTCTAAACTTAAAATAATGACAACAACAATAATAAGTGACATAAAGGGCACTGAAATTTCATAATCCATTACATATACTTTCTTTTCCTATAATTCAATTTTATTTTCAGTTTTAAATTCTCTCCCTCTACCCATTGAGAAGGAAAGAAAAACAAAGCTCATTACAAACACATACAGTGATGCCAAGCAAATCTTCACATTAACCATTTACATACACTTTCACCTGATCCTCACATTAGCTCTATAATTTATGCGCTATCGACCTCATTTTACAGATGAGAAAACTGAAGGTCAGAACACTGACTGACTTGTTTAGCGTCACATAGCTAGTTAAGTTATCTGAGGTAGGATTTGAACTTGGATCTTCCTTACTCCAAGTCAAAGCTCTATAACAAGATGACCTATTATAATGTCCTTGGCTATACTTAGTACCTAATAGAGGAATAAGTAGTGAAACTCCTCAGTGATGTATCCAGAATACCAGTGCATAGAATTCAATATCTAGTAAAAGTAAACACAGGCTCTCATCCAGTCCTACCAAAAGTATGTATCTCTTCATTTTCTTTTAAATTCCCTGCTCTCGTTCATATTCAGGGTCATAAAACTTTCATCTTGTATAACACTCGTCAATTCGGATATTCCCATTACTAGAATCAAATCGACATAATTTACCAGCTGAGTGATTTGATGCTACTTCTAACTCTTCTCAGTTACTTTCCATAAGCTTGCATACACATATAAATGCTTGGGGTTTGTTTTGTTTTGTTCTGAAAAAGGAAGTGGGGCAGAAAACACTATAATGCATATGCTAATTGGATCTAAAAGTCTTTATTCTTTCTTCCTTTAATATGTCTCTTCAAACCCCTCAGCCTGAGGAAGTTAACTTACATTAACAATGACAGAGGATATCTCAAATTTTATTAAATTATTGGGTCAAATTAGAGACAAATGTAAGCTAGTTTTGGAGAAATAAAAGGCTAAAACAAGAGACTGTAGACTAGCAGCTACTCTACGGTAGCATCCCTATGCTGTACTTTGCACACAGTGCAAACAGAGTAAGAGGTCTAGGAAAGGACTTTAACAATCATCCAACTGCCTTATTTTACTGATGATGAAACTGGGCTTCTTCATTTGCTGAAGTTGTTCTGAAGACTCCTAGTCTTCTATATCAGTAGATATGAAGTCCTAAGAGGCATACTAACAGGTGCAGATCACACCTTAAGGATGAGTGATCTACTGGTGGGTCTCCCCAGTAGAATACAGGCTCAGTGACCAAAAAAAAAAAAAAAAAAAAAGACTCTTTAGGGCATTGTCTTTTTGCCCCAAATGCCTAGGAGCACAATGTCCCACAAAAGCAGGTGCTTAATAAATACCTGCTGAACTGAAATAAACCTCTAAAGCAGTTCTCACTAACCTAACATGTATGTTGCCAGAGATAAGAACTGAGGGAATAGCAGCTACCAGTTCTGCTCTGCCTCATCACCTTCTTTTCCTGCACTTCAAGGAGGGAAGAAAGAATGTCCAAACCCTATCTGAAGCCTAAGAGATAAACATAAGCCTTCAAGGAAAAGAAAAAACAAAACAACAATTCTTAAAAATGGTTTAGGGCTTATTATTGTACAACTCCAAGCTTTTAAAAACAGGGTTTTAACCTTTTACCATCTTTTGCCAATGAACAGGTTACATTCTCAGTTTATAGTTGGAGAAACTAGAAGACTGAGATAAATAGGAACTGAACAGTAAATGAGTCTTCCCCCCATCTCTTTGCCTACCTCCTGTATTTAAAAAAATAAAAAACCATACCTTTGTTTAGTGTTATTGTTTGATTCTACTTAGTAGTATATGCTTATGATTTAATGTGTTTTATCTTATTTTGTAGGTTTAACTTTGTGTCACCACTTGGGGGTGGGGTGTAGCTGAGACACTTAAGATAAAGTGTTGGGCTTAGAGTTGGAAAGATCTGGGTTCAAATTTGATTTCTTGCTACTTCCTAGCTGTGTAACCCTGGTCAAGTCAACCTCTTCCTAAGTTTCCCCAACTATAAAATGGGGATCATAACAGCAACTACAAAGTAGCTGTGAGGATCAAATAAGATATCTGTAAAACACTTATCACAGTGGCTAGCATATGGTAGGTGCTTAATGATTAATTGCTTATTTTCCCCTTTCCCCTAGGACTATTCTACTAAAGCCACAGACTGAATAATAGATAGTTCCAACACAAACCCAGATCTTTCACACAAAGGAATATTTCTTTTTGTTGATGGTTATTAAGGTGATTCACAATAACAGCACTATTACATGATGAATGTGAATGACTTAGCTATGCTCAGCAATACAGTGAGATCCAAAACAATTCCAAAGGTCTTATGATGAAAAATGCTATCCACTTCCAAAGAAAAAACTGACGGCAGTCTGAATGCAGATCAAAGCATTTTTTTTAAACTTTATCTTTCCTGGGTTTGGGGGTCTGTTTTCTTTTGCAACATAGCTAATATGGAAATAGACTCTATAGCAAATGATTTGCTTTCTCAAGGAGGAGGGAAGGGAGGGAGGACGGAGAGAATCTGGAACTCAAAATTTTTTTAAATGAATGCTAAAAATTGCTTTTATATGTAATTGAGAAAAAATTAAAAGCATATTACAAATCAGGAAAAAAATGATTCAAACAACTATAATAAGGAATAAAAATTCAGACACAAAGCACAGTTATAGGTATTTCCCAAGGTTTATGTTATGATCTCAAACATAACCCAATAACACGCTTTGCCCAAAAAAGGGCCTGAGACATTGTGAGTAGAAGTGGGACATACTAAAAAGAGTACTAGATTTGGAGCCAAAGTCCCAGGCTCTGCTATGTACCTATGTTACCTGGAACAAATCACTAACTTGTCTCTGTCTCCTTTTCCTCAACTATAAAATAAGAGAATGAGTTTAGGTGACCTCAAACATCCTTTCCAGTTGTAAATGTTATAATCTGAATACTTTATTTTTGGTTCACTTAAGAAAAAAATTAATTTTGAGTACCCTAAAGAATAATTCACTTAGCTCCTAGCAAGCTTTTACTGTACATCTATTTAATAAGAATTTCTAACAAAATTTAAAATTCAAAAGTCAACCTATGACATTTTGTCCTGTACAGCTTGATTTTATTATTGTTCCTACTTCCTGCCCTCCTTCTTCTATTAACCTGATTTATTAAATATATCAATTACTGGCAACTACACATTTCATGCCCCTCCTAAAGAAGAAACCAAGCACAAATGCACTCTGCACATTAGCTCAACTAGGCATCAGATAAAAATCAAGAGGTCAGTTAAAACACTGGAACAATTTGAAGCTACAGGTTCTATTTCACTGGGGAGACTAGATGATCATCTGAAAGTCTTAGCTTAATGCAGTAGCTTTGGCTCTGTGAAGATTTAATACTGTTCCACATCCTATACATAAAGGAAGCAAGTTTGTATACTGTCATAATTCATGCTGTCATTTTTATATACTTATAAATGTATATGCTGTCTCTTCTGATTGCTGGAGAACAGGAATGGTTTCATTTTTTTTTTATCTATCACACAATAGGAACTTTAAAAATGTTTGTTGATTTTTGCCTCCAAAATGAAACAAAAAAACTATAGCAAGGAAGAAGCCCAAGACTTATAATTCATCTATTCTACAAAAAAAACAATGTTCTGAGACAATGTTTCATGAAATTCAATAAATATTTATTGTGTGTGTGTGTCTGTGTATTCAAGGCACTACATAGACACACGAAGAAACAATGAGTTCCTAGCTTATATTCTATTACATCTTCACTATAAACAGAGTCTGAAAGGGAGAATACACTACAAGAGTTTTCTACTATATATTTTGAAGAGCTAGCCTGGCACTAGATAGATAAAAGGGACTGGCATCAGGGCAAGATTCACTCTGCCACATACCAACTATATGACATTGGGCAAGTCACGTAAGCTCTCACTACCCCCCAGGCAACTCTGGAAGATAGAAATTACTCATATACATTGGTGGAAAGAATTCCTGCACTCAAGTTCCCCAAAGGGATAAAAATCAAGGATCCAGACTATTCTGTATGTTACAGATATGGATACACACACCCCTCTTTGTCTGTGCTAAGAATATGTTTGAAGACCCTTATATACATATATACATGAATATATAATGTCCAGAAAGCACCATTCACACACAGCATTACATAGAGTAAAAAGCACTGAATTAGGAAACGATCTGGATTTAAATACTAACTCAGCTATTCACTAATATATGATGTCACTGAACCTGTGTCCTTATTAGTAAACTGAGAGGATTGAACTAGATAACCTCTAAAAGTCCCTTCATATGATGCTATGCTATGGCTACTGATAGTACTCTGTTAATGAGCAAAGTGGTAAATTCATTCAGAGGCAACACAGTACAATGGAAAGAGCATTAAATTTGGAGGCAGACAAGTGGGCTTGAATCACAGGTCCAACAATTACTAAAATGTTCCCAGTGAACCTGGGAAGTCATTTAAACTGAGTCTCAGCTAACTCAGCAGTATCTGCAAATTAAAGATAACAAGGAAGACCTCTTCAAGGTAGTGGAGTAAATAAGAATCAAACAAGCCAGGTCTCACACAACTACTCTAGCAAAGAGGCAAAAGGAGCACCAAGACCAAGTAATGATCAAAAAATCCAAGAAGAAACTACAATACATGAATTTTTCCAGCCCAGGTCCCTGCCAAAAAGACAACCTAAAGTTGCCAGGACTGAGCCAGAAAGGCCTGGGCTGTGAGCACAGCACCTGAAAGTCCAGTTTAGGCAAGCTTTCCAGCACACAGACCAAGGACTTCCTTCCAGAAAGGCCATGATCAGGTCATGCTCTTGACAGACTGTGGTGGTGAAGACATGAATTGCCCCTGAGGTCCTTGAAGAACACAGCACTCAGCACTCAGAAGAAACAATGACAGGACCCCAAATTACAGAGATCAGGTCTAAACAAGGCCCCATCATTCCTTCCGGAAGTAACCAGAGCTTGGCCCTGATACAAATTCCCAATTAAGGAAATAAGGGTGGAAAAAGGAAGAAAAAAAATTATGATAAAGATTATGGAGTCAGGAATGCCCAAGACACACTCAAAAGAAGAGAATAACTCCAAATATCTATAAGCAAATAAAAAAGTTTTTGCACAAACAAAACCAATGCAACCAATACTAGAAGGAAAGCAGAACACTGGGGAAATTTTTTCTATAGCAATTACCTCTGATAAAGGCCTCACTTCTCCATATAGAGAACTGAGTCAAATTAATAAGAATACAAGTCATTTCCCAAATGATAAATGGTGAAAGGCTAAGAACAGGCAGTTTTCAAAGAAATCAAAGCTATCTACAATCATATGAAAAAAAAATGCTCTAAATCATTACTGATTACAGCAAATTAAAAGGTACCATCTCACACCTATCAATTGACCAATATGACAAAAAAGGAAAATGATAAATGTTGGAGGGGATGTGAGAAAATAGAAACATTAATGCACTGCTGGTGGTGCTGTGAACTTATCCAACCATTCTGGAGAGCAATTTAGAACTATGCCCAAAGGGATATCAAACTACGCATACCCTTTGATTCAGTGCTGGGTCCGTAACCCTAGATAGATTTTTTTAAAAGGAGAGGGAGGAGAAATTATTTGTACAAAAATATCTACACCAGTTCTTTTTGTGGTAGCTAAGAATAGAAACTGAGGGGATATCCATCAATCAGGGAATGGCTGAACAAGTTATCGTATATGACTGTAATGGAATACTACTGTGCAATAAAAAATGACAAGCAGGATGATCTCACAAAAACCTAGAAAAACTTACATGAACTGGTCCAAAGTGAAGTGAACAGAATCAGAACATTGTATATACACAGTAACAAGCAATATTATACAATGAAGAACTGTGAATGACTTAACGATTATCAGCAATACAATGATCCAACACAATTCAAGGACTCATGATGAAAAATGCCATCTGCCTCAGAGAAAGAACTGATGGAATCTGAATATAGACTGAATTCTTTCTTTTTTTCTTTCCTTCCTTTCTAGTCTGAGTTTTCTTCCACAAAATGACTAATATTGAAATGTTTTATTTACATGATTGCACATGTATAACCCATATCAGATTGTTTACTGTCTTGGGGAGGGAGGTCTAGAAGGTACAATTAAGCACAGATACACATACACTCATACATGCATATACATATATACATATACACACGTGTATGCATATCTCCATATACAGATGCAAACATACATGTATACACACATACAGACATGTATGCACATACACGTGTGTACACGTACATACACATACTTATACTTACATATCTATAATCATACTCATATACAGACACATACTTTCATATGCATCTATGCAACACTGTACTATACTTAATTTGTCCTCTCTCTTAGGGTGGATAATCTCTTACTTCATGCGTCCAAGTCGTTCCATATTTTTCTAAGTCCATCAACTCATCATTTCCTACACCACAGCAATATTCCATCCTTATACTGTCTAGTTATTTTTAAACATCTAGAACAATATTGATTAATATATGGCTTACATATAGTGTAGTTTCCCTATTTTTCTCTTATGATTAAATCTATTTTGGCTTTAATTCTGAGATCATGATTACTATCCCTTTTTTATGTTCCCATAATAAATTCTACTCTGGATCTTTATTTTATATTTGTGTGTATCTCTTATTTCCTATCCCTTCTAACTCCTCCACTTTACTTCTACCCACTACCTTGCCCTCCTATTACTTAACCTACCCTCCTCCCAAAGATCCCTCCATTACCCTCCCATTCCCATTAATCTAAACACCCTTCTATTACCCCTCCCTTATCCTAATCCCTCACCCTCCCCTCTAGAAATCTCTCCCTCATCCTCTCCCCCGCATCCCCTTAGTCTTCTATTTCTTTCTGAATTTAGAAGACTTTATAACCTTCTACCCTCTTAAACCCATTTCCGATGAAAGTAGGGTTCCAGAACTATCAGCCCTCCTCCCCCATCTAATTCCTCTGTGTCAGCTCCTCTTGTACCTCATTTGTATAAAATAATTACTCTTTTTACCTGTTCCTAAACGGTTTTACTTTTTAAAATCATATCATGCTCATGTCTACCCCAATCTTTCTTACAAACTATCCAATTACTAATAAGAAACATATATTTTACATTTCCTCATATAAATGGTAAGTGGTCTGTTCTTATTGAGTCCCTTGCAATTAGTCTTTGATATGCACCTTATATTTCTCTTAGATCTTATATATCAAATCTTCTATTAAGTTCAGGGTTTTTTTCTTTAACAAAATCCTGAAAGTTTGACAATTCATTAAATATTCTTTTTTTTTTCTTTCAGGATTATGTTTAACTTTGCTGGTTATACTACTTTTGGCTGCAGCCCCAGTTCTTTTGCTGTAGAGCCGCTGCCAAGTCTTGTGTGATTCTAATTATGGCACCGCCATATTAAAAATTTTTTTTTCTTGTTGCTTGCAGTATTTTATCCTTGAACTGGGGGTTTTGGAATTTGACTTTTATATTCCTGTAGGTTTTCCACACAGAATCTTTCAGGTGGTGATAGATAGATTTTTTTTTTCCTATTTCTACTTTCCCCTCATGTTCTAACACTTCAGGACAATTTTCTGAAACTATTTCTTGTATCAAGGTTATTTTTTTGATCATAGCTTTCAGGTAGTCCTATTATTATGTTTTCTCTTCTTGATCTGTTCTGCAGATCAGTTGTTTTTCTTATAAGATGTTTCACGTTCTCTTCTATTTTTTTCATGCTTTATATTGTGTTCTTATTTCTTGGTCTCTTATAACTTTACTGGCTTCCCCTTGCCCAATTCTAATATTCTTGCTTTTTTTTTTGTGAGGCAATTAGGGTTAAGTGACTTGCCCAGGGTCACACAGCTAGTAAGTGTTAAGTGTCTGAGGCTGGATTTGAACTCAGGTCCTCCTGACTCCAAGGCCAGAGCTCTATTTACTGTACCACCTAGCTGCCCTCCAATTCTAATTTTGAAGGAATCATTTTCTTCCTTAAGATTCTGGATCTCCTTTTCTAGTTGGTTGACTTTCTTTTCATAATCCTGTTTTTCTTGGATTGTTCTTTTTTTGTTTTTGTTTTTGTTTTTAATTTTTCCTCAATCTCTCTCATTTGATTTTTTCCATTATTTTAAAAGTTCTTCAATGGATTCTTTCTGGACAGGTGACCATTTGATGTTATTTTTTGGGGTAGGAGAGGCTTTTTTTGCTTCAATATCCTCCTCTGAAGATGAACCCTAGTCTTCTCTATTCCCATAGTAACTTTCTGTGGTTGTATTCTTTCTGCGTTGCCTGCTCATTTTTTTTTTTTTTTTATTTTTTTGTAATCACCTCTAGGCCTGGGATATGGGAGATGGCGCCTCTGGCCTCAGATCCTCCTTCAGTTCTCCCTCTAGCTTGGAACTGAAACCAAGAATTCTGCCCTCCTCTAAGTGCCCACAGCCAGAGGAGTCCCCACCCCACTGTTTCTGCACCAGTCATGTGCTGGTTCCTTCTCACCTAGGGCCACTTCTTGGCAGCACAGTTGGGGATGGCATTCCTTATCAGCAGAAGTGTCGTCAATCTTCCCTGGCTCAGTTCTTGTGGCTGGGGCTGAGGCCACCTCCCAACCCAGCTAGCCTCAGGGTTGCTGCTTCTTGTTTATGCGGAACTAGTCTGGAGGTGTTTACTCTTCACAGGGACCAAACCTCAGTCCTGGGATTTTTCTTCAGATCTTCTACAATTGTCCCAGGAGAACCACTGTTCTGCCCCAACTCCTGTTTATTTTCTGGCGATATGTGTTTGTCCTGGGGCGCTATTTCGTCTTGTTTGTGGGGGAAATCGTGGAGAGCTTGGAATGTTCTGACCTACTCCACCATCTTCCCAAAATCCTTTCCCTTTTTCTTGCTTTTTAAAAAAAATATGCAAAAAAAATGATAAATGTTAGAGATATGGGAAAATTGAAACACTAATGCATTGTTGGTGGAGCTGTGAACTGATTCAACCATTCTGGAAAACAATTTGGAACTATGCCCAAAGAGTTATAAAACTGTGCATTCTGTTTGATCCAGCAATACCACTACTAAATCTGAATCCCAAAGAGATCATAAAAAAGGGAAAAGGACCCACATGTACAAAAATACTCATAGCAGCTCTTTTTGTGGTGGCAAAGAACTGGAAATTGAGAGGATGCCCATCAATTGGGGAATGGCTAAACAAGTTGTGATATATGAATGTAATGGAATAGTATAGTGCTATAAGAAATGATGAACTGGCAGATTTCAGAAAAACCTGTAAAGACTTACATGAACTGATGCTGAGTAAAGTGAGCAGAATCAGGAGAACATTGTACACAATAATAGCAGCTCTTCTCAACAATACAATGATCTAAGACAGTCCAAAAGACTCAAGATGGAATATACTATCTATATCCAGAGAAAAAACTATGGAGTCTGAATGCAGATTGAAGCACACTATTTTCTCTTTTTTTTCTTTTTTCTTTCTCGTAGTTTTTGTTCTGATTCTTCTCTCAAACCACAGCTAACATATAAATACGTTTAATATGATTGTACATATATAGCCTATGTCAGATTGCATGCCACCTTGGGAAGGAAGAGGGAGAGAGAAAAAAAAATTTGGAACTCAAAATCTTATAAAAGTACATGTTGAGAACTATCTTTATATGTAATTGGAAAAAATAAAATACTACTAAGGAAAAAAATATGGCCAATATTTTTATATGTTTTGTATGATTTCATGTATATAACTGATATATTGCTTGCCTTCTCATTGAGTGAGGTTGGAGGGAGGAAGAGCATTTGGAACTCAAAATTAAAAAAAAAAAGAATGCCAAAAATAAATAAATACTAAATTTGGTGATTTCTTAAAATTTTTTTTTCTATTCCTAGCCATAGCTGTAAAAAATACTGTCTCTAGATTCTCTAACTTTTTTTATGGCATATCCATTTTGAGCTTATTGTGGTATATGGTGAAGATGTTGATCTAAACCTAATTTCTCACCAACTGCTTTACAGTTGTCAAAATAGGAGTCCATCTTCGTTCCTGGGCTTATCAAACACTGGCCTACTACTATTTTGGATTACTTCTTTCTTTCTTATCTAATCTATTTCAATGATCTACTTTTCTATTTTTCATCTAACATCAAATAGTTCCAATGACTATTATTTTACAATGTAGCTTGAGATCTAGTAATGATTTACCCTCTTTACTTGTACTTCTGCCTCATTATATCAGCACCCCTCCCTTTCAATCTTTTTCAGAGGAACAGTTTTATAGCTATATACCCTCTACAACCCAATGTAGGACTTTATATTTATCCCCTATCAAATTTTACCTTATTATAATTGATCCATGATTCTAACCTATCAAGATCTTTTTAGAGTCTGATAACTAACACATTGGTCATCAATTGACTATTTATAAGATCGGTACAGAAGATGGTAACGGGAAATGGAACTCCACAAAATTTAATTTTAAAAGCAAGCCAAATATGCTATTAAGATTTTTTTAAATTATAAAGTAAATCAGGCAATATGCACTTATTAAGAACTTACTATAGCTTACATATTATCATATATATAGTATATTAAGTACCTATTTAATATACTGCATATAGTAGTAATACCTACTATTACTATTTGCCCAGCATTGTGCCAGGTTTCTATGGGGGGGTATATGATATATTTATAGTTAATAAATATATGATATAAACAAAGTGATTTGAAGGAGGGAGGACTAAGACATTACGGAATCAGAAAAGACCTCTTGAAGGAGATAGCACTTTGAGCTCAGGGCTTGAAGGGAGGAGGGGGTTTCACGTAATAAAACAGAAGGTAGAAAACATTCCAGAGCCTGGGGGACCTTGGCAAAGGCATGGAAGTAGGGAGATAGAATGTCCCAGACAGGAAACAGTAAATGGACAAATTTGGCTGGAGCTATCTGTAAAGGATAGTAATACATAATTACTCCCAGAAAGTTAAGATGGAGCCAGATTGTGAAGGACTGTAAAAGGCAGACTAGTTTGTATATTATCGTTAAGTAAGGGTACTTTCAGATAGAGCAAAAAGGATTCAGAAAAAGCTACAGGGAATTTCTTTGGAAAAGCTCCAACATTTTCCAAACTAAACTTTGATCCCAAAGGGTAGGTAATAAGATTTGAGAATTCTGAGCTATTCTAACAATAATTACCCTGACCCATACACAAGGGAATTTTTTTCCATTTATTAAACTAATCCCATAGTTCAAGAAGCAAAGTCAAAAAATAAAGATGGCAGGGACAATCTTTTTCAAAACAGAGAGACAAGTTGTTGTTTTTTTCCTAAGAAGAAAACTTCCAAATTAAGTATTTTTAATATTAATCACATAGTTTCTATGAAGCTTATGATACTTAACAGGAATTTCTGAGTACCACTTGACAAAGAAAATGGAAAATTTATTCCACACTCTGACAAGTGCCTGCAATTCTGTTGCTAATTTTTAAAAGCTTTAATTTGCAGTTATTGAAACAAAAATATGCTAGTCAGAACTATTTCCACCTGTTTATTTATATTCAAAAATCATCAGCCAAGTAAAGAGTCAGTTAACACATTATCATTAAGGAAAAACATGACCTGTAGATATACACCAACAAGTAGGATGAAAATATATATTCTAGAAGATTTTTCAGTACATGCTTGAAGTTAAAAATGTGAAAGAAATGCAGAAAATCACAATTTCTGTTAACAAGTTAAACATTAAAACTATGACAAGCAAAATATAAAAGATAAACTGACTAACGCTACTAATCATTTAAGCATCCTCTGTACATCTTAGAAACATGACTCCAGAAGACAAAGGACCACTCTATTGTTGTCATAAGGTTGACAAATAGCTGGCTCAATACCTTGTGGCTGGGAATCAAAACCACCAGATAGCATTCCCTGAAAAGCAAGTAGTATTGCTTCAGTGCACACCCTTCCCTCCTCTTCAAAATGAGCCTTACATGTTTTTTAACTCCAAGTGCTCAATAGTCCTCCCCTTTTTCCTGCATGTCATTCTTTCATTGTCCAACCTCCTAATAGTCAACATTCTCTTCTTCCATTAAGAACACATCATTCCCCTTTAATAACCTGACAGATGAGGAGGGATTTCTAGAGCCCTTTTATCATCTCTACTAGAAGGGTGATAATCATCTCCCTTGACCTGTTACTGAAGCTTCCCACAACAAAGTCTTGGAATAACACAGCATCTAACTTTCTTGGTATATTATCTTCAGGGTTCAATTCTACAAGACAATTCATTTTTATCCCACCCCCTGTGCCCCCAAGATAAACTTCTCAAGTAGTAGGCAGAAAAAGCAATTTGCTCAAAACTCAAAGGAACAATAATCTAGGTTGCTCTCGGGGAAATCAACTTACCACTTTTATTGAATGAACAGCTTGTGATAGCTTTTGCACACTGGCAAGCTATGATTTTACTTGAGATAAAAACAAGAATACACGTATGAGTTCCAAAGAGACTGAGCACCATGTACATCATAGTTAGAAACTATGTTTTTCCATCAATTGTCCACCTGATGCTAGATAAAATTCTGCAACTTAAACTAACAAAGCACTTTTTCTGCTGAAGGGAAATGAGTGCACACATGGGAAATTCACAACAGAAATTAGATGAGGGGCAGAGATAACATTCCATCCCTTCTCATACTTCATTGGAGTTATACTTCTCCCCCACTGACTTAGCATTACTCCTACCTCAAGTCTAATCCCATCACTCCCAAGATCAAAAATTTCAGTGGTCATCCACCGCCTTTGGACAAAGTACAAACTCTTCAGCCCGGCCTTAAAAATCTTCTAAAATGTGGCTTCAAACTCCCTTTCCATCTTTACCTCATACTATTCCTCTTAATACGGTCTATGACAGAGATGTTAAACAAACCCGGAGGCCCTCGAGCAGCCTAAAAACACTCCCGACAGAAATCATAACCAGATTAAAAAAATAACTAGGAAATATTTAACAAATAAAGATACAAAAAACATAGATAATATTACATTTTAAAATTAAGTCAACATGAGGCCTGCAAGGATCCTTATGTACAGTTCAGTGATCCCCGCTTCTATTTGAGTTCAACATCATTGTCCTACACTATAGCCAAACCACTATTCCCTAAATACATGCCATTTTTTTTTTCCAGTCTCCATGATTTCAGTTAACACCATTCACCAGGCCTGGAATGCTCTCTTGTCTGCAATGAAATCCTATCCATTTTTCAAGAACTAATTTAAATGCCACTGGTCTTTCCTGATCTCTTCAGCCAGAAGTGACTCCTGTCCCTCTTTTGTACGCCAACATTTTGTAGCTTTTATACAGCCTAATATTCCCACCAGGTTGTTTATACGTCCCATCGAGTGTTCCATAAATTCCATGAGGACAGGGGCTGTGTCTTCTTCATCTTTATATCCCTCACAGAACCCAAGATAGGACCTTGATGAGTGCAGTGATTAATTGGGGGACTTACATCAAATACAGATTCTTTTACTAAAACAAATTGTCTTCAATAGTCCTCAAACTGCCTTATGAGGAAAACAAGAGCTGATCGTCATTTGACATTCCTGGTTTTTAACCTGGCAACGATTCTATACATTTTTTTAAAGTAATGTGGACTTTTCCACAAAACTTAAGTTATTCACTTTTTTGCTAAATAACCTTTATCTGAAAACATTTTCTTACATTTCACAGGGATAACTGTAAAACTTTTCATTAAAATTTTGTTTTAAATCAGTCTTATCTTGGACATATGGTCAGCTTCATCAAGCCCATTAGAAACAAAAGTGGTGCCAATCCTTCTTTCTACTACAGTTTCCTAATAATTGCCTTATCAATTAAACATTAGTTTTAGATAGATGAGTTTAAAAAAATTAGTAGTGACAGCTGTTTACCTTTAGTCCTTGTACTAATGATTCCAGTTTTTGAATCGTTAATGAGTTTTATGTCGTTCTTCCCCCCTAATTTAGCACTTGTCTGACTTTTTTTAGTCTGTCAGAGTTTTGAGGCCTAGGATCACTCTGAAAACAAAAATTATAATTCAAGTTACAATTAAAATGTATAAAATATGTATAAATGTACAGTTATAATTTAAAGAATGAATGAGTCTAAATAAATCAATCAAAGTAGTGCTTGCAGCAAAACTGATACATTCTCTTGGTGTCAGCAGCTCTTTCAGTCTCTATTCTCTGAGCCCATTTAATTAAGTCCTGGCCAAAGCCTTACCAACATATCTTTTCTGAAGATGTAGTCAAGAGAGATCTTCAATTCTTGAGGAAATTATCTCTATGCTGAAGGTCCCTTCAGAGCTGCTATACCCAACAGTGCTTCTACTAGCATCTATGAAGCCCCAGAACTTTGAGATAAGACTCACTACATGAGAAAATGTGGCTGAGCACAATAAAACTATTCTCCTGTTTCTGATTGGCAAGAAACTTAGTGTTTATGGATCAGAAGTCACTTAACGCCCGACTGTCTCACCAAAAGCAAAAACAAAAACAAAAACCTAAGAGGATGAGGGATTGGAGGATCATGGTGAGGATAATGAACAGGGTTTGGGGTTGCAAGGCAAAAGGAAAAGTGGAATGACAACAGACTGTGATAAGATAAAGGCATTTCATAGTTCATTTATATGGAAGTGCTGTTTTTGTGGATGGTATCAAGACTATGGATATAATCATCACTGTGCATAAATGAGGTGAGGTGGAGGAGCAGGCCTCAGGAAATGAGTAAGTTGAGAAACTGGAAGGTTGGGAGTTCAGGGAGTATCAATATATATGTGGGTAACGTAGATCTCAGATAGCATTTGTTCAACACTTCTCTTAGGCACTTATCATATAATATTACATATTATAGTTATCTGTGTTGGTATCTAATATCCATGAAGGCAAGCACATTTTGTATCTCCTACAATTCTATCACAGCTTGCACACAGTAGGCACTTAATGTCTATTGAATGAATACAATTAAAAAAACTCAACAAAACTGTTCTACTGTTTAAAGCTGACATAAAGATTCAAAGTTAGACACAACAATGCAACAAAACTCTGGTCAAATGCAACTGTCAATTATTATTACTGTTATGTATTATTATGTAATTATGTGTTATTATGTAATTATTATGTCTGTTACATAAAAAGAAAGTATATTGATAATTATTTTAATTATCAAATGAGCTACTCCCCAATAAATAATTGGTCAAAGGATATGAATAAACAGTTCTCAAAAAAAGAATTGCAAACTATTAACAATCTACAGGAAAAAATACTCCAAATTGCTAAAAGGAGATGCAAATCAAAACTCTTCTGAGGTTTCATCTCACACCCTACAAATTTGCGAAGACCACAAAAGATGGAAATAGTCAATGTTGAAGGAGTTGTGGGTATTGTTGGTGGAGTTGCAAATTGGTTGAACCATTTTGGAAAGCAATTTGGAATTATGCAAATAAAGAGACTAAAACATCCATATCCTTTGACTCAGAAATTCCATTACTAAGCTCATACCACAAGGAAGCAACTGATAAGAAAGCACTCAGATTCATCAAAATATTTCTACCAGTACTGTCCATCAATTGAGGAATGGCTAAACAAACTGTGGAACATGGAATATCACTGTGAAATAAGAAATGATAAATGTGACAAACACAGAGAAGTATAGAAAAATCTATATGATCTGATGCAGAGTTTAGTAAAAAAAAAAAAAGCCAAAAAAAAAAAAAGAAAAAGAGACCCAACGTACACAATGACTACAACAATGTAAATGGAAAGAGCCAGCACACAAAAAAATCAAAAGTGAATGTTGCAAAATTATAATGAATAAGTATGGCTCAGAAGAGATATGATAAGAAACTCCCATCTCTTCCCTTTGCAAAGGTGGGAGGTCCACAAGAGTTGTACATTGAACATATTTTTCAGACTTTTGGATGCACTGAAAAGTTATGCTGATTTTTTTCCTCTTTTTTCTGGCTTTAAAAAAATACTATTTATTATATGAGATGGTTTTCTGCGAGGGGAAGAGTGACACTGGGAATGATACTGGGAGGAACTACAGTGATGGTAAAAAAAATAAATCAATAAAAACTTATTTTAAAAAATAATCACATGGATCTCCTGCAATTTAAGAGCCCAGCTGTGAATCGACATTTTCACAAAAACTGAACTTAAAATGTACCTTCAATGACAGATAACAGAACCTCAACTCAGAAGAGTAATTAAAGCTAAAGATAAGAATACTGGAATCAAACAGCCAGTTTTTAGCACACAACAAGCAGCTGCCAAGACATAAATAGTTTTCACGCCCTTTTTTCTAGAAAATGAAAAGGAATGCAATGGTTTTTATATTGTTTGCTTCTTTATACAACCTTTAGGGAAAATATATTTGCTTTTTTTTTTTACACCACATATGTAACTTCTAAAGTCTACAATTGTCACTGGCCTAGTGGGATTCTTTGTTTAAAAGGATGGCTCTTTAGGAGTGGGAAGGGAAATCAAGGTGACCTAAAAACAAAATATGAATAAAACTCTATTTAAAACAAAGCACTGGCCATTCAAGAGGAATTTTGGAAGTTCATT
Organism: Vombatus ursinus; assembly: GCF_900497805.2. NCBI lineage: Eukaryota > Metazoa > Chordata > Mammalia > Diprotodontia > Vombatidae > Vombatus > Vombatus ursinus. The sequence goes on from NW_020949696.1 coordinate 4,484,789, forward strand.
AAGACAGAAGAAAGAAAGTATTAGAGAGGTTGAATAACTTGCCCAAAATCATACCTACTAAGTGGTTGAGCCAAAACTAAGATAGGAAGTCTCTTCTTTATTCTTTTCATTGTATTAATTCAAAAGTATCAACATGGCTAGAAAAAACTCCAAACGTACAGAACTTAAAGGGTTGGGGTGGGAGGTGGTTCTTTAGTAACACAACAACTCAAGATTCTGTGAAACTCAACAATTCTCACAGTTCCTGGTACTGGGAGTGTTTAGCTTGAAGAAAATCAGATTTATGATGAACAGAACAGCTGTCTTCAGGTATTTATTTGAAGGGCTATCATAAATTCAACTTGCTCTGCTTTGCCCCAAAGACAAGGGCCAGGAGCAATGAGAGGTAGGTGTAGAAAGGAATATTTAGGACAAAGGAAAAGAAAACATTCCTAACAAAGCTACCCAAAAGTGAAATGGCCAACCTGACTAAAGGTCATTGAGCAAACCTACAAGACCACTCGTCGAAGTATGTTGTATGGTTTGTTCAGGTACATCCTGGGCTACACCTTATCTTCCAACTGAGATTCTGTCATTATGTCCAAACAAAATAATAAGCATTCACACTCAATGGAGAGAATGTATGGATCAGCACCAGTCTTTCCATAAGTTACTTTTTCAATAATATTAACAGCTAGGGGGCAGTTAGGTGGTGCAGTGGATAGAGCACCGGCCCTGGATTCAGGAGGACCTGAGTTCAAATCTGGCCTCAGACACATAACACTTACTGTGTGACCCTGGGCAAGTCACTTAACCCCACTGCTTAGCCCCCCCCAAAAAATGATTAAAAAAATAATATTAATAGCTAGCATTTTATACAGTGCTGTAAGATTTGCAAAGTGCTTTACAAATACCACCTCCTCATTTTTATCCTTCCAATAACCCTGGGAGGTAAGTGTTCTGACTAGTCCCCATTTCAGAGATAAGTAAACTGAAACAGACAAGTTTAGTGACATGCTCAGGGTCACATAGCTGGTGTCTGAGGCAGGACATGAGTTCAGCTCTTCCTGACTTCAGGTCTAGCACTCTATCCACTAAACGAATTTTAGGTTATAAGCAAAAATGGCCAAAACTAGCTTGAGTCACTCAGCCTAAGCCTCTTTCAAAGGTTAAACAAACTGTCACAAATGTTCAAAGATAATGTACTCTCCTCCAGCTTAAAAAAAAAATGATAACACTTAACTATCACATATGTTTCAAGTTATGTTTCTTATCTTGTTTATGGAGGGGTCCAAGGTCTTGAACAGAACAGTCTTTCAATAAACATTTCTGGAATTAAAAACCTAGGCTCACATTGAGCTTGCCACATTTTCTTGTCCTCTCTTCATTGAGAGTTGGCTTTCAACAAGAGCTTTTCCCCATGCAAAGCTGTATCTTCTCATATAAAAACTCAACCTACAACACTGACCTCATTAATACCAAAACCTAAATAGTTCAGACATTTCAAAGTAGAAAATAATGTTTCCAAACAATATTTTTCAGTAAAAAAGTAAAAAATTCTGGAGAAAAAGATATTTTTCCTGATGTTCTTGAGGCACCCAAAGTCATGTCTGTCACTTAATGATTAAGTATGCTTTACCTTTTTACTCAGTCCTGCACCCCAACTCACAATTTCACTGTCCCTAACTGTCTATTAAGTTTGCTTGGGAAAAAATCTCCATTACATGATGCCACTATTAAGTCTGGAAGGGTAATGATTAAGTCACAAATACCAGAATATGCATTTCTTGACTGAGGAATCATTACTTTTTTGTTACCTTAATTAAAAAATACAAACACAGCTAGAAAAACTCAAAAAGTACACAGATTAATGCTGGGGGATTAATAACAACAACTCAAGAATCTGTGAAACTCAGCAATTTTCATATTTACTGGAACTCTGAGTGTTTATCTTGAAGAAAAGACTTATGAGACAGAATAGCTATCCCAAAACCATAGCTTTAATTGACGTATAAGCAGGAAGGAGACTAAGATGTCTGACTTGAACAAAATGATCCCAAAGATATCCTCCAGTGATCTGAATCCATGCTGCCAGTACTACTCCAAGTGTCCTGCTCTTTCACTGCTTTAGAAGCTGGAGGAGTATAGGATGGAACAGTGTTAAAGCACTCCCTTTGCCAATGTTAGATAAAACAAATAGGAGTTCATGGAAGTCCTTACTGCTGCAACTGCAGCGACAGGTATCAAGAGCAGCAACTAGATAATGGCACTTACTGCTTGCTCTGTGCTCCATCAGGATTTTCCCCCTATGCACCCCAGCCCCCAGTTCAGCTACATCCTATCCTATGTGAAGCAGTCTCCCCTCTGTCCTCAACTACCTGTCTCTCCCACTCTAGCCTTCAAGAGGCTATGATGATCTCTGCTCAATCTGGACTCAACAGGTCTGTCTCCGGAAGGACTCTCAAACTATGTTTGACGCTGGCCTTGTTTCCTGCAATCAACTAACGGGTGTCAGGAATCTACAATGGAGCGCACTGGCAAGCAGATTAGGTAAGCTGCACCTAAGGGGTTCTGGAGGGATGTTCCCACTACATACTTTCAATTCAGTCAAACTTAGAAGATAGTGTGCTTTTAAAGTACATCATGTAGCTGATCCCTTAACAAATAATGCATCCATTGATTTAAAATGTAGACTTTACCCAAGCTGCAAAAAAAAAAAAAACAATTTTGTTTGAGTTCAGTCCATTTTTCTCTAAAACACATCAAAATATGAAAAAGCAAGCATAAATGGAAACAAAGTGGCATATCCCAAGGGAATTTCCATCTGTCAATATTATACATGTAACAATAATTCCTAAAAAAAATTAAATACCTGTTACTTATTTTTCCCTCCCTAAGAAGCCTTAGGGTAGGCAGGTATCATAAAAAGCAAATCACATCTTGTAAACTATTGCAGATATAGACTACTCCTTACTAGTCTTTTTCTTCACTCAGTCTGGGGGAAGAAGAGGAAAATGAACCGTAGTCAACAGTGAGCTTTTTTAGAATGTGGTAGGATTTCAGACAACAGTGCTTGAGAAACAATAACTCCACTGAAAACAATCCTTAGTTCCTTTCCCCGAAACCACAACAGCAGGATTCTAACAGTTTCTCAACATTTGTAACAGGGGCTTGTAACTGTCTCATAAATGAGAATCAAACAAGAGAGGCAAACAAAATGAAATGATAATATCTGAGTCTTCTGAAGTATTAAACAACAGCCCTGTAAGACTATAAAGTCGAGACGTTCAATCCAGAGAACAGAAAACTGTTTTGCCTTTTAAGCACAATTCAGGAATAATTTAAAAGGTAGAAATGCATGACGTGTGTACATTCAATGAAACTTAGGGTTGCCATTTTTTTTTTCATTCATTCCATGGATGTTTACTGAGCCCCTAACTGTGCAAGCCACTTTTAAAATGCAGCTCTTCTTGGGCACAGTTTAGGGACGGCCCAAGTGACATGCACACTTCTCCTCCCAATACCCTATTCGGCTTCTTTGATGTCCACTTTTCCATTCCCGAGGCCCTACTGCGCCAAGACCTGTCTTCTTCCTTATTTCAACTTTGATTTAATTAGCCGGGATAACTCTCCAGCGACGGACAACTCCCGCATCCAGACGGACGGGAAAGCGCTCACAGAAAGGGTCACTAGACCGGGCGGCAGAGCAGGAGGGCTTCCCAAAAACTCCCCGTGTCCTCCCACCCCAAATGAGGCTCAGCTGAGCACTCGCCTAGATTCTCTCCCCAGACCTGGGAGTAGAAATGAAACCATCCAAAACCTCAGGGCGTTGCGGGGAAGGACGGGTGGGGTTCGGAGGGGCAGAGAGGGGCCGCGAAGGATTTCACAGCCCTGAACACACTTCTGAGCAGCGCCCTGCACACAGCAGGCGCTCAATAAATGCACGTTGCACTAACTGCACAGATCAGAGATTCTGAGCCCTGAATTATACAATGGGAGAGATCGGAGATCCCCAAACAGAGCACCCGGGGTGACCCCCCCCCCCAACACACACACATACACACACCCGGTTTCAGAAGGCCCTTGAATGGGGCGGGGGGATGAGGAAGGAGCCCCGCGACGGAGGCGGAGGCCGGCCGGAGCGCCGCGGGAGGAAGGGAGGCGGCGGCCAGACAGGAGCCGACGTGGCCGTTCCACTGGGGGCGTGGGGGCAGCCCCTGGCCCCGGGCCTCCCGGCCAGGCTCGCGGGGCTGGGCTCACCTCGTCCTCCTTGTGGTTCCGGATGCCGCGGACGAGGTCCTGCAGGTTCTTGTCGAACATGCGGTCGATGCTGCCCTTCACCATCTTCAGCGCCATCGCGGCGGCGGCAGCGGCGGCGGCCGGAGCCGGACCGGGGCTGGGGCTCGGGGCGCCGGGGCGTGGGGAGCGGGCTGACGGGCGGGGGTCGCCGGCCTGGGCCTGCCGCCGGGGGCGCTCCGAAGCGAGGGAGGGAGGGAGGAAGGGCAGGGGGCCGGACCAGAGGCTGTCACATCCCAGGCGGAGGCGGCACGGGGCGGTCGGCGGCAGCGGGACCGGCGGGACCGGCGCCGGCTTGCTGCCTGCTTGCTTCTTCCCTCAGTGCTCCCGCTCCAGTCAGATTGCAAATGGCGGACAAAATGGCGGCGCGGTCAGCTGACAGCTCTCGCCGCTCCCTCCTCCTCCCTTCGCTTCCCGTAGGCCCCGCCCACTCCCCTGGCCCCGCCTCTCCTGGAGACTGGACCCGCCTGGTTCCCAAGGACGCCGAATCCGGCTTCCCCCACCCCTAGCGGCCGCGCGCCACGTTTCCTTAGCGACCCCTGGGCCGCCCAATCAGAACGTCCTTGGCTCCTCCTCCCTGCGCTGAGAGCCCTTTCCTCCACCCTCTGACAAACTCAGGCCCCTCCTTGGATTCTCCTCCACGGGCCCCGCCCCATTGCGCGTAGCCCCACCCACTCAGGCTCCAAAATTTGTCTCATTGGTAACTTAGAAATAATGGCCATGCCTCTTCCAGACTCCTTTCCCCCCCACCGTGGGCCCGCCCCTCTTTGAGTGACAGCTGGGGGGCAAACGTAAAAAAGTCTGGGGGCGTTGACACGCGTACCTTGGAAGGCCAAGCCCCTATAGGCCCAGCTGGCTCCCTTGCTGCCCATCAGCCTGGCACGAGCTACCGGAATAACCGATGCTTTCCTTTCCTTTGGATCATTCATTCCCTTCTTCATTCAGTTAACATGGAGTAAGGTCCTACTGTGTGCAGAGTGAGGGCTGGAGAAAACAGAAAGTTTAGAAGAGACAAGGTCCGTGCCCTCATGGAGCTCACGGGCTGAGGGGGGAAGATAAGATACAGAACTAATTTCTGACATTGTATGAGAAGCACATAAAAGAGATATAGACCACATGCTATCTGGGATGGGGCATGTAGGTGGCCCCATCCGATGTGGGAAACATGTGAGTTCATTAGCTGTGTGACCCTGGGCAAGTCCCTTAACCTCTGCCTCAGTTTCCTCATGTGTAAAATGAGCTTAATAATAGTACCTACATCCCAGAGTTGTTGTGAGGATTAAATGGAACAAGATTTGTAAAAGGTGGAGGGGCCAGACAGCCTGGTTGTTTGGAGTGACAGGGGAAGGAAGGGACTTTTAAGTTGAGCTTTAAAGGTAGACAGGAATTGAAGTGATGAAAAGGGGCTTTCTAAGTCATAAGATCACAGCTCTAGAGCTGAAAGAGGTGTCTGATGTCATCTTGTCCCCCACTACTCCCATCATTTTAGGGATAAAGAAACTAAAGTAGTAAAGGGCCTTGAATTCCAAACAGAAAAGACTGAACCTTACATAGTGAGCAAAGCAATGAAGCCTCTCAAAAGGGCTTCTGAGCCTAAATCAGGGAACCTATTGAAAGTACCTTAGATGTCTCCTGTTTTAACTTTCTGCTAAGTGCAAGAAGCCTCCTCTATTTTTTTTTTTAATTGATGGAGTCATCTCTTTTACCCCTCCAATGATGAGTTCCTTACCTAGAAGCACCCTGTACCATTACTGGACAGCTCAAACGGTTAGAAATTTGTTCCTTCTGCTTGAGGTTTTAGATAGATAAAGATAGAGAAGTAGAGAAAGAGAAAGAGAAATTGATTTTGCTTTTCTGTGCATTTTCAGGGCTTAGCACAGCACTTGACACATAGTAGGTGCTTAAGAAATGCTAGCTGAGGGGCAGCTAGGTGGCACAGTGAATAGAGCAACGGCTCTGGAGTCAGGAGGACCTGAGTTCAAATCCAGTTTTGGACACATAATACTTACTAGCTGTGTGACCCTGGGCAGGTCACTTAACCCCATTACCTAACAAAAACAAAAACAAAAACAAAATGCTAGTTGAGGGGCAGCTTCGTGGCACAGTGGATAGAGCTCTGGCCTTGGAGTCAGGAGGACCTGAGTTCATATCTGGCCTCAGACACTTGGCACTTACTAGCTGAGTGACCCTGGGCAAGTCACTTAACCCCAATTGCCTCACCAAAAAGCAAAAACAAACAAACAAACAAAAAATGCTAGTTGACTAACTGGCAATCAATATCCTTGTAGCTTCCTTCCATTCAATTAATCAACAATCATTTATTAAGTGTCTATGTGCCAGGCATTTTGCTAGTCACTGGGGCACAGAGGAAGGGGGGAGGAGGGAGAGAGGTTCTTGAGAAAAAAAAAAAGAATCCACTAATCACTCTTCAAAAGATACCTTAAAATGAAACTCCAAGGAATGTCATTGTCAAAATCCAGAACTTTCAAACAGAAGAAAAAACACTGCAAACAGCCAGAAAAAAAAAATCAAATATCAAGAAACCACAATCTGGATCACATAAGATTTAGCAACTATCACAACACAGGAATGGAGAATATGGAATGAGGTATTGCAAAAGATAAAGATTTATAATCAAAAATTACCAACCATAATTGAGTATAATACTGCAAGACGAAAAATAGATCTTTGATGAAATAGAGAACTTTCAAACATTCCTGATGAAAAAACTAGAATTGAAAAGAAACTTTGAAATGCAAATATAGGGGATGAGAAAAGTAAAAATGTAACTACAAATGAACAATCAGAACTTTATAAGAACAAACTGTTTACATTCTAACAGGAGAGGTATTTAAAAAGCTCTTTCATAACCTTGATGTCACAAAGAATCATAGAGGTAGTCAATTAAGACAGAAGACCTATGGATAGTTATATTTTGAGGATGCTGTAAGAAAAAGAAAAATGAAGGAGGAGAGAAGGACACATTAGGAGAAATTAGGAGAAAAGATAGGGGAATTTGTTACTGTATAATTGGGTTGTGCTAGGAGAGCTATATATAAACATTGAGGGAGTGGGAAGAGGAATCACCTGAACTTCACTTTCATCTAAAGTGATGAAAAAAGGGCAAAACACACATAGATACACAAAGAATGTGATATAGAAATATATTCAACTATGTATATGTAGAGCCTATATAAAATTGCATACCATGTTGGGGTAGGGGGAAGAGAGGGATGGGGAGAAAATTTGGAACTTAAAATCTTATGGAAGTGAACATTGAAAGCTAAAAATTAATTAATTAAAAATATATATTCAACTAAACAAAGATACAGATAGAAATAGGAAGTGGGGGAAGGGGAATATAAGAGGGAAGGTAGACTCAGAGAGGGATTGGTCATAAACAAAAGAAAGCCTAAGCATGGAGAAGGGATAGTGAAGAAAAGATTAAAAAGAAAAAAAGGGGGGGGGGCAGCTAGGTGGCACAGTAGATAGAGCACCAACCCTGAAATCAGGAGGACCTGAGTTCAAATCTGGTCTCAGACCAAACACTTGGCACTTACTAGCTGGGTGACCCTGGGCAAGTCACTTAACCCCAATTGCCCAAAAAGAAAAAGAAAAGAAAAAAAAAAAAGAAAGGTTTATGACTTGAAAAAAATGGGAAACAAAGAGTATACAGAAGAAAAGAGTCTAAGAAAATAGAACGGAGAGAAACAAACAATTAAACTTCATAACTGTGAATGTGAATGAGATAAACTAATCTATAAAATGGGAGGTTACCAGAATGCATTAGAAAACAAAATCTGATGATATATTGTTTACAAGAAATACATTTGAAATACAAAGACTCAAAAAAAGTTAAAATAAGAGGTTGGAACAAAATCTTTTATGTCTCAGCTGAATTCACACACACACACACACACACACACACACACACACACACACACACAC